>NW_016107563.1:1756878-1834937 GCF_001604975.1 Cebus imitator | reverse complement strand
AAAAAAAAAAAAAAAAAAAAAAAGAAAGCTATCCCTGAATTAACTCTTATTTCCCTTAGTTCATTGGTTCCAGTGAACACACATCAGTACTTAGGCATATATTGTTCAATAAAAATGGCTAAGTCCTAGAAAGATCATTATATTTTGACTCTTGGGTGTACCACACGAGATATGGGTTAGAAGTTGCCTAGACATCAGCATGTGCTATTTCACAATTCCATTATCCTTATTTTGTTTTCTCATGCACAGCAAGAAGCAGCAGATGCTAGAAGTGGCCATCCACTCCTCACCTGGGCAAGATTGCCCTGCCTATTCTAATATTACACACAGGCTCCACAGTTACACTCTGGCATATAACTTCTTAAGACAGGAGGCTGAATTATCCAGTGAGTTTTCCTGCCCTCCCTGTGGGGTCAGGGTTCCCCTTTACCCTTTTAGTTCAGCTCTCCTTGTTATTTTCGTAACACTTAGCAAAAGGTAACAGATTAAGCCAAGTGCAGAGATAATGAAATATAAATTAGTAGGCTTTCTAGCCTTTATCCACAGCCCTGTCAGAGTGTATTATCTGATAGATTGAGTTCAGAGCAAGTCAGTTAAATTTTCCCTTATCAGAAACTGAGTGTGAAGTGTGGTAATGTTGCTAAGTGCAGAACAAAAATCTCTCTCTTTTGCATCCCTTGACTGCTCCAGGCAACATTCTTGGAAACCCCTGAGTAGGAAGGAAGAGAAGACCCTGAGATATATACAGTGTGACAAGCCAGGAGGCTATGCTTCTCTGGTAACCATTCTATGAACGGCAGTCGCCTGTGGCTGTGACATTACCACACTTTGCTCAGCTTCAGAAAGCGAAATTTAACTGACGACTGCTATGAACTGAAGCCACAGCCTAAACCAGATAATACACCCTGACAATACTGTCAGGCAAAAAAGGCTGTGTTTCCATTGATTTCATTGCATTAGAGACATATTACCCTGAGCAGTGTGTGTTCAAGGGTATATTGTGCACACTGTGGGAATATCAAAGGGGATGCACATTGATTCAGGCAGAAGTAGGCCTCCAAGAGAAGAATCTCCAGAGTGGCCTGCCTGAAACATGCAGCATTTGGTATAGTGGAGAAGACGATGCAATTGATGGTAATTATAACTTGGTTCTCCATCTGTAACAACTGTTACCTGCTGGGTTTATTTGAGAGAGAAAACCAAATTCAAATGTATGAAGAGCAACACTGAATCTCTGTTTTTTGCAGAAATGTAGATGTACTATAAAATATGGAGGAAATCAGGAATGTAAAAACAATGTTTGAATCATCTCAAAGTTTACCAATTACTTCACTTGATTCCATTTGTAGATAAGAAGCTCTCTAGAAGTTTCTTTCTTATTGTTTTAACTATCACTTATAGCCTTTACCACAAAACAATGTTGGCATATGTCCTTACAAATAAGTTAACATTCCTATTTCAAACAATTGATTTGGCAAAACATTAAAATTCACACACTAATGTACAGACAAAAAGAATCAGTGAAAAATATTTTATAATTTATATTTTTAAAAATCATAAAGATACCTCGTAATTTTTAATGCATCTTTAATATTATTTGTGCATGCCCTATGTGGATCAGGAGGTCAAAGAAAGCAAAAATGTAGCAGGAAAGAAGTATGTCTTTACTTCTTATAAAATAAAAAAGACGAAATTCTAAAAATATCTTGAGACTTAGGCTGGGAAAATCAATTCATTAATACTTTTAAAAAAGGTATTAAGTAATCTCTATTCAGGATTCCTAGAATGTTTTTCTTAAATCTTTTGACTTTAAAGTCATCCAAAGAACTGATCTCAAGAAGATTCACCTCTCCCGTCACTCTGTTCCTAATTCTTCCCATTTCTAAGATCTTTCTGTTTTTGTACACCATCTGAGTTTTGGACTTTTGTGGCTTATTTGTTTTAACCATGGCCTATTGACATATGGGTGGTTATCAACATCAAAATCTTAGTCATTTTCTCTGTAATTGGGTTTATGGACTCTTTCAACTTAAACCATCTATACAGTAAGTTAACAATTCACTGTTTTCACTGAAAAAGCTGTCCATGCCTTTCTGAGGAAGGATTAACTCATAATCAGGAGGGTGGTTTATTGTTCAAAAGCCTCAGCTTTGATGGCATCATTTTTATTAGAATAATAAACGAGTGATGTGGAAAATGAGAGCAAGTGGTAAAAGGGAGAACAAAAAGATTTGAGCATGCTTAAGTCTTTCATAACTTATTCCCTTACGGTTAAAAAATGACATCACTACTGAAAAACAAGATGACCAACTTATCCTTTACTAAAGGCCAAAATGATCCACTGTACAGGAAGGAAAGCAGGGAGGAAAGAGCCCTGGAAAGTTCGGGCTCAAATCACTTCTCTTTTTCTCCAGCCCTGCCCTGGATCCCCTCAGCCACATTTCTGCAATCTATGCAGACTTTTACCCTCAGTACCCATGTGTATGACCAAGGACTTTACTTTTTGAAATTAAAATATCTTATATATAAATAAGCAAATAAAGCATATTAAATTATTAGTATAAAGATAAATTGTTACTACTATGAAATATATTAAATATTATTAATATCTGCCAGGCGTGGTAGCTCACACCTGTAATCCCAGCACTTTGGAAGGCCGAGGTGGACAGATCACGAGGTCAGAAGTTTGAGACCAGTCTGGCCAACACAGTGAAACCCTGTCTCTACTAAAAATACAAAAAAATTAGCTGAGTATGGTGGTGTGTGCCTGTAATGCCAGCTACTCAGGAGGCTGAGGCAGGAGAATCAGGAGAACCCAGGAGGTGGAGGTTGCAGTGAGCCAAGGTCACGTCATTACACTCCAGCCTGGGCAACGGTACAAGACTCCACCTCAAAAAAAAAATAATAATTAATATTAAGATAGCATTAATTTAAAAATTCAACTAGTATAAAAAGTCAAGATTAACATAATGGTGAATTACATCATTTATGACATACTCTTATGGATTCAGTTTTTTGCATTAGTTTCTATGTTCAACATTAAAGTTATTACGTTTCTTTTCTTACTATTGCCTGACATATTCCCTATACCCGTTTATTTCTAATTTTTATTGTTCATTTGCTAAGTCTTTTGTTAATAGTGTACAGTCGAATCTTTTTTGAACACATTCTGTGTCTTCTGTTTTAAATGTGTTAATTCTTGTTACATTTGAATGTATCTTGCCACCTTTTCTTCTGTGATCTTTGCTTTTGCCCCAGCTTTCTCTTTATGGTCAAATTGACAGACTTTTCTTTTGTTAAGTGGTGCAGAAATTTGTTCTTATATACAAACTATAATAGCGACCATTAGATTTTGAGCAAATTCATTAAAGTGCTAGCAACATCTAGGTATTATCTGTAGCCTCTCCCTCATCCCAAGTGCACCTAGGGCTACCATGTCTAGCTCAAACACCTTCCAGGTACAGACATTTGATTTTATTTTCCAGTTTTACTTTTGATTTTGGGTGTGTGTGTTGGCATTGAAGAAAGACATATTGCGTGTATGTGTCTATAGCCACTTTGGATTAGTAAAGCATATTCTCCAATAGCCTTTTCAGAAGGAGTGTGCAAAATGACAAACCTTCTGAATTCATCGATATTTTTAAAAGTCTTTTTATCCTCAAAATTGAACCTAACTTTAGGATTCTATGTTTAAAACTTTCTTCCTGCAGAACTTTCGAAAAAGTTATGCCATTTATTGAGAGTATCTAAGATGCCCATGCATACAATTTTTGTTAATATCACTGTTATTTGTTTGTAGATTACCTATTTATTCTCTCAGAGCATTTATGATTTTTCCTCTACATTTTTAGAACTTAAAATTCTTTAAAAATGTACAGTTTCTTGTTACAAATTCTGGTTAAAACAATGGGTCAAGTGTCAAAGATATTTTTGTGAATCATTCACAGAGTCAACAAGTACACACACACACACACACACACACACACACACACACACACTGTTTGCTACTATGGATTATAATATTGAATGATAAATATAGCTCCATCCTGGTTACTTCCACAATTTCCTGGTAGTGACACACATTAAACTAGTAATTCAAATATGCATATATTATATTTTGGGCTATAAAGACAAAATACAATATAGGATGAGTATAAAATGGCCTGGGCAGAACAGAGTAAGGATTAGGAGACAAGTCAGAGAAAATTTCCCCAAATTAATAATATATAACACCACCCATGAAACATGAAAAGATATACAGGTAGGTAGTTAGGTAAGGGCAAGAGAAGATGAGGAGATCTTTGTAATTAACTTTACCCAGTAAAAATGCAAATGACACAAATAATAAACTAGAAAAAGTTGTAATCCTTAACTAAAAAGTACCTTTGATTTAAGCTATAATCTGTTATCTATAATGCCCTTCGTATGCTCATATTCCACAACTTGCTTTATCGTAAACTCTTGTCTATAGGATGAAACCAACAAGGTAGAAAAATGAAGAGTCTGGTGTTTTCAAACAACTTAATTGCTAACTCATGACTTATCCCAACTGACTCAGTGATTCGTGCTCTATAAAAAATGTTTTACACCTCAAAGCATCTTTCACTGCCTGCCTTATATAGGAGCCTAGAGGGCACATTAGTATTAGAGTTCATCTCCCACTTGTAGATTAACAAATGTAAAGGTTGTGACTTATTTCTCAATAGAAAAACACTTTTTAAAAAAATGACTAATGAAGAAAAAGCAGAATGAGAATCTGAGATACTCTTCAGACTAAAGGTGGAAGACTCAGTTATATAATTTTACAAGAATTTATTTGATTCTACAATTCAAACATTGGAGTCTGGGAAACAACAGCGGACTCAGAAGCCAATCTGATATAAAATATACTTGTGTTTTTTCCTTCCTGAACTGTGAAGTGGCTACTAAAGTACGTACCATTACATGGTTTTTAGAAATAGGACAATGGACGGTATAATGAGATAACTCTATGGGAGTGCAATTCCAGGATTCCCCAGGTATATCTGTATTCAAATCAAATTTTATAGTTTAAATGTGATGAGGTATGTTCTCACTCATAAGTGGGAGTTGAACAATGAAAACACATGGCCACAGGGAAGGGAACATCACACACCAGGACTTGTCAGGGGTTGGGGCACAAGGGGAGGGATAGCATTAGGAGGAATAACTAATATAGATGACAGGTTGATGGGTGCTGCAAACCACCATGGCACATGTATATCTATGTAACAAACCTGCATGTGCTGCACATGTATCCTAGAACTTAAAGTATAACTAAAAATAAGTAAATAAATGTGGTGTGGTGGCAACACAGTACACAGTCTAAGGTCAGGGAGGCAATTATTCCTTTGCTCCATCTCCATGGTTTCTCTCTATAGTCTAATTGAACAGGTCACAAATTGGAAAATGAGCAAATTAGGCTTTCTGCTCCTTTACTGGAAGAACCAGAAGAATCACAAGGTAAAATCAATGGTAAAATAATGACAAAAATCTTGTAATTGGGACAAAATCTCATTGAGACTAATCATATTGTATCAGCAACTCACAAAGATAGTGTTTTAGGACGTCATATAATTTCTACATATTAAATAGTCATAACAGTTATGCCCCATTGAAAAATAATTTTCCATTCTCATTTTAATAAAGAGAAAAGTGGTAGAAGCAAACCCCTCAATTTGTTCCATCTGTTATATTCATGTGACTGTGTTTCTTTTTTCTTTTTTCCCTTTTTTCCACAGATCAACAAGATAAACCTAGCTGCCTAGCTACAAAAAAAGGATGAAAGGGGCTCCACTGTGAACTGAAGTTTCAGTTAAGATGCCTTATACTGGCTGATGTTCTGAAATTAGCATGAAACAGCACCAGAGGAAACAGAGGGATTCTACCCTGTTGTACAAAGGACCCTGTGAACTTTCCAAATGCCTGAGATCTCATTACTGACAACATTTTTGCCCTCCAAGTTTTCACATAGTGACCTTATGGCTTCTATTGGAGCACGGATGCAGATTTCCTCTCCAGTGAAATGGCATGAACAGAGTGAAAAACATAGTCTTTAGGAAGGCAAGCTGTGCACCACCGACATAATTAGGAAAGCTGCTTGGGAGGAGAGCGGTGGACATCTAATGGGCTAGCAAGGATAAGGTGGAAAATAAGAGCGTGGTAATGTAGTGGAAGCACTGCTTGAGTTTTCCTTTAGGTAGGCTGAAAAACAAAATATTAAGCCTGCTGAAACCCTTTCGGAGTTTGGGGATTAAAAGCTCTAAGGAAGCTTACACCACTACAGAAAGGAAAGAGAGAGGAGTGTTCTGCCTTCAGTAGCTTTTTCTGATTACTACTCTTTTGACCCAAATTCACTTAGAAAAGCAGCATTAATGTCAGTGGGAGAGAGCCCTAGAAAATGTTGTTAATTATTTCAGTATAGAACATGGGATTTCAAGCAGGCTATGTGATATGTTTTCATTAAAGTTCAAGAAAAATTTTAAAAATAAACATCTGATTTTAAGAGTAAACATCACAAGATCGAGGACTCTATTAGTCATTGTATTTTAAAGCCCTTATAAGAATTCATGAATCCTGTAGTAGCCCTCAGTTTGGACACATTGCCAAATTTTCTTCATCTATTTAAAGAGAATAATTGTCCCTATTTTAAAGAAATTTTCTGGAAGAATTAACCAAGATAACACATGTAAAATAATGAGTACTGTACCACATCAATGTTAGCTATTTTTTGTTGTTATAAATGATAAAACCTAAATTGAGGCCAAGGTAGTGGCAACAAAGGGAAACACGACATTTGAAAAATATTTAGACAGTAAAATTAGAAAATTCTGGAGACTCACTGGCTACTTGTATAACAAAGGAAGAATCAAGGATAATTCTTAGAATTTATCATAGACAGCTGAGTAGATGGAATGTCAGCAATTGAAACTGAGAGTACCAAAAGAGGATGAAGGTTGAATGGGGAAGATGATGAAGACAAGTTAGGAGATCCCGAGAGCCTCATGAATTTTTTCAGGACAGGATAACCAACTGCCTGCTCTTAGAATACAAAGAGTTTTTAAGGGGAAAAAAAACGGTACCAGAAGCCTTCAAATAATCTGGTTGGATTTATGATATGGAGACAAAATATTAGAGAAGGTCAAAGAGAATGATTTAATGGTGTCAAATACCACAATAAGAGGGAGGAAAACAATTTCAGCAAGAGTGAGCAATGTGAATAGAAGCCTGAAAGACAGAATGAGGTTCTGTGGCTAATACTAGAAAAAGATAAAAGAAAAAATGTGAAATGAAAGTAAAGACGAAAGTGTAGCTATAATGAAGGGCCTGTAATACTCTGATCTTTGCTTCAGGACAAGAGGGGGCCATTGAATATCTACAAGTAGCAGTGTGATATAATCATATTTGGTCATTAGGAAGACACTTTGAAAATATGGACAATAGATTAGAGTGTAACGAGCTTGGAATTATAATGACCATTTAGGAGGCTATAATAAGAATCCAGGGTAGGAAATAATAGTAGCCAGACAAGTTTGTGGCCCTGGCATAGTTAAGAAGAAAGATCCAAGACATATTTTAGAAGACTGAGGATATGGAGGAGATAAAGATGAAAACCCAGTTTGGGACCAGGCATCTGGGTAGAAGAAAATAGTGAACACAAGGGGAGACATTTGTGTTGCAGAAGAAAAAACAGTTCCATTTTAGATGGGTTGAAAATTTCCATTTCAGTTAAACATCTGATTGGAGATGTTGGCATATGCGTATACAGATGCTCCTTAAATTATGTGGGGTTACATCCTCATAAACCCATTGTAAGCTGAAAACTTTTTTATTTTATTTTTCATTTTATATTTTTGAGACAAGAGTCTCATTCTGTTGCTCAGGCTTGAGTGCAGTGGGGTGATCTTGACTCACTGCAACCTCCACCTCCCAGGTTCAAGTGATTCTCCTGTCTCAGCTTCCCTAGTAGCCATAATTACAGGAGCCCACCACAATGCCCAGCTAATTTTTGTATTTTAGTAGAGACAGTGTTTCACCATGTTGTCCAGGCTGGTATCGAACTCCTGACCTCAAGCAATCTACCTGCCTCAGCCTCCTAAAAGTGCTGGGATTACAGGCATCAACCACTGTGTCCGGTCAGAAAACTTTAGGCTTTTACAATATTTTCAATTTATAATTGGTTTATCTGGACCAACTCCATTGAAGGTTGAGGAACATACTCACTGTTTATTGTTTTCATACCATCATAAAGTTGAAAAATGTTGAGTTGACCCACCATAAGCGGAGACTCTCTACAGATTTTGGTTTCATGATAGAGAACTGTATTGGCAATATGGACATGGAAACTATTTGACGACGTATTACATTTGGAGTTACAGGAGAAGGTGACAAATTATGGAGCATGGTAAAGATAATAAAGTGATCCAGGAAAGAACTTGAGGAGCGATAATATCAGGAACAGAAGAAAAAGAGTCTGAAAAAATAGCTGCAAAGGAATTACTATTAATAAAGGAGGAAAACCTTCATAGGTCATATCACAGTGACATTGACAAAGAAACATTTCTGGAAGAAAGTAGCTCGATAATTAACAGGATAAAATAATTTTAAAAGCCAAGCAAGTTGAGCACAAGAAGTATTTACTGGCTCTAGAAACAAAGTCATCAATGACCTTGAGAAGAGAGAACTAGGGAAGTGGTAGGGTTGTTTTAGATAGTGACCCCTCTTCAATCCAAACCTAGGAAGAAGCGCAATTTTTACTAGATTTTAAAAGATGAAAAATAAAGAGACCTAAAATAATGAGAGTATAAGATTATAGGGTACCAAGGAAAAAAAGCAGTGTGAGAAAATCTTTTAAGTCACTTTACAAAAATTATGGGAGGTGAATTATTATATTCTTATGTTGTCCTTGTAGATATTTGTTTTATGAACATGAATGTCCATTTCCTCAAACTTTTAACCCCTTGTTTATTTCTACTTGGAGTGTACCTCCTATTTTACTCAGCTTGTCTGAGTCTTAATCTTAGTCAAGATGCAACAGATGTTCTATAAAATTCTTTAAAAAATAATAGCAAACGCCTGTATTTCCTTAAGGTAGCCCAGCAAAGTTCTATGTGCTTTATATACATTAACTCATTTAACCCTTATAAAAATATAGGGTAGATACTATTATTAGAATAAATGTAAAAACTGAGAAGATTCAGTAGCCTGCCAAGCAGTAGAGATGTCATCAACCCCATAGGGTTTTTGGCTTGATACCGTGTTCTTAACCACCAGAAATACTACCTCTGCCTAGACATCATTATTAGGATTATTTATTTATCGGTTAGCAATTCTAGCTGGGATTTTTTATTAGCTATGCACATATGTATGTATGTATATATTATACATTTTCTCTAATCATTTAATTGTGAGCTCCTTAAAGAAAGAAAATGTATCAACATTTGTTGATTTTTGACAATCCAGCTTCCAGTGGTTTTTCTTCTTGTACAGTTCCCAATATTACATTTAGGAAAATGCCCTATCTCATTTCTTTCATACATTTCAACTCCTGTACTAGATGACACAGGCCATGTCAGTCAGCACAACAAAATCTCCTGAACACTGATTGATTCGGTAGGCTCCAATTAAATTCAGAGCAAATACTTGAACTTGTGGGAGAAACAGAAATATTGTATTTTTTATTGGACCTAAACTTTGAGGAATATGAGCTTGAAGTTCTAAAATGAGCTGTATGGAGCTTAAGAACAAAAGACTAATATGAAAGAAGCAAGAAAGTAAAAAANAAAAAAAAGGAAGAAAACTGAAGAGAAAAGAAGGGAAAGGAGACAAAACCTAAAAAGGGAGATAGGAAAGATAGGAAAAGAGAAAGGAACGCAGGAATTGCAAAAGGAAAAAAATTATTTTGAGAAAAATCTTGTAACTCATCTAGTAGCTTTCATATAAGTTATCCTATTTGATGTTTTCATAAATATCATGTGCAAATAAATGGCATGACTAAGACTCAATCAGTTCTAATTCCAAATATTTGCTTTATTTTCAACTTCATGCAGTTTCTGATAAGGTATGAAAAGCAGGAAAAGTATTTTTTAATATTCAGTGTGTGATATGAATTTGGTTGATATTGATGATAATCACATTGATGTATTATACAAGGCATACTTGTAAACATAATGTTGTGAAATTTTATTCTGAAAATAAAATATCTACTTTAATATACTGAAAATATCATGATTAATGTTTAGAACTCCAAGAAAAGGCTAAATATTTATAGTAGCTTAATTAATTCCTAATGATTGTCACCATATTCCATTATCAATTAGATTATCTCCCCAAACCTAGAAAATAGATATTTGTATGCCAGAAAAATTGTAATAAATACTGATTTCATTTATTTAGTTTTGGGGAAATAAAAGTAGGGAGACTATGAATAAAGTAGTCTAGAAGAGATGAAGGGTTCAAGAGAAAACAGATAACTTTTAAATTACATCATTGTAGGTTGATATTATAAAATTTATTTGATAGAATTAAATCAAAGAAATTCATGTTCCCATTAGTTATCCCATTTATATCATGGGGAGGCTGATCAGAGTATACATGATACTTTCTATTCTGATAACACTTATAGAAAGTATTTGCAAAGGTTTTTTTTTTTTTTTATTTTCTATCAATCAAAAAGCATGGTTCACTAAAAGATATCATATTTACTTTCTGAAAACACGAATATTTCAAATAGTTTAATGTACATACTCTGGGAATATATGTCAATTCTGGGATTCTTCCTAGATATTCAATATGACAGGCAAATATAAACGCAAATATGGCAAATTTAGGAGCACATTCAGGAGTTTAGCCTCAGTTGTTTTTCTAAAAACTGCATTCCTGGGTACTACAAGGTAAAGTCAGGTGGTTAAAAAAGGAGTGTTATAAAATCCAAATATTTCACTTAGAGGAAAGTTACCTTCATTTTATACTTCAACTTTCTAAGATGCCAAAAAAGATTGTCATTGGCATCTGTTAATTTCCTTTCTCCAGAACCCTTGGCTCACTTTGTCTGGTACTAGAGAATTCTTTGCTGTGAAAAGCCCCACTCCATGTAGCTCAAGAAGGCTTGATCCTTCTCCCACAAAGACAAGGGATTCAATTGTGACTGATCAGAGTAACCCAGTTGCCCAAACAGAGTGAGCAAAACAGAATCTTTACATTTTTTCCAAAGATAGTGGTCATTTGGCTCACTTGTGAAGACACCATATAGTAGAGAAAGGCACAGGATGTGAGCTCTGAATAGTTCAATCCAGACAGAGCTGATACCAGTTGGTACCTCTAAATCTTCCAGTCAAGCAAGCCAAAAATTTACTTTCTTTTTTAGTTAGTAAGTTATGTTTCTATAGCTTTCAATCAGAAGGAAACTTGGCTCAAACATATAAACTAGTTGAAGCACAGTTAATATTCTTTTCAAAAAACTTTTCTAAGTCTTTAAGATACAGATTGAGCATACCCAATATAAAAATTCAAAATCCCAAATGTCCCCAACCCATAATATTTTGAATGCTGGCTTGCTGATCAAAGAAAATGCTCATGGGAGTATTCTGGATTTCAGATATTTGGGTTAGAGATAGTCAACCAAAGTGTTATCCACAAATATTCCAAAATTCAAAACACATCTGGTCTAAAGCATTTTAGATACAGGATACTCAACCTACACCGTCTCGAGGATTCATGCCTCATTAATTAGAAGTTATGCAATGAAAATATTACTGGCGACCTACAGAATTCTCGTGAAAAGCTCAGGCTATGATATTCATTGAAAAGAAATTTTTACTCTTAAATATATAGAGGTTCTTGTGTTGGAAATTGTTACAGAAAAACTATACATTTTTACAATAAACCAAAGTCTTAATTTGTTTTTAAAAGATACATTTAAGAGTTTTTGTTTGCTCCAGGGGTAATTACAGAATATATAGACATAATGACACAATTAATTATTTATATCATTAAACCCTGCTTCCTCTCAACCTCCACGTCCCTGCCAAAATTCACCTGCTGTGTTTTGCTCGCTTCTTATTGTAATGAGGAGCAAGAGATTGCCCAAGCTCTTTTCTTTCAAATTAAACTGAAAAGCATCAAGAGACTTTTGAAAACTCTCTTAATTACATCTCATCTTATATTAGATTAAAATAAGATCTATAAACTACTCTCCATCTTTTTTTAATTGCATTTTAAGTTTTGGGGTACATGTGAAGAACATGCAAGATTGTTGCATAGGTACACACATGGCAGTGTGATTTGCGCTCCATCTTCTAAAAATTCAGTCAAATGATGTGAAAGAGAATAATGTTTCTATAGAAGCAGGTAATTGTATTGCTTTCAGGAAAATTTCTAAATTCTTCACTCTTTAAACTAGGTTTGACCATCTAAGTTATCAGATCATTTAAAATATCTCAACTGAAGTAAACCGTCATAAATTGAGGCTTAATCAGGTATCAAGAAGAGTGCTGGAGCCTAGAACTAAGGAACTAATTAAACCAGAGTCCCTGCCAGGTGTGGTGGCTTACGCCTGTAATCCCAGCACTTTGGGAGGCCAAGGTGGGCAGACTACCTGAGGTCAGGAGTTCAAGATCAACCTAGCCAACATGGTGAAACCCTGTCTCTAATAAAAATACAAAAATTAGCCAGGTGTGGTAGTGCATACCTGTAATCCCAGCTACTTGGGAGACTGAGGCAGGAGAATCACTTGCACCTGGGAGGCAGATGTTGCAGTGAGCCAAGATCATGCCACTGCACTCCAGCCTGGGTGACAGAGCAAGACTCCATCTCGGAAAACAAAACAAAACAAGACAAAAACCCAGTCCCTAAATGCAAAAAGCTTGTATTCGAGTGCACAGCATAGACACACAAACCAAAATTTACAAAATAGGGTAAGAGGAGCTGTAAAATAGGACTATAAGCAGCAGAATCCAGGGAATGGTCAACTTTTTAAACAAGAAATAAGGAAGAATAGATAGCTTTGAGCTGATTTTTAGACTGAGGAGTTCACTATGGTGAGGGTATCCCTGACAATGGAAAGAGTATGTATAAAGGCCTAACATCATGAAATAACATGGTTTATTTTGAGTTATAAACATGTTGGTATTACCACAATATGATGCACATTGAAAAACTATCTGTGGATAACCTTGGAGAGGAAGTCAGGGTTTTGGCCAGGAAGAATTCTTATTATTTTGAAGTTTACTCTTAAGTAATAGAGACATTATGCTAACAATGAATTCTAAAGGCATATATAAGGCTATCCTTTTCACTATTGATTATTTTATCAAAAAATTGGAAGCATTCAACCTATTTGAGATGATATGGTTAAAATTTACAGTTAATCAGTGTAATGATATATTATAGGCAACAGTAACTTTGTTTATAAATCAAACATAGAAAGATGCACATGATAATATCATGAGTTAAAAAATAAATGGAGTTTTAAGCACATAATGTGTTAAATCCCTGTTCTAATTTCAGTATTGTATAGTTAGTAATATTTTTAGTAATATTAGTAATATTTTAGTTAGTAACATTTTTGAGGTGATGTTTTTTACTCTTTCCTGCAATTTCTTAGCTTTTTAAAACATGAACAATCACTATTTTTATGAAAAGATAAAAAAAAAAAGCCATCGTCATTTTCACTTTTGTAAAACATTCAAAAGTTAAATGCTGTTCTCAAGTGCTTTTTTGAGCAAGTAGTACAGAAATATAAATATGTTTATAAAAAGGTGATACTACAAAGTATTAAGAAATCAATGAATGATTCAAACATATGCTCATTTGATGTCACAATCAGTATCTAACTGCCAAAACCAGAAATATCTGAGAGTTTGTATTAGTTCATTTCACATTGTTATAAAAACATACCCAAGGATCGCTAATTTATAAAGAGAAGTTTAATTGGCTCACAGTTCCACATGGCTGGGGAGGCCTCAGAAAACTTAAAATCATCATGGAAGGGGAAGAAGCCCATCTTACATGACAGCAGGCAAGAGACAGCCATGCATGAAGTGAGAAAACCCCACACTTATCAAACAACCAAATCTCATGAGAATTCAGTCACTGTCACAAGAATAGTATGGGGGAAACCACCCGCATAATACAATCATCTCCCACCAGGCTTTGCCCTTGACATGACGTGGGGATTATGAAGATTACAATTAGAGATGAGATTTAGGTGGGGACACAAAGCCAAACCATATCAGTTATTCTTGACTTTTTACTGAATCACTATTCTTTCTACATTAAGCCATCTACTAATTCCAGTCAATTATATTTACAAAATATTTATCATAATATTCTCTTTCTCTTTATCTCCATTACACCGTTTTAGCTTAACCTTTAACTATCTCCTCACTGAAATCATTTCTAATTAGTCTCCTTTTCAACAAACTGGTTCTGATAAAATGTATCCCTTATGTGGTTGCTAAAATGGACAGCATAAAACACTAACCCAGCCATTTTACTTATAATTTTAAATCCCTTTTGGGACAAGCTCTTCACTGCATAGAGACAGAGCTCTCAGCACAAAATATAAGACCTTTCATGCTTTGATCTCTGATTTTTTTCCTTAACTTTTTTACTCACCAATCTATGTGTTATGTTTCACATGTCAAGATCCTTTCTGCTGAAAACTTCCAAACACACAAGCTTTTTTTGTTTACATCAATGCCTTTGTTTATATAGTTGGACCCCATTTCTAGAGTTTTCTGTCCCCATCTCCATCTAGCTTAGTCATCATTCAAGTCTCAGTTCAATTACCATCTCTTTCTAATCCTAAACTCACAACTAGCCTAATTCAGGCTAGGCTTGGTACCTCTCCTTGCTGCTTTTATTAGAATATCCTGTTCACAGCTCCATTACTACAGTATTATATTACTTCTAATTGTCTATTTATTTATCTTCCTCAATTAATCTTTTTGAGAAAAGGTACTACGTGTTAATTCACTTTGTGTTTGAGCACCTAGCACAAAGCCTATAAGTTCTCAAGTAAGTACATGGGAAAACAAGTTGGAAGGGCTCATATTAGCTTGGGCAGTTAGTAAACTGTTCATTCAGAAAGTGAGACTTCAATCTTTCTTAGGAACTGGCAAAGAGGCAGACAAGCAAAAGAAGGTAGTTCCAATAAAATGGGTGGGTTGAAATTTTTCTAAAGTTTTCAGATTTTCATGTGCAAACGTGTTCAGAGGAATCTCAGTGCAACTGAAGTTGAAAAGTTTCTTCAGACGAAAAAGCTACCTTGGAGTCCTGTACAGTTTCTCTAAGAAGTAACACTGCTGAAGAGAGTAAGGGGACATTAAATAATTTTGAGGCTCTACTGGCTACAATTAAAAAAAAAAAAGTAAAAACGTTCATATAGTGAAATTCCCAATATAGAGAGCAGGGAAAATGAAATAATATGATCAAAAGGCTTTTGAAGTAGTTTAGCACTGATTATGGTAATAGGGATAAAAAGAAAATATATAAGACAGTAAAAAATAATTTTCACTGGTTAATTGAATAAAAAGATCTGCTAAAAGAAAATATAAAGGGTAATCTAAAATGTTCAAAACTGATAGTGAAAATTATGTTCCTATTATAAATAATAGGAACTTCTAAAAGCAAACCAATATTAGGAAGTCGATAGAGAGGTTTGGTATCTCCTATGTTGAGATTAATATGACTGCAAGATGTCTGAGTGGAAATATGAAGCAAGTTACTGAAAATGTAGAACTAGTTCTGTAACAGCAGGGCAGAGCTAATGATACTAACTTTAAAATTATATCCATAAAAGCAAGATAAAATACAAGTTAACCCACTTGTATTTTAAGATGGCTACAAACAAAAAGACAGGGAAAACCAAGTATTGGCATGTGTATTGGAAAATCTAGATCCCTCCTACATTCCTAGTGGGAATGTAAAATGGTATGGCCACCCTGGAAATCAGTTTGGAAGTTACTTCCAAAGTTTAACTTGAACTTACCATGTTATCTGGAAACTATACACTTAAAAAGCTACCCAAGAAAAATGAAAATGTGTCCACACAAAGACTTGCATATTCATAGCAGCATTATTCATAATAAACCAAAATGAGAAAAATCAATATATTCATTAACTAATTAATGGATAAACCAACTATGGTATACCTATATAATGAAATACTATTCAACAAGAAAAAGGAATAAACTATCCATACATGGATGAACTTCAAAAGCATCGTAAGTAAATGAAGCAACACACAAAAGACTACATATTATCTGATTTCATTGACAATATATGTTCAAAAAATGGCAAACTTACAGATGCAAAAATCAAGGTGTCTGTTGCCTTGAATTGTGACTGGGAGCAGGAATTAACTACCAAGGGGCATGGAAAAGTGATGAGGAGTCATGGAAGTGACCCTTAAAACTGCACTGTGGTAACATTTGCACAATTCTATAAATTTACCAAAAACCATTGAATTGTACACTTACAATGACTGAATACTATGGTATGTAAATTCAATTTCAATGAAGCTGTTAAAAATACTATTTTTGGAAATAGCAGTTGAAGCCTAGGAAGTTGGTGTAACCTGAAGGAAGAGAGGAGAAGATAATTGAGAGCCAAGAACTAAATTTGGAAGATACTTTTAATTTTATTCTTGAGGACTGATATGGTTTGGTTGTGCCCTCACCCAAATATCAACTTGAATTATAACTTCCAGAATTCCCACGTGTTGTGGGAGGGACCCATGGAGAGGTAATTGAATCATGGTGGCCGGTCTTTCCCATGCTAGCCTCCTGATAGTAAGTCTCACACCATGTGATGGGTTTATCAGGGGTTTCTGCTTTTGCTTCTTCCTCATTTTCTCTTGCTGCTGCCATGTAAAAAGTGCCTTCTATTCACTGAAGTGAGACTTTAATCATTCCTAGGGACTGGCAAAGAGGCAGACAAGCAAAGGAAGGCAATTCCAATAAAAAGGGTGGAGTGAAATTTTTTTTTTTTTTTGCCATGGAAAAACCCTCTTGTTTATTTGATTAAACAAAAATAAAATAAGCTGTATAGGAACAATTTTAATGGAGTGAAATTTTATTAAAGTTTCCAGATTGGCATGTGCAAACATGTTCAGAGGAATCACAGTACAACTGGAATTGAACCAACCCAAATGGCCATCAGTGACAGACTGGATAAAGAAAATATGGCACATATACACCATGCAAGACTATGCAGCCATAAAAAAGGATGAGTTCATGTCCTTTGCAAGAACATGGATAAAGCTGGAAACTATGATTCTCAGCAAACTGACACAACAACAGAAAACCAAACACAGCATGTTCTCACTCAAAAGTGGGTGTTGAAAAATGAGAACACATCGACAGAGAGAGGGGAATATCATACACCAGGGCCTGTTGGGGGTTAGGGGGCTAGGGAAGGGATAGCAGGAAGTGGGGGGATAGGGGAGGGATAGCATTAGGAGAAATACCTAATGTAGATGAGGGGGTGATTGATGCAGCAAACCACCATGGCACGTGTATGCCTATGTAACAAACCTCCACGTTCTGCACATGTACCCCAGAATTTAAAGTACAATANAAAAAAAAAAAAAAGGAAACAAAGAATTTAAGATCGTCTTAAAATAATATAATATTTAAAGAAAAAAAAAAGAAGTAACTTTTGCCTCCTGCCATGATTCTGAGGCCTCTCCAGCTGTGTGGAACTGTAAGTCCAATTAAACCTCTTTATCTTCCCAGTCTCAGGTATGCCTTTGTCAGCAGCATGAAAAAGACTAATACAAGGACCAAAGATGAGAAGATGAACTGATTATGAAACCAAGGAGTGGGCTGAGAAGGCAGGGAAAAAAATATGAAGTTTAAAAAATATATATAGAAGAAGAAATTCTAAGAATAATGTTCTGGCCGGACTCCGTGGCTCAAGCCTGTAATCCCAGCATTTCCATAGGCATAGGTGGGCAGATGGCTTGAGGCTGAGAGTTCCAAAACAGCCTGGCCAACATGGTGAAACCCCACCTCTACTAAAAATATAAAAGTTAGCTGGGTGTGGTGGTGCACATCTGTAATCCCAGCTACTCGGGAGGTTGAGGCAAGACAATCACTTGAACCCAGGAAGGGGAGGTTGCAGTGAGCCGAGAAGCTGGGCGACAGAGATTGTAGTGAGCCGAGATCGCACCACTGCACTCCAGCCAGGGCAAAACAAAAAAAAAAAAAAAAAAAAAAAAAAAAAAAAAAAGCCCGGGCGCTGTGGCTCAGGTTTGTGATCCCAGCACCTAGTGAGCCCGAGACAGACGGATCACGAGGTCAGAAGATACACACACACACACACACACACACACACAGAGAGAGAGAGAGAGAGAGAGAGAGAGAAAACAGCCGGTTGTGGTGGCACATGCCCGTAGTCCCAGCTACGTGGGAGGGGAGGGGAATTGCTTGAAACTGGGAGGAAGAGCTTGCAGTGAGCCGAGATTGCACCACTGCACTCTAGACTGGCGACAAAGCGAGACTCTTGTCTCAAAATAATAATAATAATAAAATTTATGTTCAACAACATTAATTCAGAAGAATTAAGTAACATGGGAACTTAGGAAAACACATTGGCTTTGGCAATTAAAATATAGTGATGAGTTTCAAGTCAAGAATCTAGAAAATTAAAGATAAAGGAAAATAAAGGAAAATGTAGAGTGATAAATTCAGAAGCTAATCTTCAGAAAAAAACAATTATTTTTTTAAAACTAAATGAATCAAATTTATAACCAAAGGGAAAAAGGAAAACAATGCAACCATATACCCAGAGAAATGATAAAGAATCTCCTAATTATTCTAATAAAATATAAAATTGCTATGCCAAAAAATGTAAAATCTCAAAGATACAAGTTAAATTTTCTAAAAAAATATATAAATTTTCAAAGTTGACTCCAGACATGTAAGAAAGTCATGCATAGACAATTATCATGTAAAATGGGGAAGCCATTTTCAATTGCCTCTAAGAATATTATGGGCCAAGGACATTCCTCCAGAATATTTCCCCCCCCCACTAAGATACTATGTGATTTTGAGCCATTTACTTAACTTCTCCAAGCCTCCATTTACTCATTTATAAAATGAAGATACTTAATTTATAGGCAAGGTGGTAGGATTGATAGGTCAACTTGTGGGTTTTATTCATAGTTAACAATGAATAAAAAGAAATTTCCATCATTTTATTATACTTTCTATACTTAGTGCATAGAGTAGTGATCAAGATTATACTACCTGGCTTCAAAATATACTACAAACTATAGCAGTCAAAGCAGCATGACACTGGCATAAAAATAGATACATAGACCATAGGAACACAACAGAGAGCCCAGAAATAAATCCACATCTTTACAGCAAACTGATTTTCGTTTTTAAAAAACTATTTTTTATTTAACTTTAAGAGCCAGGACATGTGTGCAGAATGTGCAGGTTTGTTACATAGGCAAAAGTGTGCCATGGTGATTTGCTGCACCTATCAACTCATTACCTACGAATTAATCCCCACACATATTAGCTATTTATCCTGATGTTCTCCCTCCCCTCGATCTTCCCCCTGACAAACAGGCTCTGGTGTGTGTTGTTTCCCTCCCTGTGTCCATGTGTTCTCATTGTTCAGCTCCCACTTATGAGTGAAAACATGCAGTGTTTGGTTTTCTGTTCCTGTGTTAGTTTGCTGAGGATGATAGCTTCCAGCTTTATTCATGTCCCCACAAAGGACATGATATCATTTTTTTTATGACTGATTTTTAACAAAGGTGCCAAAAACACACAATGAGGAAAGGACAGTCTCTTTAATAAATGGTCCAGGAAAAAATGTATATCCATATGTAAAAGGTTAAACTAGTTATCTATGTCTCACCATATGCAAAACATTAACATTAAATGGATTAAAGACTTAAATGTAAGACCTGAAGGTATGAAACTACTAAAAGAAAATATTGAGGAAATGCTTCAAGAATTTGTCTAAACAGTCTTAAGACCTCAAAAGCATGACAACAAAAACAAAAATAGACAGATAGGATTACATCAAGCTAAAATGATTCTGCATAGCAAAGGAAACAATCAATAATTTAAAAGTAACCCACAGAATGGAAAAAAATATTTGCAATCTATCCATTTGATAAGGGGTAACCAGAATTCACGAGGTGCTCAAACAACTCAACAGCAATAAAAAATAATAATAACCTAATTAAAATATGAGAAATAGCACTATTCACAATAGCAAAGACATGGGATTAACCCAAATGCTCTAAAATGATAGACTAGATAAAGAGAATGTGGTACATTTTATATACACATCATGGAATATTATACAGCCATAAAAAGGAATGGAATACACATCATGGAATATTATGCAGCCATAAAAAGGAATGAGATCATGTCGTCCTTTGCAGGGAGATGGATAGAGCTGGAAGCCAGTATCCTTAGCACACTAACACAGGAACAGTAAACCAAACCAGGGAGAGCATGTTGGGGGGCCTGGAGTAAGGAGAGCATCAGTAAGGGTAAGGATAAATAGCTAATGCATGCAGGGCTTAATACCTAGGTGACATGTTGATAAGTGCAGCAAATCACCATGGCACACATTTACCTACATAGCAAACCTGTACATCCTGCACATGTATCCCAGAACTTAAAATTAAATTAATTTAATTTTTTTTTAAAAAAGGATTACTCATATCCCCACTGTCCCAATTTGATTATGTGCAAAAAATGCAAGAACTTTTTTTGTATACTATTGTAATTTCCCCACATAAATAAGTTTTTAAAATATTAATAAATATAATAAAATATGGGCAAAAGATCTGAGTAGATGTTTCTCAGAAGATGATACAGAAATGGACAGCAAGTATATGAATAAATGCTCAAATCATCCCAAAAATACAAATTAAAACTACAAAGAGATATTCTCTCCTCAGTTAAAATGGCCATTATCTAAAAAATAATAACAGAGATTGGCAAGGATGAAGAGAAAGGGGAATGCTCACACACTATTGGTGAGAATATAAATTAGTATAGACATTATGGAAAACAGCATGGTTATGTCTCAAAAAACAAAAGCTAGAAGTACCATATGATATCCTCTAGCAATCTCACTGCTAGGTATTTATCCAAAAGAGAGAACATCAGTGTATCAAAGAGATACTGCATTCTCATGTTTATTAAGCCTTATCTACAATAACCAAGATATGGAATCAACTTAAGTGCTCGTCAACAGTTGAATGGATAAAGACAATGTAGCATATACACTCAATGGAATATTATTAAGCCATAAAAAAGAGTGAAATTTTGTCCATTTGCAGGAACATGGACGGAATTGGAGAACATTATTTTAAGTGAAATGAGCAAGTCACAGAAAGAAAAATGGTACATGATTTTACCCAAATATGTGAGCTAAAAAGGTGATCTCAGGGAGGAAGACAGTAGAATGGTGATTACAAAAGGCTAGGAAGGGTAGGGGTGGGTAAAAAGAGAGATTGGCCAATGGATACAAAAACATCATCAGAAATAATAAGTATTAGTGTTCAATAGCACAGTAAGATGACTACAGCTAACAATTTACTATATATTTCAAATTGGGTGAAAGAAGATTTGACATGTTTCTAGCAAAAGGAAATGATAAATGTTTGAGGTGATGAATATCCCAATTATTTTGACTTGGTCACTTTACATTGTATGTATGTATCAAATTATCACATATACCCAAGAAATATGTATAATTATCAGGTATCAATAAAAATAATTAACAAAAGAAGAAATCGTAATTAGATTAAATCATGTTTTTCACATTCAAAATTTCCCCTGACAGTCATTATGCAAACCTTGGTATCTAGGCTTGTTCATTTAGAATAAAATGAAAATATTAAGTACATATGGGCTTTACAGTAAAAATGTCCCTGAAAACTTCCTTAAAAAATAATTATTGGCAAGCTTTATACTTCTATCTGTCATGTATGTTAAAGAATCTTGCTAGCTGAATAAATCTGAGCACATGTTACACCCTAATGGGTAGAGTCATCAGGTCTGCAAATTACTCTTAAACATTTTAAGGAAAATTTTGTGTGTGTTTGTTTGTGTGTGTGTGTGTGTGTGTGTGTGTGTGTGTGTGTAGATAAGAAAATATGAAATGACATAATATATATGATAAAATGTTTACAGTGGGGAATCTTAATTAAAGCATATACAGGAATTTTCGCAACTTTTCTGAAAAGCTACAAAATAAATTAGCACCTAGGTACCTATTATATTAAACCAGATTTTTTATATATTGACTTTCTCTAAAATGTATGTGATACAATTATCCTAAGTATCAAAAAAAGACACAGAAGTATTCTGAATTTAGAGTAAAGCCCAGTGTTGGCTAAACTATTGGGGTTTTGTTGCCAAAGGCCAGAAGTTCTGGGGAAATTAGCCTTGTACCCTCATATGTGAGTCCTTGCAGAAACCCTAGATGCCAACAGTCCTGTGAGTCAGATGCTCTCTGGGTCTAATTCCCTATGGTAGAATAGAAGCTTCAGAGAATGGTCCAAAGAAAATCTTTGTGTGTCTCCATACATCCTAAAATATCCAGTGTTTGCTTTTTAGAATCTCAAATGGGAAATTCAAAACACCACTGGAGATTAAATCTGACAAGACGGCTGTAGTCTTGATGCTTTTTTCTTTTCTCTTGCTTTCTTTAGCTTAAGTGTAGTTTAAATCCCACCACTCCATTGTATTCATGTTTATACTATTTTCATGGCTTTTAGTGCACCAATTTGTCTTCTTTCCTCTTTCCTCAAAATCAAACTAAGTTTGAATATCAAACCAGAGTCAATAAAGAGATGTCAATGCTATCAAATACAGAAGGGAAGAGATGGGAGGTAGATAAAATTTGATAACACTTATAAATAGGAATGAGTGGGAAAATAGCAGAAAAATAAGAAAGAGATAAATTACGTCTGTCTTATCACATCCTTTCATCTTCCATATGTTGTGTGTCACCTCTAGCAATTTACTACACTCCAGCTCCAATACAGTGGGAAGCAAAGGATTTCCTTAGATAACACGATTCTGCACTGGTTCTCACCTTTCTTTCCTAGGACTACATTTAGAAAAACAGAAACACTCAACAGCAACGGAAAGTTCACATTGGACTGCTTGTTCCTCCTCCAGGCCTCGTTTCAAGGCAGATTTTTTTTTTTTTTTTCTTTTCAGCTTATGGAACTGTTTTAGCATTAATTTGATCATGGCTTTTTTCACACTCCCTTACTAAGGTACTAAAAAAGGGAATTCACAGAAATACATGTAGTGCCATTGGCGACATTTGCACAAGTGTTAAAAGAAATGAATATGATAATGGATTTCAGACTAAGTTCTTCAACTTACTTAGTTCACTGGGTGTTGTAGATTAGTCATAGTCCAAGCATGTCAAATAAAAAAATTCTAATTCTTGGTCGGGTGTAGTGGCTCACGCCTGTAATCCCAACACTTTGGGAGGCCAAGGTGTGTAGATCACCTGAGGTCAGGAGTTCAAGACAAGCCTGGCCAACATAGCAAAATCCTGTCTCTACTAAAAATACAAAATTAGCCCTGCTTGGTGGCATGCCTCTGTAATACCAGCTACTCAGGAGGCTGAGGCAGGAGAATCACTTGAACCCAGGAGACGGAGGTTGCAGTGAGCCAAGATTGCACCACTGCACTCCAGCCTAGGCAACAGGAGTGAAACTCCATCTCAAAAAGGAAAAAAAAATTATAATTCCCAAATTAAACCATTACATTGATACTGCATCTATGAACCCCTTTTGTTTTTTCCATGTACAACTCTATCCCCAACCCTTATCCCCCAACACCTATGTAACTTGGCTCCTTAAGATATGTATGTGTTGTATTTCATATCTTTGAATACAATTTTTTATTAATTATAAATATTTGTAACATAAATGTGCTGACCAGGGCATACTAGTCCTGCACATGTGGATTAAACTGTTTGGTCAGACGTGTGTCCGTCTAAAAATGTATGTTCTCAGCTAGGCATGGTGGCTCACACCTGTAATCCCAGCACTTTGGGAGGCTGAGGTGGGTGGATCACAAGCTCAGGAGTTCAAGACTAACCTGGGCAAGATGGTGAAACCATGTCTCTACTAAAAATACAAAAATTAGCTGGGTGCAGTGGCAGACACCTGTAATCTCAGCTACTCAGGAGGCTGAGCTTCAGCCTGGGGGACAGAGATTGCAGTGAGCCGAGATCATGCCACTATACTCCAGCCTGCGACAGAGTGAGACTCCATCTCAAAAAGAAAAAAGAAGTACGTTCTCAATTCTGGAGAGTAGGTCTGAGGCATGCTTGCCATATAATTGACCATTTGTAGTGAGTCTGAGGGATTCAATCACAAAGAATATTATAAGCCAAGAACAACAGAAAATCTGTTAAAAACAAAATGAACTGCTTAAATGTAATTAAGACTTTAAAAATATAAGATCAAGAAATACCTCTCAGGCAGGATAAAGTTATTAGTCAACTGACAATGCCATAACGAAATATCATAGACTGGGTAGATTGAACTAGAGAAATTTATTTTCTCACAGCTCTGGAGATCGGAAGCCCAAGATCAAAGATCTAATATGGTTAGGTTCTGGTGAGGGCTCTCTACCTCACTTGCAAACAGCCACCTTCTCCCTGTGTACTTACATGATGGGGTGAGAAGAAGTGAGAGGGAGAATGAAAGTTCTCAGGTATTTCTTCTCATAAGCGCACTAATTCCCTCAAGATGGCCCAACCCTCAAGACCTCATTTAAGCTAATTTTCTCCTAAATAGTCCATCTCCAAATACCTTTATGTGAAGACATAAACATATGAATTGCACAGGGCGGGGGTCATAATTTAGTCCATAACAAGAAATTGGAATTAATTGTGTTTGGCCGGCATATTACACTGCTGAATTATTTTGAACACAGTAAAATCTGGAACACCCAAGTCTTTTCACATTTTGCTGCTGTTATGCCTCTCCCTCTCATCCTTTATTTGGACAGTTGGCTGAGTGCTACTAGTATAGACCACTAGAATAATCAAGATTCACTTTTGTCTTTTTGTATCTTACCAGCTAGTCCAGGATTTTTATACTGCGAAATTCTGGATGGGTGAATTCTTCCAGCTTTGTATTATTTTCAAATTCAATAAAGCTGGCTTTCTATATGTTCACCTGTGTCCACAACTAAAATAATAAACATAAAAGGGAAGAGGAAAGTACCTCCCCATGAAACTTTTGCTGTGTATTATAAAATCCCATTACTGATGTCTTTGGGGTTCTCTCATTTAATAAGGCATGAGTCTAACAAGCTGTAACAATATGCATTTTGTATTTTATCTTGTCCAGAAGAAAATTGCCAAGTATTTCATAGACTGCCTTCAAAATTCTAAGTACACTATGTCTACTTTATTTTTTCAACCTCTCATCTCAGTAACCTTAACAAAAACTTGAAAATAGATAGATTGACACATATTTCCTTAGTAAATCAATGCTGATTCCTTTCGATAAGTACTTTTCTTCCTAACTCTGTGACTATTTCCTAACCAAATTCTAGTCTACAATGACATTTAGTTCACTTTGAATATCTACAATGTTTAGATCTTAGTGAAGGGTCCTATGATGGAAATGTTGCTTATATGTTCTTTTTCTATTCTAGATTTAATTTATTTAAATTATTTCCATAACATAATTTTGCATAATGTTGTAGCATTCACTCATTACATAAACATTTTTAAGGAGTTGTCTTCTGTCTTACTTAAAACTGGAATGAGCATATGAGAAGCTCTTCAAAGTGCTTATTAAAAGAATGAGAAAACAGCATTCTCTTATGAAGCAACTTTAGGGGAGTCAATTCATAGTTATTGAAGATGCAACAGTGAAGGTATTTTGAGTAACAGTTATAGGTATTCAGGGAGGCTATAGTATTTTCATTATTTTATCTTTTTTAAAAAATTCCTTTTCCATTTAAGATTTTGGGAAAAAAAATGAAAAAAACCTAATTCTGAAAATGTAGATATTTGCAAACCATTGATTCCTAGTTTTAAATGCATAAACCAATTACATTCCATTCACAAGTAATACCAGAGGAAAAAAAGGCAGAATTTTGAAGTTTAAAAGTAAAATAATCATGCTTAATACACATATTCAATAAAGAAGGAAGTGTACATGCAAATTGATATATTTTTTTAATTTATCTGGTCTTCATTAGATGTTACCATTGTGAATGTTGTAGAATTCACTCATTTCACAAACATTTCTAAGGACTTGCCTATATGTGAGTCAATAACTTTCCTTAAAGTCACCCAGAAACTGGACATTCTCCCTCCTGTTGGGTTTAATCTACCATTTAAATTTCCATTAAAAAGGCTTAAATTCAACTCATTAATTTCCCAGGGGATTTTTAAGTTGCTTACATTTTTACTAGTTACCTCTTGCCCCTTTTTTGTATGCCAGTCAAATGTTCAGTTTTACTTCATGGTGTTCCTCTTCTACATTACTGCAAATCACATATAACACTCTCCTAGTTATTTTCATTTCTCCAAAGTATGCCTAACACAGGCTGTTTATCTACAGAACTTATTTTTACTGAGTATTTTTGGCAATTAAGGGTGATAATTGTACCACATAATATAATAAAACTTTAAAATTGGTTAAAATTGGTTATTATATACTATTCTCTTACATTCTTCTAGACATTTTCTACCAAGAGTAATTTCTCATTGATCAAGGCCTTCTATGACCCAACTTTCTATGTTCTTCTCTTATCTCCTTCTACGTTCTTGTCCTATTCCAGGCAGCCTCTAACTCATTGTAACAGTTATTTTCTCATGCAGAGCAGTTCAATTCTCCACCTTCTACCCCAAACATAGTTTAGGTTCACTTTTGCATTCTCTGAGATTCAAGAAGATGATTTTCTAAACAAAGGATTGTCAACTTTAAATTTCCCCCATTTAACAACAAGGCTCCTGAGGATTCTTTGCTTAGTCTTCATATTCTAAGAAAGTTTCCCTCCAGCTGCTGCAGCAAGAACTTACATGTTCTGAATTTTATTTTTTCTTTCCCATACATCAATAAAACACCCTGATAGCATAGAATTATTCTCCAATCATCGAAACTCCACTTAATAGAGTTGACAAACTAGTAATTGCTCAGCCCCGTTACCAATCTGGTGAGACTGCCCATGGCACAGATTTAAAAGTGCAACTCTTCTAACACTTTATATAAATCACTTTTGATCACCCTGTGAAGGTAGGGACTTATGAACCTAGAGTTTGAAAAGAAGCAGAAGGAAAGCAAAAGAGTCTTTTCTCCCCTTAGGGGAAAAAATTCACTAGCTTAATCTCTAGTCAAGAAAGGGGCATGATTCTCTTTTCTCTCTATGGACCTATGTTGATACTTGGACTTATGGTGACAATATATCCTGGGCCTCTAGAATTATGCCTGAGTGTGAAGTTGCACAGGAATCCATTTACATTTCTTTAGAAGACTTTTTAACTCTGTAGCTCTAACAACTGCTTTTGAGCAAAGGGAAATTAGGCAACTTTGAAGATCAAAGTCTTGCATTTTTTGCTTCTTCCTTACTATTGCTATACTGTGTGTAGCCGACACAGCCTGATGGTACAGCATGATACACCATATGTGTTTAAAGGTATGGAACAAAATCAACCTTAAGGAACTGACAGTCACCTTCAATATATCAACTTGTGTACCACCATTGATTTTCTCTCTCTTTTTCTTCAAGAGCCAGAAGGTGGCATCTTACTACTTATTTGTAATATTTGTAATATGCATTAATCTATGTTATTCTTAGATTGAGGATTTTAACTGTTTTCTCTTTCTTTCTTTGAGATGGAGTTTTGCTCTGTCCCTCAGACTGGAATGCAACGGCACAGTCTCGGCTCAATGCAACCTCCGCATACTGGGTTCAAGCTATTCTCCTGCCTCAGCCTCCCAATTAATTAGGATTACAGGTGCATGCCACCACGCCCAGTTATTTTTTTTTTTTTTTCATTTTAGTAGAGAGAGGGTTTCACTGTGTTGCCCCAGCTGGTCTTGAACTCCTGAGCTCAGGCAATCCACCCAACTCAGCCTCCCAAAGTGCTAAGATTACAGTCGTGATCCACCGCACAGGCCAATTTTTAACCTTTAAAATTAAGTATATGATTAAGTACAACAAATTAATCCTCTGGAAAAAATCCAAAGCAAAAAATATAAAAAGGTAATAAAGGACTATTCTTTCCATCATTAGATTCACAGAACAGATCGCACTTGTCTTCAAATGATTGTGATCTAAATATGTTTATAAAGACTTTTTACAGTGATTTTGAAATATTGAAATAGTAGTAAGACTAGTAAAATGGGAAATTTTAAAAAAACGTACACTATCTTTCAAATTACTCTGACTTGGGCTTAAACTTCAGAAATCTAGAAATGTAGGGAAATGCAAATACATGAACAGAAATTCCCTCAAACAAGAAGGCCTAGGTATTTCTTTTCCCTCTAGCTACTCTACGATTTTGCTCATTGTAACATCTCGATCAAAATGTTAGTGAAATTGAGAAATAGCAAATAGTAATAGTAACTGAAGTAATTAGCAATACATTTAGTTCCTCTTTCTATAATTTCATTTCACCCTTATGTATTTATCCATTCATTGAAAAAATGTTTTTTGTTACTACTTTGTATTAGATTCTGTGTGCTACGTGCATCTTGGCTATAAAGAACAAGCCACAGTCCCTGTCCTCAAGTCACCCACAACATAGCCTGGGAGGCTGTCACAAAGAGATAATTGTTTTGATTTTTAAAGGCAACGCAGTGAGGGCAATGACAGACGTGTAAAACTGTTTTAAAAGTTGAGAACAAGGCATCTCCTGAGGTACACCCTGAGAACAAGTATGAAAGTCAGGGAAGGTTTCCTTAAAAAGGTGGTCTGAATTGAATTTCATAACATTAGTAGGAATTCAGCAAAGTGGGATGGATTAGGAAGGTAGGAGTGGCATTTTAGGCAATGGACAACAGAAGATAGCATGTGGGGATGGAGCTGGCAGGTGTCAGATATGGAGTTCTTCATATATAATATTAAAGAATTAGAAATTTACCTTCTGGCCAGATGTGGTGGCTCATGCCTGTAATCCCAGCACTTTGAGAGGCTGAGGTGGGCGGAGCACCAGGTCAGTAGATCAAGACAATCCTGGCCAACATGGTGAAACCCCATCTCTACTAAAGTACAAAAATGTAGCCAGGCGTGGTGGTGTGCACCTGTAGTCCCAGCTACTCCAGAGGCTGAGGCAGGGGAATAACTTGAACACGGGAGGCAGAGATTGCAGTGAGCCGAGATCCCACCACTGTACTCCAGCCTGGCGACAGAGCAAGACTCTGTCTTAAAAAATACAAAAAAGAAAGAAAGAAATTTACCTTATACGAGCTAAGACTTCTTTGAAGGGTTGTACATTAATAGGTTACATGGTCAAATTTCAGTTTTATAAAGTTCACTGTAGTGGCAGGATTGAGAATTAACTCTAGCAGAATAAGACTACAGACAGGCAGAGAAGTTACAAGCCTATTCATAAGATGATGAAGGTTAAACCAAAGCAATGTTATAAGGACAAAGAGAATGGGCATGCACCAGAGCTATCTAGGTAGGAAAGTTGGCTAGATTTTCTGACACATATGCTGTGATGTGGAAGAAAGATGTCCTGTAGTGACTACCTGACTTCTTGCATGACTGCTGTATGGAAAGTGATAGCATCAAATAAGTCAGAAAAATACAGGAGGAAGTAAAATTTGTAAAAGGAAATGAATGTGCACGCAATTTGAAGCGTTGAGATTAAAGAGTCTATATGGCCTCCAGGTAAAGACATCTAGCTGGCAGATGAATATAATTCAAAAAGATAGAGGTTTAGAATAGAGACATTGACTTGGGTGTCTTTAGTAAAGGTTAGAGACATGAGAATGGCCAAGATCTCTCACACAGAACATGAGAAGACAATTAGGGGCTCAAGGAAAATCTCTAGTGAATTTTTAACCTTTAAGAAACAGTCAGAAGAATTTCCTGGGACAGAAATTGAAAAGTTAACATCCATTTTTCAAAATTGTACAAATGATTTAAAAGGAGAGTATTGATAATCCTAATGGCATGCATTTTCCTTTAGCAGTGGCTCACACCTGTAATCCCAGCACTTTGGTAGTCTGAGGCAGGAGATCATGTGAGGTCAGGAGTTCAAGATAAGACTGAAAAGTGAGACTGTGTCTCTAGAAAAAAAAAATAAATTAGCTGGACATGGTGGTTCACAGCTGCAGTCCTAACTATGCTGGAAGCTGAGGTGGGAAGATAGCTTGAGCCCAGGAGTTTGAGGCTGCAGTGAGTGGTGATGGAGCCACTGCACTCTAGCCTGGGTGATAGGGTGAAACACTCTCTCTTAAATAAATGATAATAAGGCAGTACATATGGGGTCAACTATTAGTCTCTCTAAATCAAGTCATAGGCAAGACTGGACCAGTTGAGCGCCTCTGTTTAGGATCCTCCCAATCTACCTCTATCTTTGTGACAGCTTTTTGTTGTTTCTGCTGGTCAACATCTCAAGTTGCTCAGGATGAGCAACCCGCTTTCTCATCAGCCACTTTCTTAGATTAGAGTTGATGTTCACATTGCAAAGAGTTCTTATTTTTATGTTTCTCTAATTGATCTGACCTCATAGGAAGAAGACTAAGGAAACTTTCAATGACAGATTTTGCATTTGATCTTGTAGTTGAAGATTATTGAGCTGGGTAATAAAAATAATGGCAGTAAGGGTTGCAGATATTGAAATGCTTAGAATGTAAACCCTACAAATTGGAACTTTCAGTTATTGCTGAACGTTCCCTGCCTACATTTCCATTTTTAATAGTTTCCATCCTTAAGGTAACTTTTCAGTGTAAATTGTAATGCATGATGGTTAATAGTCCTTTTACAAATAAAGATTTTCTCTTGAAAAATTATATACTTTTCTGGTACACATTTCTCACTTACTGAAAAGAATTTATTAAAGAGTAACAGTGGAGAATTGGAAACATTGAAAGGAGGAGAATTGAGATTTTGGTTGCAATAAAGCAAAATACAACAACAGGTTTATTACCAGATGAACAAAATTAATAAACAAGTTATTCTCTGCCTTATTAGTCAGAAATTAGTTGTAAGTAAAAGACCATATTGCAAAATTCTACACACAAAGGCAAGCTGAACAGTTTTCCTTTGGAAAATCAGTAATACGTTTCTAGCACTTATTATTTTTCCACAGTCAAATCTCTGCTCCTGCCCTTGTCATTTCGCATCTGGTATTCCAAACCCCATTCTTCACCACCTGTCTTAGCCTTCTCTTCAATCTGTCCAAAATGTTATAGCTAAAATCATCTTTTAAATCTCTTCTTTAACCACATTACTGTCTTCCTTAAGAGTACTTTTCAATGTAATTATGATGTCTTAAATTAACATTTTCTATGAGGCCTGGAGAATATTCTAGTTACATCTTCTTACCCTCAAACAAAATAATTGAACCTAATAACACGTACATTTTTAAAAATCAGAACACTTTTTATGCACATAGTGATTACAATTTTTCAAAGGTCTTCCATTTTGTTCATTTTGTTAGCAAAAGTTTTCTTGACAAATAAACAAAATTTTGAAAAGATCGATCCCACTGATTACAGAAATGATGTCCTATTAATTCTTTATTACTTTCATACTTATTAAATAAATCCACATGTAGAACAAGTTTAGATAGGATATTATATGTGAATTTAAGAGCTCTTATTCTTGGTAAATTCAGAATTAATTGAAAACATAAGAGTTCATTATTTCAATTCAAATTCATCTTTTTCAAATTTAAATCAATTGGTTTTGAAACATGATTTAAGAAAGACAAAAAGTCTAATCAAAGAAACTCCTAAGACGTCTTGCCCCTGAAGAAACATATGGATGCTATTTAAAATAAATGCAGAAAAAAAGACAGGTTTAAATTTTTTATTTAAATAAAATCTTGCTTTTGCACCACCACATACTGTATGATTAATTAGAAGATGTGCACATTAGCAATCAACACAAACTGACTCTGGTTGCCAGTGCCCACCGCAACACCCAGTTAATTTTTGAGTTAAGAGTCAGCTTGTGTTGATATAAGCAAATACAGTTAAGAAGAGTTTTTTTAAAAGCTGTTGTGTAGCTCCTATATTTGAACTACTAAGAAAACTGGGAAAGGAAAAGAATCAAATAGTGGCAACATACAGAACTATAGCAAAAGTCCAATCAAGGAACTCCTGCAATGAAGAACCCTGTAGTGGCTACCACTAATTTCGCAATCCTACATCTAACTGTACCCACGTTGTTGGTTACTGTATTAGTCAGTTCTCACACAGTTATAAAAGAATACCCAAAACTGTGTAATTTATAAAGAAAAGAGGTTTAACTGTTTTATGGTTCCACAAGTTGTGCAGGAAGTATGCCTGGAGATGCCTCAGGAAACTTACAATTATGGAGGAAGTAGGAGCAGACATGTCTTACATGGACAGAGCAAGAAGAGAGATAAGGGGGAGGTGCTACACACTTTTAAACAACCACATCTCATGAGAACTCATTCACCGTTATGAGAACAGCAAGAGAAAAATCTGCCCCCATGATCCAATTACCTGCCACTAGATCCGTCTTCCAACACTGAGGATTATAGTTTAACATAAGATTTGGCTGGAAACCATGCCAGCTACTATGATCTGAACTTTTGTGTCCTCCCAAAATGTTGAAACCTAATCCCCAGTATGATGGTATTAAGAAGTGAGGCGTTTGGGAAGCAATTAGGTTGTAAGGCCAACGGTGCTTATTTGCCTTTCTTATATAGGACGTTGCATTGAGGGGACATCTGCCTATGAAAGGAGTGGGACCTCACCAGACAGCAAATATGCCAGCACCTTGAACCTGCACTTCTCAGCCTGTGAGAAGTAAATTTCTGCTGTATATAAGATGCTCAGTCTGTGGTATTCTGGTATAGCAGCCTAAACATACTCAAAAATTGGCACTGCATGCTGGGTGACACCACTTTCCACTGGCTCATCCAGGAAGGAGTTTCTACTGCTCTTGGCATCATTTGCTTCTGATTTAAGGCCAAGGATGAGTGATCTGATTGGATGAGATTGCAAATATGCTATGCTCACAAAGGAAAGAAATTTAGATGCTGTCTGAAAGTTCTAAAGATAAATATTATCAACAAGATGATATGAATGTTTGACACTGATACAATTGTCCTTTTTTTACTTCTTACTCTCTGGTTTTGCCCAGTTCTTCCATTTCTATTTTCTTTCTTAAGTCTAGAAGGTACATCCTCTAACAGCATTTAAAGTCACCTTCCCATCTCATAGGATTTGAATATATCTCTATTAGATATGATTAGGTTCACCTACACTGAACAGCAAACCTCCAAAACTGCGCTGATTTCAACAAGATAGAATTTTTCTTATTTGTCAGAAAAAAATTTTGAAGATAGGCGGCCTTTTTTTAAATCATAGTAAAAACAAGGGCCTCTCCTTCTGTTATACCATTGAGGGCAACTCATGGCACAAGATGGCTGCTAGAACTCCAATTATCACATCTGTGTTGCAGGCCAGCAGAGTGAAAAAGTGGAGGAGTCAAAATAATTGCCTCTTCTCTTTGAAGGAGCTCTTTGGAAGTCAGGCACAAAATTTCTGCTTACATTTCATCGGTCTTAAGTTAGTCACCTGGTTATACCTAGCTGCTAGAAAGTTAAGAAATATATCTTTAACTTGGGCAGCAATGTACTTAGGCCATAAATTGTGATTCTGATGCTGATGAAGAATGAGTGAGTGACTAATGGGGAAAATGGGGGTGCAAACTACATTGTCTCAAATAATTTCTTTTTACTGTTCTGTCAATATTCCTTATGTGCTATTTTTATCTGACAATAGAATTAGCTGAAGCCAGTGAGTGCTATCTCTTAGGTTGCCCAAAATTCTTTAAAAGTAGTGTTCTCTACCATATATGCGTTTTCTTCTCCTGGTACTATTGTCCTGATCTCCACAAACAGTATCTAAATTGCATTTTTCCCCCATCAATATCACCCATGTGGTTTACTATGCTCTAACTTTATTTCCTGGGATTAGTGTAGTCCATTATTAGTCACAATACTTGAGTCAGTAACTGATGTCTAATTGGGACTAATTTTATTTGACAAAACACAGGAAAAGTTTGGATACAGGTTTCTGTGGTAAAAATTCAGTTAGGTAACAAATAAGTTGTGTATATATACAATGTGCCAAGTGTTGTTGTAGGCATTTAGAACACAGGAGGGCATTGTTTCAGATGCAGAGGACAGTAACTATTCTAGGTGGTTAAACAGAAAGTGATTACAAAATGTTTGTAACGTCATCAGAGGAGCTGTAGGAACCAGACCAAGGCTTAGCTGTTAGAAATGATTACAAGAACACCACAGAAAAACTGGTCTAATAAGGCACTGCTTTCTTTCCTATCAGAAAGCCAAGTCATCAGGAGGCTGCTGGTTCAACTACTGGCTTCAGTATTACAGTGTTTCCGCCAAAATGCAGGCATCAGAAAGCCAGCGGTTTCCCCCAATATCACATCACATCAACTACAATTCAAGCATGTCCTGCCTCTTATACTCATGAGGCAGGGATTGGATACACGACACTCTGATACCATTAAATGTGGAGCAAACAAAACAAAAATCTCAACTGTGCTTACCTGCAGAACTAGCAAAAGCGATGAAGGGAGACGTTGGCGTCTTTCTATCTCGTACATTATATATTGGTGGTTCTTTTTGGCAGGCATTGATCACCTGAAAGAGATTCTAGAAACTGTCTTAAACTTCTTGGCATCAAAAATAAGCATATTATATAGGAACAGGAATGGAGTTTTTGTTGACACTCTGAAATAATTCCTAGAAGTCAACAAGATAAAATCTTTATCTTCAGTGATGTTCAAATAAAGTGAAAAGTTTATGTCCTCATAAGGAGCCTCCTCGCTTTCTGGGAAGGAACTAAAACAGATATGTGGTATACCTCATCTAGATAGTGTGGTGAGTACAGATAAGTCTCTAACTTCTGTCAGCAGTTTAATTACCTTGAAGGAAGACAGCCAAAGATAAAACCAATGAATAAAGAAGAGTGGAGCTGATAAATTCATAGAGAAATATATAACTGGAGGTCTGATGACATCATGAATCTTTAAGCAGTGTCCGAATCCAGTTTTCCTTGAAATTCTTTGTTAACCCAGCCAGTAAGCTCTTCTCTTTGGCTAAGCCACATTGATCTATCTTTGCAACAAAATGATTCTTATGTATATGACATTTAGAAACAGAAATGAAGTATTGAAAGAGATATAACCTAACATACAGAATTGACTAAATTAAAGAGAAAGCAATTACGACTCAAGATAGAAAGCTGGCAATCTTTGCTATATGCTATAAAAATTTCTTGTTAAACTGGTAGCAGTTGCAGCTTTGACTCAAGCCATGTACCAACTGAAGCTGAAGCATTAAGTGGGAAAATTTCAAGATATTAGTGTGTTGGCTTTCTCTTCTAGCATTTTTTTGCCATCATCTACTAACTATATATGCTGCAGTAGGCAATATTCTGTTTACTTTTGTTCTCTTGTTTAAGTCTCAAAATAACTGATTACACAGGTACAAACATTATCCCCATTTTGCTGATAAAGAAACTAAGACATTCTGCCATGTAAGTACCCACACAAAAGAAAAATGTGGACCAAAACTTAATTGTGTAAAATAAGAAAAAGAAGAATATCTACTTTTCCGAGGGTGATCCTTTTGTCCTGTGTCAAACCGACTGAAAGTGAGGTTATATAGAAGTTTGCACTGTGGGTGGGGAGGTGAGGGAACCATCAGCCGCATTCTAAAATTAGTTACAATAAAATCATGAGAAAAAGATATTAACAGGCTATTAAATGGTGGCCTGAGAGAAGTCTCATTGTCTAGGCACCTCTCCAGTAAACACTTTTGCTTTTACTACATAAAGAGGGACCCATCTCCCTAATTGTAAAGATGCACATGAATGACCCTCTCCTCCACTTCACCCTATCAGCTTATTGCCCTAACATTTTCTGAAGAAATTATTATTTTTTGATGAGGCCATTGAACCAATGCCTGTTTTTGAAAACAAATTTTTTCAGGACAGGTTAGAGAGGCAAAGACCATGATCTACTAATATCCCTAGTTTTGTTTACAATCCCTTGGAGCAAAGAAAAAAAAAAATAGTTAAAGCAGTAAGAAAGTAGCTTAAGGGCAAAGCCCCCAACTGAGAGGAATTAATGAGGAATTAACATGTTGATGATTTTACCCCTTAGGCAATTCTCAGTCTCCACAAGAAGGGAAAGTCAGCTTCTGAAGCCCTAAAAGTAGATAACACCCAAATTCTTACTCAAGATGTAGTCATAATGACAGTGGACAAAGATTTCTTCCAGGGACTCTAGAAGCAACAGACTGGCCAAGAACTTACTTGGTTCTTGGGGCAAGAAGTCCATGTTACTCTGATCTGGTGGAAAATAGTATATGCTACAGATCATTGATTAATATGTATTTTTATTTGCTATTATATGGTGATACAGTTTGGCTCTGTGACCCCACCCAAATCTCACCTGAATTGTAATTCCCATAATCCCCACATGTTGAGGAAGGGGCCTGGTGGGAGATGATTGGATCATTGATGCAGTTTCCCCCATTCTGTTCTCTTAATAGTGAGTGAGTTCTCACAAGATCTGATGGTTTTATAAGGCAGTTTTCCTTGCCCTTGCTCTCTCTTTTTTGCCATCATGTGAGATGTGCATCTTCCCCTCTGCCATGATTATAAGCTTCCTGAGGCCTCCCCATCCATGTAGAACTGTGAGTCAATTAAACCTCTTTTCTTTATAATTTATCCAGTCTCTGCTATGTCTTTATAGCAGTATGAAAATGGAATAACACACATGATATAGTGATTGTATCGAAAGAAACCAAACTTCCAAGATCACTCCAAAAGAAGCTAAATCTAAACAAATCTAAGAATATGGCTCATTACCTAGAGCAAGGGTCAAGAAATTGCAATGTGTGGGCCAAACCCACCTGCTTTCCCTACTGGTGTTTATAAACAAAATCTTATTGTAACACAACCATATGAATTGTTTACCTATTGTCTACGGCTGCTTTAACACTGCAGTTCAAAAGCTAGCAGAAACAAATAATTGCTACAGAGACAGTAATATTCACAGGGCCCTTCAGAATTCTTTTGCTGACCCCTAATCTAGAGAATCCTATATTTGGACCTGGATGAAACAGTGTGATTGTTTCAGGAGTTGCGCAATCACAAACACATCCAATGATTCACTATAAGGATTCATGAAACTCAAAAGCAGTTGCACCCAGGATAATTTTTATTACAGTGAAAGATACAAAGCAGGATCTGCAAAGGAAAAAGGCACATCAAGTGAAGTCTGTGGATAACCAGACACTTATTTCTAAAGTTGTTATGGAAGTCACAGAGAATATCCTCCAGCAATGAACTGTGGCATTCAAAAAGTGTTTTTGCCAGTGAAGACGCTTGAGTCCTAGAGTGCAAGACTTGTTGAGGGTTGGTCACATAGGTACATTGACCTGCACGACCAGCCATGATGAACTCCAGACTCCTAGAAGGAAACCAGTGCTCATCAGAAATCACATTGTGTACAAGATACACCGTTCTGTATCTTGCCAAGTTCAGTGCCCTAGGTGTACAATACAAACTTATAATTAATAACAGAGGGAACATCCAACCTCTATATTACCAGGAGTTGGTCAAGAGTCAGCCACACAATCAGGCCTTCCTGAAGATGTGCTAGCATTGAACCACCAAGCCTGAGTTGTTAACTCTTTCTTATTCAATATACAGGTATGGATGGCCTTCTTCTTGGAAGGAAGATAAGATGAGTACATTAGACATAGACCTCAACAAGCCTTAAGGGAAGAAGAATGTATACAAATGTGGGGTAATGAAGTGGTAAAAAGTAGATGTTTGCGTCTCTAGCATCTTTTTCTCCTAGACAAAAGCTGGATTTCGGCGAACAATATCTCAGCCATAAATTTTTGCAGGATAGACTGACCCTTCACTTCAGAGTTGAACCCTAAATGGCTTGAGACTGTAAGCTTATCTCACTTATCTGGCTACAGTGACTGTTTCAGAGATAGTCATGTGATCAAATTTGTGGCAAAAAGAGCTTTTTATAGAAGATTTCTAGGTAAGAAAGTTTTTCTTTCTTCTGTGTGAACTACTTTAAATAGATAAGCTCTCTCCTCTCTCGGTTTACTGTTTGAATATGTGACTTGGAAGTTTTCCACTCATTTCTGCTACCATTAAGACAACTTGCATAATATTGAAGCTCACAAGTAGATAACAGCAAAACTGGGCTGGCTGTGGTGGCTCATGCCTGGAATCCCAGCACTTTGGGTTGCCAAGGTGGGTGGATCACTGGTGGTCAGGAATTTGATACAAACATGCCCAATATGGTGCAACCCAGACTCTACTAAAAATACAAATGTTAGCCAGGCATAGTGGCAGGCACCTTTAATCCCAGCTACTCAGAAGACTGAGGGAGGAGAATCACTTGAACCCAGGAGGCAGAGGCTGTAGTAAGCCAAGATTGCATCATTGCACTCCAAGCCTAGACAACAAGAGAGAAAGAACATCAAACCTCTCCTTAGATACTGACATGATCTAGGTTTTCTATTAGGAAGTCCCCACCTCCCTCCCTCCAAAAAAAGTTCTAAAATTCTGTTTAAGCCAATCTGAGTTGGAATCATTGTCAAAACAATAAATATTTTGAATTGATAAAATATCGCTATTCCTATTTTGCAAGTGAGAAACACAAGATATAGAAAAGTTGATTAACTTGCCTATAGTCAAAACAAAAATAAATGGCAGAGCCAGGATTCAATATGGTTCTCTTCGTGTCCAAAACACATATATTATTTTTCCTAATTCATACAGTCATGAGATTACAAGTTTCTTGTTGAATTCATCCTGCATCCTCCACCAAAAATCAGCTGGGTACATGGAGCCTACCATACATTCTGATAACACGTGAGAATTTATTGTGACATCATTGGTTTTTATAGCTATGCGATTCCTACAAATTGGGAATAGATGAGCCTTAATGTGAAAAGGTTTATCTATTCTCAATTTGTAGGGATAGCATAGCTATCCCAACACGGGATATAGTAGAGTGTAGACCAAACTGACAATTCTTTTGATTTTGTGTTCTCTTCTTTCTTAACTACTTCATACATTTTATTTCATTTTTCCTGAGGTATATAAGATGTGAAACATCTTTATAATTCTGAGATAACTCAAGAACTTCAGATTTTAGGTTCAAAAGTTAGATCCAAGTAAAAAGTTAGTTGGATTTAGTTCCTAATGGAAATCATTTCAAGTGATTTTACTAGGCTTGTCTATAATTGTATTTATCAAATATTCATGCTTATGTACCATTTCAATTACTTTTATAGAGGAAAAAAAAACTGCTACATATGTCCCTAGAAAGAAAAAGGTGAAGTATAACTGTGGGGGAAAATCTTTTCAAATATTCTCATACTGTGAACCTGTTATAAGTGCAAAAAGATTAAAGATAGAGTATAAAGGTGTGTATTTAAATGACTACAAATAACTGTTTAACTGGAGCTGCCTAGGGTACATCAGTAGCCCCTAAATGATCAAAGGCTATTGCTGCAGGCAAGGTCCAAAACCACCTGCTTATATAAAAAACTTTAGATGACAGAACTGATATTGTGCATTTATATTGATACTTCCTGAAACAATTATTTTTAAAAAATATCTCAAACTGACAGAATGAAAACAGATTGATTCTATAATTCTCCTATAGATTCATTCTTTGCCTTGTATAGAAATGTGATAATTTCTTAAAATGTTTCACATATTTCTTACTTTATCATTGTTATTTACAGGAAGAAGAAAATTCAGGTTACACTAAAACTTAAAAGGCTATTCTTTCACTCACAACAGTCAACCCCAAGAAAAACTGTGAAATAGGATACCTTTATTTTCTTTTCTATGTCCACTTTTAGGTTCTATCTTTGTATGAAAATGCAAATAAATTAGTGACACTATTATTTCACTTTTTTGAAAAAAAACACAGAAAGAAATACATGCAACATACTTATTAATCCACATATATAGTCCAGATAGACAACACATAATTTTTCTTGTATTTATATATACATCATATATTTTATATATTATGTTATTATAATATGGAGTTTATGTAATATATAATTGAAACAAAAGTTATAGAAAATTATATTTACCTATACTTTATGTAATGCACTGTGACATTTTTTATTCTGTTCTTTTTCATCTTTGTTAAATGCAGGTCACAATGTGACTTATTAAATTAATTTAAAAACTATTAATGAGTTATGACTCACAAATTTAGGAGTGATAATTTACACTAAAAGATAAATATCCATTGATGTGCCAGATTCCTAATTCTATTATTTACATAGCAACAGGGCTACAAACCGATGAAAGACAGTTAATGATAAAATATCAGGCATCAGCGAAGTCCCAGGGAATAATTACCTCAAAGATTTACCTGCATTTGGTAGATTGGTCCACCACTAGAGTTTTTTTTTTTTTCTTACAAAGCTCAGTGAGACCACTTATCACAACATTACGTGTGGCAACTCGTAAAGTGACATGTGTCACTTTCAGGCCTGATCATAAATCTACCCATGAGTGATCCCCCATCCTCCATCCTATGACTTGAGACAGATTAGCATAACAGTATTGAAAGCCAAGTGTTCAAAATGGCAAAATATAAGATGGAAGGAGTCCAACTATCTTAACCATTGCTAAAATTTTTTTTTTAAAAAATCATCAGTACAAACACCAGTTTTGGACTTTAGGTAAGAGATAAAGAAATGTCTATTGTGCTAAGTCCCAAAGATTTTGGGGTTTGCTTATTGAAGCAGAGAGTATTATTTCAACTAATGTGTAAGCGATCATTTTGCAATAGCCTTCTAAGAGAATAGACTTCTAAGAATGGCCTTCTAAGAGAGTACGTTAGAAGTCTTTCCCTTCAAGAAATGATACAACGTATAAGGCATCCCCATCAAGAAAAAGTAGAGAAACCCATTTTGTGATCATAGATATTGCAGGTTCTACCCAGATCCCTTTCTATATGAGCTCTTCTCAGTCTACTTTTTCATATTTTTTTAGGGTCTCCTTTTCTGCTTTATTTTACATCCCTATATAAACTTTTCCCAAACCCATATCTCTATTCCAGACTTTCTTCCATATTTCAAATCCAAATTTCTTTCCCCCCTCAGCAATGATAAACATATTTAGATATGAACGAGATGATAAAAGCAAGTGCAAAAAGGATCAGTGAAACTAGAATAGTCCATTTCCAGAACTAGCTGAGTGTGGGCCCAAAATAGATATGTACTTGTTTTCTTCGGTGGACAGAGAATATGCTGATCAGCAGTTCTTACTTCATCATTAAAGTGATTTTCTGTTTTATTCTTATTGATACTTTGTCTTTAGGAATTTTGGGGACTCATGAATTCATTTACTCATTTGGCTGACATTCTTGGAAGAGGCTATCACTGAAAACCAGGCAGCAGGGTAGAGAAAACAAATGTATACAACAAAAAGAAATTTTGAGCCATTCGATTACTTTTACATGACATACAATGTAGTACATGGTTTAAATATCAAAGTCTCAATTGACAGAATACATCAAATACCACCCTCCCCAAATCCAAGAACAGTTAAGTTTGTTGTAAGAAAATATATGCTAAGCATTATTGGCCATGGGGTTAATTTGTTTAATGACGAAAGACAGTGCACTAGTGCACTTTTGCTTCAAGTATCTGTGTGCAAAGGTATAATGCAGTGGACAGGATCTGGTCCAAATCTTTGGTCCAAACAACATTACTCATAGAACACTGATAATTGAACTAAGATTTTTGAAACTCAAATTTTCTTATCATTGGAGGTAGGCATTACCTTGCTGAGTGTTTGAATTGTTAGACTATGTGTGTGTGTGTGTTTTTTTTTTTTTCAGCAAACAGGTGCTCAATAAATAAACCATATTACCATTAAAAACAGGAAACCACTGTCATACTAAAAGTTCTTAGGAATTAAAAGAGATTTTTTAAAAATAACAAATGTGAATTGGGCATTTAGAACTATAGAAAAGAATATGTTCTTGCTGTATATTATATATTAATACTGTATTTTGTAGGAATTTTTATTGGTAAAACAAAATATGTTGGTTTCGGAAAAGGTTAATACGTATCTAATCCATTTATATTTACAGAAAAACTTCCAAAAGCTGGAATCTTCAAGGAGTACAAAGCTATTATTAATTTAATTTTTACTTAATTTCAGATTTACAGAATAACTCTTAACATTTATACGAAAATTTCCCAAAGTATATTTGTCCAATTTTCCACTAAAGTAAGAACACAACAGGCATAATGGATTATTTTTCTAATAACTGAAGGTTTTGCATGACTCAGAATCACCACTGTAAAAATATAAATTATATAAATTTACAAAATTGAGAACTACAGTGTGATTCTGTAGATGTAAGAATTGTAGACTTCAGAGAAATATTTGGCTAAATGTGTGCTAACCAAGGACCATCTCCTAAAAACTGTTTTATTTTGTATAAAATATTTAATGTGAGCCTGTGTTCTTGTGATTCCTTTTCATTTATCTTTATTTATAAAATATTTTAAATATATAAAATATTTTTAGGTATTGAGAAAATAAAACATCACATGGTTAGTTGAAGCAGCTCCTTTGTCCTGAGATGTAATTAATAACTCGAATATCCTGTATCTCTCCCCCAAACCATGTCTTTATGCTTTACCATATATACGGTAACTATAAGTTATTAATAATAATGTTTGTATTTTACAGTTTCAAACACTATATTTGGGACTTTTATTGATCTGATAATTTCTATTTTTAAGAATTTTTAAAGAATTTTTTTTTTAAATAGAGACAGGGTCTCATTCTGTCACCAAGGCTAGAGTGCAGTGGCACAATCATAGCTCAATGTAACCTTCAACTCCTGGGCTCAAGCAATCTTCATTCCTGGCTAGGACAATAGGCGTATTCCAACATGCACAGATAACTTTTTTATTTATTTTGTAATGAAGGAGTCTCACTGTGGTGCCCAAGCTGGTCTTGAACTCTTGGCCCCAGACAATCCTCCTGCCTTTGCCTCCTGAAACATTGGGATTACAGACATGAACCACCATGCCCAGTATGTACATTTTTTATTACTGTTGATACATTTAAATTTATTTTTACAATTTTATTTTATGTTTTCTCTTTTCTATGATTTTCTCTTGCCTATTTTTTCCTCTTCTCTGCCTTATATTTGAATAATCAAATCTTTATTTTCTTCTTTTTCCTCTAATAAATTGGAAAATGTATTTGGTATTTCTATTCTTAAGTGGTTGCATTGGAAATCTAACAGGCATAACTAACTTGAATTTAACCAGCATCACTGCCAAGGTCCTGCTTTCTCTATTTGTTTTCCCTTATAAGGATCCATTTTTTAGTACTTATTTCACTGAGAATCCTTACATAGTAAATTGTCTTAGATTTTGTTTGGCATAACTTTTTTTTTTTACATATCTCCTAAGTGACAGTTTTGTAGGATAAAATCTTCCATGTTAACACTTTTTATCCTGCAAAACTGTCACTTAGAAGAGAATTTCAGTACACTATTTTTTTGTGTTCTGGTCATTAATTTTGTACAAAAAAATGTTCACGAAGTCTGTTTGGGTTTTTTGTTTGATTTTGTAGGTAAGTCATATTTTACTTCTATTGGCCTTTAACAGTTTTTGCTATCTTTGGTGTTTTTCAAATGTTTAGTGGCTCATGTAGTGATCTTTAAATACATTGCTTTAGACTTGTGTTTCTTAATCTGAGATTCTTTACGTCCAGCAATTCATGAAAATTTCTCAACTATTATCTCTGAGTATCAGCCCTTCCCATATCTATGCTTGTGTCTGGAAAAGCTATTAGTCATATGTCAGAATATATTATTCTACTCACTGTTAATCTCTTTTTTATAATTTCTATTTCTTAATCACCTTTTTGCTATGATCCCAATGAGCTTCTCAAATCTGTCTTTTTGTTCACTAACAAATGCTTCCAAGTAATCTGGTACTCATTTAACCTGTCTATTGTAATTCTAGATCTATTTTTAATGTGTGATATCTTTGTCTATTGTGTTCTACTATTTCATGATGCTTAATGTATTGGTTTGATGTTCATGTTTTCTCATTTTAAACACAAAATTGACACTTATCTTTTATATTTTCCTATTGCCTCAAGTTTTTAGTCTTGCGGGAAATATAGCTCCTATTTAATATGTTTATTTATTCTTTCTCCTGTGTAATAGTTCCTAATGTTTTAAATAAATGCGTGTTATGAGATTATCAGCAATAGGGTTATTGTTTCATTTTTGTTGTTTTTGTAGCTGAGGGAGGGAAGTTCTATTTCTGAAAGTGTCTTCTACAGAGGCATTCTGCATTTACCAGATGTCCAGGGGCATCACAAGTAGGCAGCCAGTTGCTCTGTTAATGTCTCAGCTTGGATTTCTACTTGCCATTGCATTGCTCAAACTTGAAGTCCTTTCACTACTTTTTTGGGGAGACTTTTTTTCCCCAATCAATCAGAGTCCCAAGCATGACAAACTTCAAAGAAGTAGAATTTTCTAGTCCCTATTTTACAGAGCATTTTCAAAGTTGTACAGAGAGCTTGATTTTATCTCATGACCTTGCATGGACCCTGGGCCATATCTCCTAGTCTTGCAAGGATTTCAACAGCTCAGCCTCTCAATGTTAAAGCCAATATCTTGGTCCATTGCATACGTACCACTAACACTTTGCTCAGCAGTTACTCCATCAACTTGCATTCTTACTGTTCTCACTTGAGGTTTTTTGTCTTCTTTTTCTCTTTCTATGTTCTTTTAAATTTCCATGAAAATTAATGCTTTGGTTATATTTTATCCAGCACCACAAGTTTTTATAATTAAAAGTGGCTTTACATGAATTTAGGCTATGGGATTATATGAATTTAGGCTACCATGCAAGAAAAATGGGTTTATTGTCTTCTTTTTCTCATTAGTGAAGTAACATAAAAAGTCTTGGTTAATCAAAGTTTCTAGTTAGGTTGATTACACGTAATTCAAAAGTTTATTCTGGTAGAAAAAAAATCAGTATGGAAATTATCCAAAATATGGAGGTAAAGGTAAACCTACCATTTTGAAATATTGAATTTCATGACTTAAGTAAACGTAAAAACTGATAACTTTGATTTAATCAAAATTTAAAACTTCAAAGGCACTATTAATTTAAAAAGTAAGCTGTGAGCTGGGAGAAAATACATGCAATGTATATATCTGGCAAAGGACTTGTATTCAGAATGTACAAAAATCCCTTACAAAACATTAACTTAAAAAATTATAAGAAGGGCAAAAGACAAGCAGGTGCTTTGCAAAAGAAGATATATGCATGGGTAATAAGCACATAAAAAGGACTCAATATCATTATTTGTAAGAGAAATGAAAAGTAACCTCACAATTAGATAAAACTCCATACCTACTAGATTGGCTAAATTAAAAAATAAATAAATAAAATAAAATAAGAAAGCAAAAACCTGGCAACAACACCAAATGTCATTGAGAATATGTGGCAGCATAAACTCTCCAAAACTTTGGTGGCAATGTAAATGTAAACCTCTTTTAAAAATGGTTTGGCTGAAAAACATCCAAACAGGAAGAGATCCAAGATGGCTGATTAGAAGCAGCTCAAGATTGCAGCTCCCAGTGAAAGCACGGAGGGTGAGTGGATGCTGCATTTCCAGATGGATTTTTATTGCCCACAGACCAGGAGATTCCCAGGCAGAGGAGACCCACAGGTTGCCATCGTGGCTGTTTCGGCTGGAGCAGCTGTTTTGGCTGGCGCTGTGGCTCAGCAGTTGTCTGTACAAAATACACGGGTCCGGGCTCTGTTTTAGCTGGTGATTGGAGCTTGGGGAAGCCAGAGTGGCCCATTCAACTGATAGAAAAGGGGACTAAAACAGGGAGCCAGGCCAGGAGATTCCAGGCAAAAAAGCGCCATGAATCTCAGCGTGGCTATTTCAGCTGATGCAGTGGGTTGCCGCACAGGAAATCACAAAGATCCTGGCACCTTTTTAACAGGCAACTGGAACACCTGGGAGAGAGTTGACCATTCAACTTAAAAAAAAAAAAAAGAAAAAAAAAAAAAAGCTCTGAGGCAGGGAGCCAGGTGATCAGGCTTGTCTGGTCCCACCCCCACAAAAAAATAGCAATCTGAAATTCTCTGGATTGAGAGCTTCATAGCAAGCACAGCTGAATCTGGGATGATCCAGCTTTGTGGAGGAGGAGCGTCCACCATTACTGAGGCACTCCACCACAGTGGAGGTAGTCCGCCATGGCTGAGACAGCCTGCCATTGCTGAGGCAGCCCACCAATACAGAGAGAATCTGCCATTACAGAGGTGGGCCACCATTGCTGAGGCAGTTCTAACCACACCCATATAAACAGGACTGCAGGGAAGTTGACACCGCAGCTGGGTGGAGCGCACAGCAGCTCATCAAAGCCTCTGCAGGCAGACAGTGACTAGGCTGCCTCCTTGCTGGGCAGGAAAGCCCTGAAAAAAGGCAGCAACACAACAGAAACTCATAAATAAAGTCCTAACTCCCCAGGACAGAGCACCTGGGAAAAAAAAGGGGGGGGGAGAGGTTTATGAGATCAGCTGCAGCAGACTTAAACATACCTGCCCAGCAACTCTGAATTAACAATGGAACTGACAGCTTAGCACTTGAACTCCTGTAAAGGACAGACTGTCTCCTCAAGCAGCTCCCTGACCCCCGTATATCCGAAGAGTCACCTCATAAAGGAGAGCTCAGACTGACATCTGGCGGGTATCCTTCTGAGACAAAGATAGCAGAAGAAGAAACTGGCATCAACCCTTACGGTTCTGCAGCTGCTGCAGGTGATCTCCAGGCAAGCAGGGCCTGAAGTGGACCTCAGCAGTCCTACAGCAGAGGGGCCTGAAGGAAAACTAAGAAACAGAAAGAAATAACTTCATCATCAACAAACTGGACATCCACTCAGAGACCCAATCTGAAAGTCAACAACTACAAGGACGACAGGTGGATATACACAAAGGTGCAAAAAAAAAACAGTGAAAAAAGGATGAAAACACCCAAAATCAGAGCACCTCTCCTCCTACAAGGGATCACAACTCCTCACCAGCAAGTGAACAAGGCTGGATGGAGAATGGGTGTGATGAATTGACAGAATCAGGCTTCAGAAGGTGGGTAATAAGAAACTTCTGTGAGCTAAGAGAACATGTTCTAATCCAATGCAAAGAAACTAAGAACTTTGAAAAAAGATTTGATGACATGCTAATGAGCATAAACAACTTAGAGAGGAATATAAGTGAATTGATGGAGCTGAAAAACACAACATGAGAACTTCACGAAGTATAAACAAGTTTCAACAGCCAAATTGACGAAGCAGAAGAAAAGATAACAGAGGTTGAAGATCAACTCAATGAAATAAAATGAGAAGGCAAGATTAGAGAAAAAGGGTAAAAAGGAATGAACAAAGTCTCCAAGAAATATGGGACTATGTGAAAAGACCTAATCTACATTTGATAGGTGTACCTGAACGTGATGGAAAGAATCAATCCAACCTGGAAAATACTCTTCAGGATATTATCCAGGAAAACTTCCCCAACCTAGCAAGGCAGGCCAATATTCAAGTCCAGGAAATACAGAGAACACCACAAAGATATTCCTCAAGAAGAGCAACCCCAAGGCACATAATCATCAGATTCACCAGGGTTGAAATGAAGAAGAAAATGCTAAGGGCAGCCAGAGAGAAACGTCGGGTTACCCACAAAGGAAAACCATCAGACTCACAGCAGATCTCTCAGCAGAAAACCTACAAGCCAGAAGAGAGTGGGGGCCAATATTCAACATCCTTAAAGAAAAGAATGTTCAACCCAGAATTTCATATCCAGCCAAACTAAGCTTCATAAGTGAAGGAAAAATAAAGTCCTTTACAAACAAGCAAGTACTCAGAGATTTCATCACCACGAGGCCTGCTTTACAAGAGCTCCTGAAAGAGGCACTAAACAGAAAGGAACAACCAGTACCAGCCACTCCAAAAACATACCAAATGGTAAAGATCATTAGCACGATGAAGAAACTGCATCAACTAACAGGCAAAACAGCCAGCTAGCATCAAAATGGCAGGATCAAATTCACACATAACAATATTAACCCTAAATGTAAATGGGCTAAATGCCTCAATCAAAAGACACAGACTGGCAAATTGGATAAAAAGGCAAAACCCATCGGTGTGCTGTATCCAGGAAACCCATCTCACATGCAAGGATAAACAAAGTCTCAAAATAAAGGGATGGAGGAAGATTTACCAAGCAAATGGAGAGCAAAAAAAAAAAAAAAGCAGGATTTGCAATTTTCATCTCAGATAAAATAGACTTTAAACCAACAAAGATCAAAAGAGACAAAGAAGGACATTACATAATGGTAAAAGGGTCAATGCAACAAGAAGATCTAACGATCCTAAATATATACACACCCAATACAGGAGCACCCAGATACATAAAGCAAGTTCTTAATGAACTTGTTTAAAATAATAAACAGACTTATACTCCCACACAATTATAGTGGGAGACTTTAACACCCCATTGTCAATATTACAGAGATTGGCGAGACAGAAAATTAACAAGGATATCCAGGGCTTGAACTCAGACCGGGACCAAGCAAATCAAATAGACATTAACAGAACTCTCCACCCCAAATCCATGGAATATACATTCTTCTCGGCACCACATCACACCTACTCTAAAATTTACCACATAACTGGAAGTAAATCACTCCTCAGCAAATGCAAAAGAACGGAAATCATAACAAACAGTCTCTCAGACCACAGTGCAATCAAGTTAGAACTCAGAATTGAGAAACTAACTCAGAACCGCATAGCTTCATGGAAACTGAACAACTGGCTCTTGAATGTTGACTAGATAAACAATGAAATGAAGGCAGAAATAAAGATGTTCTTCGAAACCAATGAGAATGAAGACACAACATACCAGAATCTCTGGGACACATTTAAAGCAGTGTCTAGAGGATAATATATAGCAATAAATGCCCACATGAGAAGCAAGGAAAGATCTAAAATCAACACTCTATCATCAATATTCAAAAAGCTAGAGGAGCAAGACCAAAAAAACTCAAAATCTAAGAGAAGACAAGAAATAACTAAGATCAGAGCAGAACTGAAGGAGATAGAGATACAAAAAAAAAACCTTCAAAATATCAGTGGATCCGGGAGCTGGTTTTTCGAAAAGATCAACAAAATAGACAGACCACTAGCCAGATTAATGAAAAAGAAAAGAGAAAATAATCAAATAGATGCAATAAAAAACGATAAAGGGGATATCACCACAGATTCTGCAGAAGTACAAACCATCATCAGAGATTGTTACAAACAACTCTATCCACATAAACTAGTAAACCTGAAAGAAGTGGATAAATTCCTGGGCACTTGCCTCCTCCCAAGCCTAAACCAGGAAGAAGCCAAACCCTGGATAGGCCAATAACAAGGTCTGAAGTTGAGGCAGCAATTAAGAGCCTACCACCCAAAAAAAGCCCAGGTCCAGATGGGTTCACAGCCAAATTCCACCAGACATACAAAGAGGAGCTGATACCATTCCTTCTGAAACTATTCCAAACAATACAAAAAGAGGGAATCCTTCCCAAATCATTTTATGAGACCAACATCCTGATACCAAAACCCGGCAGAGAATCAAGAAGAAAAGAAAACTTCAGGCCAATATCCATGATGAACATAGATGAAAGATCTTCAATAAAATACTGGAAAACCGATTGCAACAGCACATCAAAAAGCTTATCCACCATGATCAAGTAGGCTTCTATCCCGGGGATGCAAGTCTGGTTCAACATATGCAAGTCTATAAACATAATTCGCCGCATAAACAGAACCAAAGACAAAAACTACATGATTATCTCAACTGATGCAGAGAACGCCTTTGACAAAATTCAACAGCCCTTTATGCTAAAACACTCAATAAACTAGGTATTGACGGTACATATCTCAAAATAATAAAAAATATTTAAAATAAACCAACAGTCAATATCATACTGAATGCACAAAAACTGGAAGCATTCCCTTTTAAATCTGGCCCTAGAAAAGGATGCCCTCTCTCACCACTCTTATTTAATATAGTATTTGAAGATCTAGCCAGAGCAATCAGGCAAGAAAAAGAAGTAAAGAGCATTTAAATAGTAAAGGAGGAAGTCAAATTATCTCTATTTGCAGATGACATGATTGCATATCTAGAAAACCCCATTGTCTTAGCCCAAAATCTCCTGAAACTGATAAGCAACTTCAGCAAAGTCTCAGGATACAAAATCAATGTGCAAAATTCACAAGCATTTCTATACGCCAATACAGACTTAAAGACAGCCACATCAAGAACAAACTGCCATTCACCATTGCTACAAAGACAATAAAATACCTGGGAATACAACTAACAAAGGATGTAAACGATCTCTTCAAGGAGAACTACAAACCACTGCTCAACGAAATATGAGATGACACAAACAGATGGAGAAACATTTCATGTTCATGGTTAGAAAGAATCAATATCATGAAAATGGCCATACTGCCCAAAGTAATTTAGAGATTCAATGCTATCCCCATCAAGCTACCAATGCCCTTCTTCACAGAACTGGAAAAAACCACCTTAAACTTCATATTCAACCAAAGAGAGCCCGCATAGCCAAGTCAATTCTAAGCCAAAAAAACAAAGCAGGAGGCATCATACTACCAGACTTCAAAGTATACTACAAGGCTACAGTAATCAAAACAGCATGGTACTGGTACCAAAACAGAGATATAGACCAATGGAACAGAACAGAGGCCTTGGAGGCAACACCACACATCTATAACCATCCAATCTTTGGCAAACCTGACAAAAATAAGCAATGGGGAAACTAGTCCCTGTTTAATAAATAGTGTTGGGAAAACTGGCTAGCCATGTGCAGAAAGCAGAAACTGGATCCCTTCCTGACACCTTACACTAAAATTAACTCCAGATGGATTAAAGACTTAAACATAAGACCTAACACCATAAAAACCCTAGAAGAAAATCTAGGCAAAACCATTGAAGATATAGGAGTAGACAAGGACTTCATGACCAAAACACCAAAAGCATTGGCAACAAAAGCCAAAATAGACAAATGGGACATAACCAAACTCCACAGCTTCCGCACAGCAAAAGATACAGTCATTAGAGTGAATCAGCAACCAACAGAATGGGAAAAAAATTTTGCAATCTATCCATCTGACAAAAAGTTGATATCCAGAATCTGCAAAGAACTGAAACAGATTTACATGAAAAAAACAAGCCCATTAAAAAGTAGGCAAAGGACATGAATAGACACTTTACAAAGGAAGACATACATGAGGCCAATAAACATATGAAAAAATGCTCATCATCACTGGTCATTAGAGAAATGAAAATCAAAACTACATTGAGATACCATCTCACACCAGTTAGAATGGTGATCATTAAAAAATCTAGAGACAACAGATGCTGGAGAGGATGTGGAGAAATAGGAACACTTTTGCACTGTTGGTGGGAGTGTAAATTAGTTCAACCATTGTGGAAGACAGTGTGGCGATTCCTCAAGGACCTAGAAATAGAAATTCCATTTGACCCAGCAATCCCATTATTGGACATATATCCAAAGGATTATAAATTGTTCTACTATAAGGACATGTGCACACGAATGTTCATTGCAGCACTGTTTACAATAGCAAAGACCTGGAACCAACCCAAATGCCCATCGATGATAGACTGGACAGGGAAAATGTGGTACATACACACCATGGAATATTATGCAGCCATCAAAAACGATGAGTTTGTGTCCTTTGTAGGGACATAGATGAACCGGGAAACCATCTTTCTCAGCAAACTGACAAAAGAGCAGAAGATCAAACACCACATGTTCTCACTCATAGGTGGGTGCTGAATAATGAGAACACATGACACAGGGAGGGAAGTACTACACACTGGGGTCTGTAGGGTGGAAATAGGGGAGGGACAGTGGGGCGTGGGGAGTTGGGGAGAGATAGCAAGGGGAGAAATGCCAGATATAGGTGAATGGGAGGAAGGCAGCACATCACACTGCCATGTGTGTATCTATGCAACAATCTTGCATGTTCTTCACATGAACACAAAACCTAAAATGCAATTTAAAAAATTGAGAAAAAAGAGAAAAAAAAATGGTTTGGATGTCTGTTTTAAATTAATCGTATATCTCCCTGATGGCTCCGCAATTCCACTCTTAAATACTTTCCTCAAAGAAATGAAAACATATCCACTGAAAGATCGGCAGAAGAATATCTCTAATAGCCTTATTTCTAATAATAAAAAACATATATAAAGAACCCAGATGTTCATGAGCAGGAGAATTAAAAAACTGAGTTATATTTATACAATGAAATAGTACTTCGATCATAAAAATAAGTAAGCTACCGATACACACAATAGCAGGTATGACTCTTAAAAATATTATGTGGAATGAAAGGAAACAAATACAAATAATGTATATAAATTACACAAACTTCAAAAACAGTTGAAAAGAAATGTATTGTGATAGGAAATAGAGTAGTGGTTCCCTCTCCATGTCCAATTGGGGTAGGTGGTTGACTGGAAAGAGGGCGTTAGAAAACTTACTGCAGTGAGGTAGAAAAGTTCTATACCTGGACTGGAAAGTTGGGTTACATCGGTGCATACATTTGATAAAACATATTAAATTGTTCACTTAGTAATGCTTGTAAATTTTAGCTTAAGTTAAAAAAGTTTAATCTGTAGGTTATCAAGTATCGAGGCCAGATATTTTTAAATCTTAACAACAAAGATAAGGGAAAATGTGTTACTCTAAAATAGTTTTTCTGGACTTCCTCTTTGTTCAGACGAAGCTCTCTGGAGCTTTATCTGGCATCAAAGTTCTATATTGCTTCTTAAGTCTTCTAAAAGATGATATGAAACTTTTACAAATAATAAAGAACCCTGAAATAATTATATAACCATACAGCTATTTCACTCTTCCAAGTAAAGGCCATTAAATAAAATGCTTGCATTGCTAATGCTGCAGGCTTCAACCAAGTAGCTGAAACCAAGATTTTTTTCACCATCAGCTATAAAGGTTATGGAAAATGAACTAAAAGGCAATTCTGTTGTTGATGTGTAAGGCAGACCCAAACACAGCTTGTCCATCTGTAGCTCTTGTGTTTCTGTACTGCCATCAGGAAGAACAGTGTGGATTTTGTCAATATATTTAGCACACTTGACATGGATATTTAAGGCACACAGGGAGTAGAGATTTAAAGCATGCTGCCACTTTTACACAAAAGTCTCTCTTATGCCTATAAAGTCAATGGGAGAGTAATAGGAGCATTCTCCCTGGGGAACTGATCTTTTCACACACACTGTCACAGCAGATGCAGCCAGTGTTTCAATGGCTTCACCTTCAGAAACTGAGTAAAAAATCTCTGGGGGACTTTGCAAGGTTCCTCATGCAAGGAAGGGCATGAAAAATAATACAGAAACAAGTCATAAGACTCAGTGATGAGTCATGGTTTCCATTTAGTCAAAGATTTACAAAAATTTTTCTTCAAAACTTGAACCAGTCTCTAATGTAAAAGAAAAGGGGCTGATTTTATTTGATGTGTTTTATGTCATTTCATACATAAAAGGAAAATAAAGAAGGTGAAAAGAATGGGCCATTCCTCCTTTCTCTCCTCTAATGATAGAGTTTAGCAGTCTGTGTCCAGCTCTAAGTCAGAAGCCAAAGATGCAAAATGAACAGAGTTGCATCCTTGCCTGTGTCCTTGGGATTACTTTAGCTCTTTTGTTTATTTCTCCTATTACCACATTAGTGTTGGTCACCTTTAAATCTCTGAAACTCTGAAAAAAACCGCCTAACTTGTTTGTCTGCTACCACTTTTGTGTCTTCAATACATTCACCATTCAGCACTCAGACTTGTCACATTAAGACACATGACATGGTGTCATGTGTCCTGTGAACAGCTTGTGAAGCTTCTGATGGCTCAAAGATCTTTGTAAGGCCATAAGACTTTAGTAGATATTATTCTGCTTATTATCTTCCCTGTAGAAAATAAGGCTCAGGTTTGGGGCAGGTGTTAAGTTTAGTTGGATGTCCCTTGATATCAGAGAAGGTGGTCACTGCCTGAGGTACATAGAAGTGGCCAGCACGGTCTGATAAGCATAAGATGAAGTCCTCTAAAGGGCTTCTAGGAAATATTGTCCTCCCTAAATTGAAGAAGAAGGAGAAAGAAGAATAAGAAAGAGAGGGAAGATGAGGAGATGGAGGAGAGAAGAAAAGAAAGAGGGGAAAGGAAAAGAAGAGGTAGGAAGGAAAGGGAGTAAAGAGAACAGGGAAGTAAAACAGGGAAAATAATAGATCAAATAGTAAGAAAAATTCTCTTCCCCAACTATTCCCCACGTCTTGCATTTGAAATAAATTGTGTAAATATGCTATACATGGAGACGGTGCAGCGATTCTGCTGTCATTTGGGCAAGATAGAGGACACTGGAGAAATATGTTCTCAATGTTGTGACATTGTTGACTTGCTGAGGGGAAAACAGCTCCTCCATGATTCTGATTCCTGCCTATTTCTCCATCATGTTGAGTAGAATCTAGGATCGTGAGATATATTTTACTTTTACGGACATGCAAATGTCTTTCCTAACTCAGGGCCTTTACCAGGCTGCAACATAAAATGGTACAGAGTATACATTGAACATATTAGGGATTAAGCTCACATTTGAAGTATTCACATATTTGTGTCTTTATTGCAGTAACTTTCCATCAGTGTCTTGAGAAATGGGTATCATTTTCCACACCTTACGAAGTACCATTTGGACGGTAGTGGCCTTCCCTGTGACAACCATTTATTATTCCCTCTGATGGAAGCACTTCCCCTGAAGTGTATTTGGCTCTTTGTTTCCTATCTTTCAGTTTGCAACTGAAATAGCATTTCCTCAGATATCCTGTCCCTTGGAATTCTGTGTAAAATGGCATTTTATTTTCTCATTGAGCATGGTGTTGTTTCCTGATCATCCTTACTAATATTTGAAATTATTTTGTTTATAATAGCTTCTGTCTACTACATGTAAGAGCTATAAGAAAAAGGACTCATTTTCACTCTTATGTCACCAGTGCCAAGCCGTTTCTGGGCAGGCCTTCATATTTATTGGATAAAATGATTGAAGACTAAAGGAAAGCAGCAAAGCAGGAAGGCAAGAAGCCAGGAGGGTAGGCAGCTATGGAAGAGGAAAGGGGTTTATTAAACCAAGGAAAACCAGTATTCTGTAATAACCAAATTTGGATTAAAATCAAGTCAGAAGCTGAGCATGGTGGTGTATGCCTGTAGTCTCAGCTACTCAGGAGGCCAAGGTGGGAGGATTGCTTGAACCCAGGAGCTCAAGGCTACAGTGAGCTATGATAGTATCACTGCACTCCAGCCTGAGTGACAGGCCCCACTCTAAAAAAATTAAAAATAGGCCGGGCGCGGTGGCTCACGTCTGTAATCCCAGCACTTTGGGAGGCCGAGGCGGGTGGATCACGAGGTCAAGAGATCGAGACCATCCTAGTCAACATGGTGAAACCCCGTCTCTACTAAAAATACAAAAAAAAAATGAGCTGGGCGTGGTGGCGCGTGCCTGTAATCCCAGCTACTCAGGAGGCTGAGGCAGGAGAATTGCCTGAATCCAGGAGGCGGAGGTTGCGGTGAGTCGAGATCGCGCCATTGCACTCCAGCCTGGGTAACAAGAGTGAAACTCCGTCTCAAAAAAAAAAAAAAAAAAAATTAAAAATAAAAATAAAGTAATAGTAATAATTTTTAAAATCTTATCAGAAAATGGGATGATCTGGTGGTTATAATTAATGTCAACCATTTTATATACGTGTGTGTGTGTGTGTGTGTATTACCTTGTATATAGGCAGCAATTAAAAAAATGTGTCTTGCTAAATATACTGTACCACGGGACACATGAGTAGTAAGTCTTATTTTGCAGAGTAAAGAGGTCCTTCAGATATGAAAAGAAAAATGCATTCTGGAAATACAATAATGGAAAGGAGTAAATTCAAGAAGGACTCAGAGCCACTGAGATTACTACCAAAAGTAAGCCAGTGCAGGGTATGCATCGTTTAAATGTACCAAGGAAGTTAAAAAAATAAATAAAAAAATAAAAAAAAACAAGGGAGGCAGGGGCAAATTGGCAGGGAAAATTCCATTTGTACTTTTTCCAGCTTTAAGTGTGTTAGGTTTATTAGGCAATTTTGGCAATCAACAGATTCATTTTTCCTAAAGATATTTAAATACCATTAGCAGTGAACTGCAAGGACTGACTTCTATATGCATTCTTGGAATGACAACACAAATATTTTCCTTTAAAATTTCTCCTTAATCACCTAAAGAAGGGACATTAGACATCTTTACATGAGCTGCTTTTGGTGGTGGATTGAATTTTTTTAAGCCATTTTTTCAGAGTCCAGAAGGTTCAGTGTGATATTATCTACTCTTTTACATTAAAATTTGTTCCATAAAAATTGGCGTTTTCCCCTTACTCCCATATCTACTCTATAAACTCATCCTGTTGATCCAATTTTGAGCCCATCATTGCCACTGCCAGCCTGCTGGTCCAGGCCGTCAGCTCTCAGCGGAGCCACTGCCACCACTTCCCAACTGCCTTCCCTGCTCCCATTCTTGGCTGCAGCCCATTCATTTTCCACAGAGTAGCAAATGTGCACCTGTAAATATGTCATCCTGCTGTGTAAAGTATTTCACAATGTTCCACTATCCTGGAAAAGGAATAGAGTATCTGAGTGAACTGGATCCTAGCCAACTCTCTAGCCTTTTTTTTTACACCCTCTCTACTTTAGTCATTGATCTTCTTTCAATTCCGAAAAAAAAGAAAATAGCTTCAACTCTGACTCTTTTGCAAAGGGGTAGAGCTCACAGCTCTGTCCAAGGAAATTTTTTGAAGACAAAAAATCTTCTTCCCCAGTCTCCAATGACCTGATCCTTTCTATGCCCTCCATGTTTATGGCAGATTTAAGATTCATTGAGGATTTAAAACCACCAGTCACATGTGGTATACCTCAAAACTTCCTTTGATACAATGCATATCACTGTAGTGTCTAAGCTGAAGCTTCCACTATAGCATCTTATGTCATTACTAAAGCTTTCTCTATATCAGCTTCTTCATTTGTCAAATGCCAGTAACAGTATCTTCCCTTTAGGATTACTGTAAGGTGTAAATGAGTCTCTGTGTGTGTGTGTGTGTGTGTGTATGTGTGTGTGTGTGTGTGTGTATATACACACACTCATCAAACACAGTGTCTAGCTCAAAGTAAGCATTCAGTGTGTATATGTGTGTGTGTGTGTGTGTGTGTGTGTATACACACACTCATCAAACACAGTGTCTAGCTCAAAGTAAGCATTCAGTGTGCATGTAGACCAGAAAATATAGTCATGCCTCCATGACCTTCTAATATTGTTTAAACTACAGTCTGAGCTAACTTCAGCCCTTCTCTCCTCAGCCCTGTCTGAGTATTACGTAGACCAACCATTCAGTGTATCTGATGGAAAGGAAAGCAAATAGGCTAAAGAAGAGATAACAAATGAAGACATAACAAATGAAGGCATTTCTATAGCATTCTGGTTATCTGACTTTATCTTTTATTTTTTTTCTATTTTGGGGATATAGAATTTCTTAAATACTTCCAAAATGGGTATATGCTTTTCCTTTTCTCCTTGGTATGTCTTTTCTTTGATCAAAGTATTATTATTAGCCTGAAACATAGTTGCCTTTTGAGATTTATCAGTGCTAAGTTGTTTATTAATTCTTTTGTATCAAGGAATTAATTTATCCTCACAAAATAATTGATTCACTTTATTTTTTTCTGTGGCTGAAATTATTTTTAAATGAAGTAGAAGAAAAAAGCAATAAATTTAATGTTACAAGAACATGAATGATTCTATTCTCAGAGCTTTTTTACATACAAAAAATAGATATTAGTACTCATACTACAATTAATTATAAAAGTACCTACCACTCCATTCTTCATTTAAACTTTGTATTTAAATTAGCGTTCTATACTTAAATACACATAAAATAATAATCACAGGCAAATCTTATCATTAATAAAACACTGTTTATGTTACAGATAGATCTGAATTAACAAAGGGAATTTTTTCCAGATCATCTACCTACTTCATTAAAGGTCTGGGCTTACCATATAGATGATCCTGTCTTAATAATAGAATTCATTTTCAGAGTCCATACAGATAATATCACATTACATATCATTCTCGTCTGGAAGATTCCCTGATCCCCACACCGGTTGCCAATCAGAATTTCTATAATATTTTCTATCTCTATTCTGATGCCTTACTTAGTTTCCTTGAATTATAATTATAAAATTGCCTTTCTTTCCCACATCCTCCACCACTACCATAAGTTACTTAAATGTAGGAATTTTTGTCTTGTAAGTTTTCTATCACCCTTCACATGGTTTTAAACTATGCACTTAAATTAGTAGATTCCCAGTAACTTTATTGAACTGTAACTTAGGCAAGCCATGCATTTTTCTGCCTGGCTGCAAAGCTATACAGTTTTATAAAATCAGTCATAAAAATCATTTAGTACTCAAATAAAGGAAAAGATTTTTGTTAAAGCAGATTCATTTCATAAGTCAAGAAACAATGGGCAATATTTCCTACTATTTACAATGTTTTGTCCATCATTTGTGCCCCTTTTCTTTCAAGACGTATCTGTACCCACTACACACCTTTTAAGATGGGATTATGGGAGACAAAAGCAAATATCTATTGTCAATACTGCAAACTCCAAACACCACCTATGGTGTTTCACTGACATGACATACACCTATAACAAGAGCTGTCTTACAGAGACTACAGGAAAGAGACAGGCAGACAGACTTCAGACAGCAGCTTAAAATGACTGGCATTCTTCTTTTGACAATTTCATTTGACTCTAGCTCATGTCACCTTATCTTCCTACTGCATATACGTTTCTAATTTACAAGTGGCAAGCATCTTAGGAAAAAAGGGGAAAGGAAAGGAAATATTAGCAAAGTTTAGGGAAGCAGAGTAGTAGAGTTCAACACTTCAGGTTTTTCTGGAAACAATACCTATTGCTTGCATTTTAACTTTGGACCCATATAAGATTAGCAGAGTTTTCTTTTTTGGCTGGGTGTGGTGGCTCATACCTGTAATCCCAGCACTCTGAAAGGCCAAAGTGGGTGGATCACTTGCAGCGAGGAGTTTGAGACCAGCCTGATCAACATGGTGAAACCCCATCTCTACTAAAAATGCAAAAATTAGCCGGGTGTGGTGGTGCATGCCTGCAATCCCAGTTACTCGGGAGGCTGAGGCAGGATAATTGGTTGAACCCAGAAGGCAGAGATTGCAATGAGCTGATATCATGTCACTGCACCCCAGCCCAGGAGGCGAAACTAGACTCCGTGTCAAAAAAAAAAAAAAAAAAAAAAAATTTAGATTCCATGTGACATTGATTTTTGTTATTTTTATCTAAATGTATGTTCTCCTTCTTTTAATAATTGTACTTCTGTTTTTATTTGGGTAATGAATGCAGCCCGAACTGTGTCAGTCTGTGTTCAACCATGTATACACACTATCTCTGGAATTGAGCACACAACTCCCATTTAGCCTCTCAGTTTGTTCCATTCTCTGTCAGTAAAAAAGTATTCATCTACAAAAGGAAATAAAATTAAAGTAACTAAATCATAATCAATAGCATGTTCCAGGTTATTTCATCAACTTCATAATTTCACACTGTTGTATAGGTTTCCTAAAAATTCTCTTAGCTTGTCCTTCATAGTCACATGACTGTACCTGCAAGAAGTTGGGGCCAGGGTGCATGCTAGGGTGGAATAAGAAATGCACCTTCCCCCCATCTTACCAATTATTGGAGAGAAAGTCCTTTCTCAGAAATCCTGAGCAGACTTTTGTTTACATCTCAATAGTTACAACATGTCTATCCATAATTGCAATAAGGAATAGGAAATCAAGTATTTGGATTATTCAGTTTCTATAGGAGGAGGAAGGTGAAAAAGTCAAGGGAAATAGAGATTGCTGAAATTGACTGATGGGTAGCCACCCAGTGTTATCTGTGTTAGATCCCTTTGGCCATAGTGATAATGTCAAGCACAGGTATGTCCACCAAGCCAGGCCAACGGAAACTAATTCATAGATGTGTGTTAGTACTATAGTATATGTTGTATTAATTGATCTCTATTCCAAAAATATTTAGATTTACTCTTCATGCCTTCATTAAAACATTACAAGGTAACCATGCACACTGAATGTGGTTCTGTCTAGCTTAACAATATCATAATTAAGAGTCATCAATGTTTCTTCTCAAATGTAATTGTAAAATCATCGAATATTGAATAAATTAATGAAATATGAGGGAAAAGAAGAAAAGGTGTCACATTTATATGTTGATATATAAAAGTTGAATGCTTTGGAAAGACTAGATAAAAGAAAATCTTGTAGAATTAGAAACATATGAGACACCAAATATGTGAGGCAGGACATAAAAAATCCATAAAGCTTTTGTGGTCTATCCACTTCACAAATTTATGCATCATTTTATACTAAATCATAGATGTTCATTATAAGATTTAGACAAGGATGAATAAATTATCTCAAATCAGAAAAAAAAAAACTGAATTCAGTTCTACCTGAACCAGATATAAGCAAATAAATAACCTATATCATTTTCTGATTGTTGTTGTAAAAATTACCACAATTTAGTGGCTTAAAAAAACACACATTTATTATTTCATAATTCTAAAATTCAGAGGCTAAAGTCAAGATGTCTACAAGACTGTTTTCCTTTTAGAGTCTTCACGGAGAGTCTCTTTCTTTCTTTTTCAGCTTCTAAAGACCATCTTCATCCTTTGGCTTATGGTCCGTTCCTCTCATCTTTCAACCTTTTGCTTCCATCACATTTTCTATTTCTGACCCTTCCTGCCTCTTTTAAGAATGATTGTGATTACTTTGGGTCCACCAAGGTAGTCTAATCTCCTCATCTCAAAGTGCTTAACTATGTTTGCAAAGTCCTTTCTACCACATAAGGTAACATATTCACAGGTTCTGGGGATGATGGCATAGACAATTTTAGGAGGGGCATTATTCAGCTTACCATAGTCCCTTCTTTGTTTACTCCAGTTCAAATTTTCGCCTTTCAACCAAAGGATTCCTGAAAAATATGATATGTGAGTCACGAGACATCAGAATTAGAATTACAAGAAATATCATAAGGACCAGGAAAAGAAGAAAAGGACACCTAAGAAATTAATAATACAAAGGTAGAATCTGAAATAAATAAATAAATAAAAATCATACTAATATAGAATACAATATAGAACGACAAATGCCAGCTCATAAGATCCTCGTCACTAGTTGGAGGCAATACGTAAATGAAGAGATAAAGTGGGAAAGAGATATTCCAGCAGAATTAGTAATCGCATTGAAGTCAAGAGAAGTCCTGTCTTTAAAAGTCAAAATGCATTTTGGAATGCTATTCTAAAGCTAAGTCATAACCAAGTGTAATTTTAGTAAAAAGGGGCTCTATCATCATCAAATTTTTTCTCCCATAATCTCCATCTTTCTTTTCGTTCTTCTATAAGGAGAAAGTGATTTTGGATAAATCAACAAGTTTCACAAGTTAGAGAGGGAGATCCTTAGTCAGTGAAAATTTTCTTTGTAATAAAAGGTTATACAGAAGATAGCTTACAATTTGATTGATAGGTATAAATTTTATTTAACTATTATTCAGTAGCTACATAGTGTCTACAGTCTTAGAGATAATACTCTGTGTGTGTGTGTGTGTGTGTGTGTGTTTCATTCCTCTTGTCTGGAGCATGTAGTACACAAATATATGCCAATCTAAAGCAAAGATGTAAGGGTTCTTCCATGACACCCATTTCTAGTGTCCAGGGGTTGTTTTAAAGCTAAAGACAATGGGAGGAGGCATTATCTCAGTATAAGAAACAATTTGATGTATTAGAATTTGAGATGCACATGCAGCACTAATCTCCCTCACATATTGATCACTTGACCTATAAAGCCAAATAAACTCTAGCAATGACTCTCTTTCCTTAATGAATGGTAGCCTAAGCCTCATGAAAAATGGAAAAGAACCATTGCTCTTCACAGTTATTTTCTAGTCTAGAGAGGCTCTTGTTGCCCATTCTCATGAAGACGCAACAAAGCACTGAACCTTGGTCTTTTAAGTCAATCCTACTTATATAATCACTTGTGGGACCACAGACCCTTCATACAAAGTGGCAAATGTGCCTTCTTAACAGTGTAGAGTCAGCATGAAGAAATTTAAATATATCTCTCTGTTTTAGGCTTTGTGGATATAGCCTGTTCTACAAAATCACTTTCTCCTTATATTGTTGGAGGATGGGGGGAGGGATACGTATACTGTTTTTTGATGATCACCATTCTAACTGGCATGAGATGGTATCTCAATGTGGTTTTGATTTGCATTTCTCTAATGACCAGTGATGATGAGTATTTTTCCATATGTTTTTTGGCCTCATATATGTCTTCTTTTGAAAAGTGTCTGTTCATATCCTTCTCCCACTTTTTTTTCCCCATTTATTTATTTTATTGCATTTTAGGTTTTGGGGTACATGTGAAGAACATGCAAAATTGTTGCATAGGAACACACATGGCAGTGTGATTTGCTGCCTTCTTCCCCATCACCTACATCTGACATTTCTCCCCTTGCTATCTCTCCCCAGCTTCCCACCCCCCACCCCTTCTCCCACTTTTTGATGGTGTTGTCTTTTTCTTGTAAATCTGCTTTAGTTCTTTGTAGATTCTGAATATTAGCCCTTTGTCAGATGAGTAGCTTATGTAATTTTTTTTTTCTGTTGGTTGCTTGTTCACTCTAATGATGGTTTCTTTTGCTGTACAGAAGCTCTTAGGTTTAATTAGATCCCATTTGTCTATTTTGGCTTTTGTTGCCATTCCTTTGGTGTTTTAGTCATAAAGTCCTTGCCTATGCCTATGTCCTGAATGGTTGCGCATAGGTTTTCTTCTAGGGATTTTATGGTGTTAGGTCTTTTGTTTAAATCTTTAATTCATCTGGAATTAATTTTTGTGTGAGGTGTCAGGAGGGTGTCCAGTTCCTGTTTTCTGCACATGGCTGGTCAGTTTTCCCAACACCATTTATTAAACAGGGAATCCTTTCCCCATTGCTTGTTTTTCTCAGGTTTGTCAAAGATCAGATGGTTGTAGATGTGTGGTGTTACTTCTGAGGCCTCTGTTCTATTCCATTGGTCTATATCTCTGTTTTGGTACCAGTACCATGCTGTTTTGATTACTGTAGCCTTGTACAGTTTGAAGTCAGGTAGCATGATGCCTCCAGCTTCGTTCTTTTTGCTTAGGATTGTCTTGGCTATGCGTGCTATTTTTTTGGTTCCATGTGAAGTTTAAGGTGTTTTTTCCAGTTCTGTGAAGAAGGTCAATGATAGCTTGATGGGGATAGCATTAAATCTATAAATTACTTTAAGCAGTATGGTCATTTTTATGATATTGATTCTTCCTAACCATGAGCATGCAATGTCTTTCCATATGTTTGTGTCCTCTCTTATTTCCTTGATCAGTGGTTTGTAGTTCTCCTTGAAGAGGTCATTCATGTTCTTTGTTAGTTGTATTCCTAGGTATTTTATTCCCCTTGTAGCAATTGTGAATGAGTGTTTGCTCATGATTTGGCTCTCTGTTTGTCTGTTATTGGTGTATAAAATGCTGGTGATTTTTGCACATTGATTTTGTATCCTGAAACTTTGAAGTTGCTTATCATCTTAAGGAGATTTTGGGACAATGGGGTCTTCTAAATATACAATCATGTCATCTGCAAATAGGGACAATTTGACTTCCTCTTTTCCTAATTGAACACCCTTTATTTCTTTTTCTTGCCTAATTTCTCTGGCTAGAACTTCTAATACTATATAGAATAGGAATGGTGAGAGAGGGCATCCTTGTCTAGTGACAGTTTTCAAAGGGAATTCTTCCAGTTTTTGCCCATTTGGTTTGATATTGGCTGTGGGTTTGTCATAAATAGCTTTTATTCTTTTGAGATATATTCCATCAATAGTTAATTTATTTAGAGTTTTTAGCATAAAGAGCTGTTGAATTTTGTCAAAGGCCTTCTCTGCATCTATTGAGATGATCATGTGGTTTTTGTCTTTGGTTCTTTTTATGTGATGGATTACCTTTACAGATTTGCATGTGTTGAACCAGTCTTGCATCCCCAGAATGAAGCCTACTTAATCATGATGGATGAGCTTTTTGATGTGCTGTTGCAATTGGTTTGCCAGTATTTTATTGAAGATTTTTGCATCTATGTTCATCACAGACATTGGCCTGAAGCTTTCCTTTTTAGTTAAGTTTCTGCCAGGTTTTGGTATCAGGATGATGTTGATCTCATAAAATGAGTTAGGGAGGATTTCCTCTTTTTGTATTGTTTGGAATAGTTTCAGAAGGAATGGTACCAGCTCCTCTTTGTATGTCTGGTAGAATTCATCCGTGAACCCATCTGTACCTGGATTTTTTTTTGGCTGGTAGGCTATTAATTGCTGCCTCAACTTCAGCTTTTGTTATGGTTTATTCAGGGATTCAACTTCTTCCTGGTTTAGTCTTGGGAGTATGTTAAGTGTCCAAGAGTTTATCAATTCCTTCTACATTTACTGGTTTATGTGCATAGAGTTGTTTTTTAATAATCTCAGATGATAGTTTGAATTTCTGTGAAATCAGTGGTGATATCCCATTTTTGATTTTTTATTGCATCTATTCAATTCTCCTTTCTTTTTTATTAGTCTGGCTAGTGGTCTATTTTGTTGATCTTTCCAAAAAGCAGCTCCAGAATTTATCGATTTTTCGAAGGGTTTTTTGAGTCTCTATCTCCTTCAGTTCTGCTCTGATCTCAGTTATTTCTTGTCTTCTCCTAGCTTTTGAATTTGTTTCATCTTGCTCCTCTAGCTTTTTCTATTTTGACAATAGGGTGTTGATTTTAGATCTTTCCTCGCATCTGGTGTGGGCATTTATTGCTATAAATTTCCCTCTAAACAGTGATTTAAATGTGTCCCAGGGATTCTGATACATTATGTCTTTGTTCTCATTGATTTTGAAGAACATCTTTATTTCTGCCTTCATTTCATTGTTTATCCAGTCATCATTCAGGAGCAAGTTGTTCAGTTTCCATGTAGTTGTGCAGTTTTCAGTGAGTTTCTTAATCCTGAGTTCTAATTTGATTGTACTGTGGTCTGAGAGACTGGTCGTCACGATTTCCATCTTTAAATTTTCTTGTCAATGAGATCACTCTAATTAAAACCAATAACAACAACAACAACGGCATACAAGTTAATTTCTATACTAACTTATCAATAACATCTTCTGCAGCCAGTTCATCCAGTGACACCATGCACCAGACATTATGGTAGGTGCCAAAACACAATGGTAAATAAGACTGTTGGATATTCTGCTTTCACAGAGTTTCAGCTCCAGTGTAAGAAACAGGCAATACAAGCAGAAAAATAATAATGACATCTGTGAAACATTTTTTAACTTTGTATTCTTGCTCCTTAATCTTTGTCATTTCACCCATTCTTATAACTTCCAATGTTAGTATAGTGAGGAAATCTGTATCTATCTTTCCAATGTCTCCTTTTTAAACTTGACATTGCTGATTACAGCTGTGTGCCGGATCAACACATATGTATATGCATAGTCTGCCATTATCATAGCTGTTCAAAACTGATTCAACTATTTCCCTAGCCAAACCTTTCTTATAGGTCTTTATGTGTTGTTTATTGCTGTTAACTCTTTTTAAGCTGTTCCTTGATCTAAGACTACATTGAGCAGTCATTTTTTCAGATATGTGCTATTCTCATAAGGAATAGGTAGGTGCCGTCTTTTTTTTTTATGGATTGTTTTACACACACACACACACACACACACACACACACACACACCATATTTTCCTTCAGCATTTATTTTCATCTTCTCTTTGGCCTCATATCTGAGAAGCCCAATCTCATATTTTAATTTGGAGGAACTGGAAAGAAAGAAAGAATAAATGAAAGTCAACTAAGATGGTTGAGTGTATATGTTTTTTTATCCATTTTATTATTGATTTTGTAAAGTTGTCAATCTGTAATCTTGAACTTAGCAAGCATAGTGTTAACAGGCAAGAGGGTTGGCATATCTTCCATTCTGATTCAGATGTTAGCTTGCAATAATTTTCAGAAATCCACAGAGGATGGCTCAGAGAGAATATGTGAGACAGCTAATCACAAAAATATATTCTAATGTTTAGTTACATTACAGTGTAGCAGAAGCTCCTAGGGAATATGGCACAATGCCATTGGTTGATTCATTCTAACAGAGTTGAAGAAAGCAGAGAAAACAACTATCAGAGGAAGTCTCACACTGGAAATTCTTGAAATACCCTTACATGTGTGTTTCCTAAGTTCTTTTTTCGAAGAAGAAGAAGAATTCACCTTGATTTTACTTTATTTTCTCTTTTCTTTTTTAACTTTACATTTCATATCTGCCAGCATCTAAGATTTATTTTATTTACACTGTGAATACTGAGATACAGACATAGGGAACAAAAGCATTCAGAAAATGCAAGTAAAAATAATTCAAATTAAGTATCTTAATTTTCCCTGTTTATTTTCTAAGTGTAAATAGAAGGCATGTAGATACTAGGCCTTGCTTTTAGAACATCACAAGCCAGAAAGTTGCCATGGCAACTTAAGGCACTGATAACCTCCATGAGAAATGAATTCCCAATGGGTGTGGAGTCCTTGGCAGTCTACACAGCACTTTCAAACCATAAATTCACTCATTATTATTAAAATCATGCCATTAAGTAGGGCTTTTACTATTATCATTATTTTCAGATGACAAAACGTTTGCTTTAAGAAGTTAAAAGACTGTCCAGAGTCATGGTAACAGGTAAGTGGCAAACACAGACACAAAGGCATATCTTCTGATCCTAACAATCATACATCTTCCAGAGTCAGCCTAATTATTGAAAATAAGAATAGATCTATGTTTACACTAAATATTTTTAAAATGTGGAACTTTTGGAATAATCTGCCTAAAGAGTTTCTTATTGTTTAAAGGTAAACTTACAGTCTAGAGCTTATGGTCCTGGAGGCACAAGTCTTCCCCTGATAGCTTTGATTTTAGCAACTAGCCATGGCGGTACAAATCTTCCCCTGATAGCTTTGGAAGTACAAGTCTTCCCTTGATAGCTTTGGAAGCACAAGCTTGGAGGAACAAGTCTTCCCCTGATAGCTTTGATTTTAGTAACTAGCCATTTTAGTAACTAGCCATGTTAACATATAACCCTTTAAGATCCAGTGTTCTAAATCATTCACACTTTATCAAATACTTTGGCCCAATTTCTGAGCTGGGGCTTTTCCTGAATGGAAAAAAATTCAACTTATCCTTCAAGATAAAGGCATGAAGAAGGAAATATTACAAGGAGCATAAATATGTAAGAGCAAATCAATGTTCCATATATGGATTAAGAATCATGATGCATGAAATCAATCAAGCAATACCTATGAATCAGTTCTTAACTGGAGTTTAATTTTGTCCACTAGGGGTCCTATGGCAATGTTTACAGACATTTTGGTTGTCACAGTGGAGGAATGTTACTGGCATCAGGTGGGTAGAGGCCGGGGATAGTATCAAATATTCCACAATACACAGGAGAGCTTCCACAGAGAAATATTTGAACCAAAATGTTTATAGTTAAACTTTGAGAAATCCTGCTGTGAATATTGCAAATATTGATTTTTTTATATATTTACTTACCTTACAAAAGTAATTTCTGCACTGGATTTGTATAATGTTTTTGATTTAAAATATTTTTTTTTTTCCTTTTTGAAAGAACTAGTAAATATTGCCTTGCCCTCATAAAAAATTAGAAAATACAAACAACATACAGAAAAAAATACCAAGTCACTCCATAACAAATTATATTAATTAATCTGTTATATATTTAGATTAACTTCATTTTTTCTAACTATTATGAACAATATTGTCATGAATGTCCTTGTGCATTAATTCTCATACAAATATCTGATTATTTTGTAATATTCTATAAATAAAATGTTCAGGTCAAGGGAAACATGTAATTGTATTTAATATACTTTGCTAAATTTCACAATATAATTAACACTAATTAACTAACTCATAAGAAGTGTCCATTGTAAACATATTGAATGGCCTATATGGTACGTTGAAAATCATTTCTTCAACTTCTGTGAAAAATAAAAGATCTCATAATACTGAAGTATATATTTAGATAAATGGTCTAAATCTGTGATCTCAGGGAATATCATAATCTTTCATTTGTAGAGGTAAATAAAGAGATTGCTAAATTGCTCTAATCCATATCAATAGTATATCAGGTCATTAAAGTAAAATGGCTGACTTCCATATATAAGTCCATTTAGGTCATTTTATAAAAGGAGAGATGAATGAGATCAGAAATTCAGTAGAAACAGAAATTGAATGGATAAATGCAAGTGTCTAAAAGCCCTCAAAAATACTGGGAACAGTGCTGATTTTCCTACTGTTTGTAGGATGGGGTTATGAGACTTTTTTTTCTAAATATGAAAAGGAAAGTGTGTTCTTATAATACTGGAAGATTTGAGAACCCACCCAGACCACTAACATCTGGGTTACACATTACAAAACATTCAAAGAGAAAAAAAAAGAATCCAAGGAAAATGTCATGGCTGTGTGTTACTTTTTGTTTTCCCAAGCCAGAGGGAAAAAGCCACTGTGACAGCAAGCAAAAACGTTTTTCAGTTTTTTTCCTCATTGATGCCTGCTTTTGTTGAATATTAGAAAGATATTTACAAAATGTAATTTAATGCATTTGCTAAAAAATTAACACAGAGATGGATTTTTGGCTAATTAACCTACTCTTCATAAAAAAGCAGTAGGGAAATGCTTGTTAATGTTTAAGCCATAAGATACACAAAAATGCAGGCAATATTTCATCGTGACACCCAGGAGACCCATGTGTGACACAATATAGAGTCTATGTGTATCTCACTCTCCACAGGAACTAATTTTGAAGCACCAGAATGCTGTGAATTGGCTGTAAAACAATGTTGAAGAAACTCAACATAGAACAGAAGGCACACTTTCCTTAGGAAGAATGCTGATAAAATTTTAATGAACTAACATGTTGTCATGGGGATTTGTTGCTATTCATTAATTCATTGTGCTATTCCTCTATAGTTTTGCTGAAGTTGAGTGACAAATTGTCAAGTTGTGGTTCTGGTGGCTTACATTGCCTCATTGATATCCTAAATTTAGGGAGCAAATTCTTTTGGAGACTTACCCCACTGCATTTGGGACAACACATTTTTCAGGACTATGTGTGCTCAATTGTATTTCAAATGAAACTCCATCTCTAGGGTAGGTCTTTGACTCTGTAAAACAGTGGAAATAATCGCAGAATGATTGACAGCTCTGGTCACAGATGGGGACTACCATGGACGCCAGGGCTGGGGAAGGCTCTACCATACAAAATAGTCAACCGGCCGCCTATGAATTAGGATAAAATTCTCAGTGGAAAAGAATAATTCAATCATAAAAACCATAGAATGCCAGAAGCTTGGAGGGACCTCAAAATCAGTCTAACTCTTTTGTTTTGCAAATAAGAAAATGGATGACTCCCAGAGAGGTGAAGAGTTATAAAGGATATGAATGGCAAAACAAGGATCAGAAACTCAGTATTTTAGTTTAAGTCAATTTTCTTATCATAGTGGCTCCCTGGATTTCTTCTCTTGTTCTTTTTGCTTCTAATTGATTTCATACGTTCCCCCGTGAAATTAGCTGTAATCACAAAATAACTTGAAACAATATCCCTGGGGTTTAGGAACAGAGCCAGCATTGGCCAATCATAAGCTCACATGTTATCTTTTAAATGTACATGAAGTTTATGCTTTAAATAATCCATGTTTGTATTAATAGAATTTTTCCAAATCTTTGAGTGAAATTATGCTCTAGGAAAATTTAGCAAACTTGCCCAATACTTTATATACCTCCAGGCGCTGCTGCATACCCAGATTGTGATAAGCAAATAAGGATCATTGGCAAAATGCACAATCAGAGCAAGAAACATGAGAGATGTCCTTATCACAGTCATCATTAAACAATATTGATAGGACCTGATGCCTGCTTCTGTACCTTGATGGAGGCCAACTGAAAGGAAAAGCATAGGATGTTTTGTTCTGTGGTGGGCTGTGGCATTGAGAAGCAGCCAGAGGTGAAAAATCTCACAGCCTGGAACAAAATATTCATGTCATATCTGCAGAGACAGCCAAAGATCAGTGGATAGAAGGTTTGTTTGGTTGTTTTTTCCTTCCTAAATCCTCTTCTCCCCACTGTCAAACGTTTGAGACTATTAGTTTTAAATAAACTTATTGATTGCCCACTTTTGCAGAACACTGAGGGGATTCTAGTTTATAATATGCAAATACACTAAATCCCCAACACAAGGTGCTAAACAGTAAACCGAAAAAAAAAACAAAATACAAAAAAAACTCCTTCTCATTATTAAACTCCAACAGCTTCATTTTACATCCGAAATCATTGCTACTCAAAAGCATACCCATTGCATCATCAGTATCCCCTTGGATCTGCTAGAAACAATGGAATCTCAAGTCCCACCTCAGACTTAACAAATCAGAATCTGCTTTTTAATAAGATCCCCAAATGATACATATGCATGTGAAACTTTGAGAAACTTTGGGCTACATTACATAATACCAACATAGTACCCTAAAATTTATGCTAATAACACACATAACACAACCCAAATAGAGATGCTTACTAGTACTTTACCTTTATGTTGTTCCCAACATGCAAGAATAATTACTACTATATTTAATTATGCTTTTTTAAAAAAACCTTTTATTGATACATCTGAAAGTTTAACTACCTACATAATGAAAACAATCGCTATCCTTTACTTCGTCACATGAAATGCAATGCCTGCAAAATCAGCTAGCACATTTTTATTTACTAACGGCTATATTCAAGTAATAGCAATAAAAAATATTCACTGAGGGCTCTGTAATGGGCCAGGAACTGCACTACACAATTGAGCACTCTCCACAACCCAAAGATGCGGGCAATAATATAAGCTTCATTTTACAGGAAAAAAAAAAAAAAACATATAAGTAGTCTGTCTGGGAACTAACACAGTTAGCATGAAGTAAAAGTGAGATCAGAACCCATGAAAATGGGACCTGTCACCCACCACATTAGTTTTGATTAGGCTACTAGCACTGGCAAAAAAAAAAAAAAAAAATTCCTAAACCAAACACAAATATGTCTTATTCTAGGATTAGTCTTCAGTTAGGAAATGTTTTATTTTATGGAATACCTATTGACTAATAATTACATGCCCGCTGTAAATGTAACAGCCTTAAAAAAAAAAAAACTAGCAATATATTTAAAAAGATTTGAAGTCCTCCTAGATGATCATAATAATTCCCATTTTTGACTGAGTAATTTTACTTGAAAGAATCCATCTAAAATAAAAATTAAAACTAAATCAAAAATAAACCGGAAACAGGAATTATTTTTCACAGTCATCTTAAGCCTTTTCAAAATTAACTAATACAAAATCCAACATTATAATATTACATGAGCAAATTACATATATTCATATATTAAAATGTTATGATGTCATTAAAATTATAATTGCAAAGAAGTTGCTACAAGAATATATTCCTTAAATTTTAAAAGTTGGATACAAAATGATATATCTTCTATATACAAAGAGAGATAATGAAACAGAAAATGTGAAAACACATCAGAATATACATATATGTGTATATCTCCAAAGAAAATATACTACATTCTAAAATTAATTATAGATGACTATTTTTGTTATATTTAGACTTTTCTTTTTTATATATTTTGGACTACTGACCAAAATAAATACACATTACTTAAAAGTTACTTTATAATTTCTCAAACCAGGAAAAATATGTTTTTTATTCAGTATATTTATTGGAATTTCATGAAATACATTTAAATTTCAAACTTTTTGGACTTTACAGAGCAAGAACTTTGGTGTATTCAACATTTTCCTGAGTAAACACATGCAAGTAAAAAAGTCTCATTGGAGTATAACCAACATGTCCTTATTTGGAGATTCCAGGGTTGATTTGTTAATTGTCTACCTCCATTTAGTGTATGTATGTGGCAGATACTTGAATTGGTACATACTGAAACACAGAGACATTATGAACTAAAGCAAATGAAATCATATATGATGTTGCTTGAGAGTTTAATTGATCCATATTCAACAGAAGTTACAGATTTAAAGATTTATCATTTTCTCATTGTAAGATGAATACCATTGCCACTTAAAAGTCCCTTTTATTTCATTCATTAAGCTCTGTTAAAAATCATATTGTTGAAAAGCAAATTTTCTTTGAAATTTTTGATTTTGAAAGCATTTTTTTTATCATTTACAAAACACAATTCCCTCCCCAGATTTGTGTCAATTTCCCTCTATCTGGGACTCCTAGTAACATTAAAAATTATTCCATGAGCAGAACACAAATTGTCCCTACCCAGGTGCATTATATATGTATTTTTAAAGATCTAGAGTAAATATGAGACAAATGAAAAAAATCATTATCAAATTAGGTTCAGGTGACCTAGCCATTTTTAGCATAGGGTTATATTTCAGAACCTCATGTTAGCAAAACTCACACAGGCAGCAGAATCTTTGCTTTTAAATTTAGACACAAAAGAATCTCCAAAGCAATTGATGACATTTTATCATGTGATTCCCAATAATTAATTTGTTATGGGTCTCCATAAATAAAATAAATGCTGAGTGAAACACTGACTTCTGTTATCGAAAGCATCCCCCCTCTCACTCCTTCCTCTCTGGCTCCTGACATCATTTCTTGGTTATTGGTTGACAGTTCAGTGCCTTGAGTGTTGCTCTTGCTGTAGGGTTAGCAGGATAATTGACAAACCACAGGGATTGGAGCCCTGGATTAGGATGACCGGACTGTCAAAACAACCATGACAAACTCTCACATCAACTTCGACTGCAAGTCAAGGCTGTGAGGGAAAAATTCACCTTGGCAGAGCCAGATGGGAAGTCTTTAATTTAAAATATTTCCCACTGCAAAATGTATTTCAGCAAGAAATAACAATATAATATAGTTTTTAAAGTACAATTCATACTTCAAAATATGGTCCCTGTTAATTAGAACATTTATTATAAATAAATATCCCAGAGTCTTATTTCATTTACCCAATGTGGCTTTTGAATTTCATGAAACATATTTAACTTTTGTTAGAAGATTGACATATGTTTAGAAGAACTCTATCTGTACTGATAGGATGTTTATGAAATATTATATACGTGTGTACTATGTATGTACACAAAGGGAATTGTGTTAAATATCCAGTTTTATGCTTTATGTATAATTTTGTTTAAAAATATCTTGTAAATTTTAAATCAAATTGATGCATACATGTAGTTCATATTAATAAGCAGCATGCCACAAGTTGTGATTAGCAAATAGGGAGCTATATACATTTCCATCTCAAGCAACACAGTTAAAAAATATTTCAAAAACTCTAACTAAATTTGCCACTTTCAACATTGTCTCCAGACCTTCAGATTTCTATCATAGATCTTTGAAATGACAGCTCAAGTGACATCTATTTATAATGCAGGCGTATTCTCTGTATGAAAACATAGATTGCAAACCGTTAAAGGGAAATTAAAATGCAAATACAAAAAGGGTTATTTACTTAGTTCTGTGCCAGTTAACACATGGGATATGGACACCTAGGATTAGAAAGATCCAATTATTTTTAAAATATAAAACTTAAAGAACTTATTCATGCACCACTTGGGTCTTGGAATATGATCAAAATAGTTTTGGAATAGCTAATCAGTATTTTTCCATCAGAGTCAAATTTTTCACAACATTAAAAAGAAAGAGCAAGATGCAGGAGTAAATATTATTTACTGACAGTCACTTCAGCTTAACAAATGCTGAAATGTTCAAAAACAAGGATTGGAATAAGGAAACGTTAAACTATCAATTTTTATCTTAGAAAACTGACATTTTTTGAAAGTTTCATTAACATCTGTGAAGAAAAAAAACACAAAATGTTGTTAGTCTCAAAAAATTCCATCTTATTTTTCTAGTACTATGCGTCAAAACATCATTCTGGAGAAAACTGTAAATACTCTCATGTTTTCATGCATATTTTTGCTTGCTTTTTTTTTTTAAAGGGATCTACATTTGGAAGAAATAAGGCAAACAGGATATTCCAAAGGATACAGGAATTTTCAGAAGCTGGTTACTATATGATGGCAAATGCCAATCTAAATAAAAAGAAACAATGAGCAATCAGAAAAATTATTTCACATGCTAAAGCAACTCCTATACTCTTATATGTCAAAGTGATCTTGTCCACTGTTAGTTAAAAAACTTGAATATAAATAAATTTAATTTTAATGACATCACCATGAATTAGGCAGGACAGGTATTAATGACATTGCTTTAAAATTGAGAGGATAAATGAACCTCTATGCCACAGAGTTAGGACTTGTGCCTACTTTGAGAAATGTACTTAGCTCCTTTTCTTATAACATATTAAAGAATGTTCCCCCACACATGAAAGGAGAAATAAGTCTTTTATATTGCTGTGTTTCCATTTGTAGTGATGGCTTTTGTTCCACATATAAGCCATATTAGAAACAGAAATTTACAGTAAATTATCAGAAAGCCAAATTCCCTCTTTTCTGCTTGGAATAAAAGCATAAGCCAGATTATTCGATGGCAATAATAGTAAATTTAAAGAACATATCAAAAATTACATATGGCTATAATCTTTGTAATACAAGTAAGAAAGCAATTAGTATATCATTTCATTCTGCATATTGCTGCCTCCCATTTTACAGATGAGAAATAGAAGCTTCAGACTGTTCAAGACCATTCCAAGGTTACATAATTAGAATGGAGATAAACCATGAGGAATCGTCTTTATATTAAATCAGTCTACTCATCTATAAAACTCACAACATTTTCACCATTATCTCACATTACTATTACCATACTACTGTCTAAGATGGAGTTCAAGATGTTTAAGAAATTGTTCTAATAGAGATCCTAAACTTTGATTTAGATACTCTTCACCTTTGAGAGGAGTGTATTTTAACTACTCAAGAATAATTAAGCAGTTGTTCAGCTTGTCATGTTCTTGAGTACCCACTCATACGTAGAGTGGACATTTGTTTCCTCCTAGAAAGTGCCTGAAACAGTAGATGTTCAACAAAGGTTACCTTTCTTTCTTTGCTTTTCTCAGTTACATTCTTGGGAATTTTTTTAACATTACGAAAATCTTAATAATCAAGGCTTAGAAATTTAAAAACCATGAGCTACCAAAGAATATATCAAGCTGAAGTCAAGTTATACCAAAGAACAAAATCCATGATGACATGGCTATTTTATTATCTAGTCAGCAAAAAACTGATTCCATTATAAGGAGGCATTTGATATTTGTGGATTGTCAGTGGAATTGTCTATCCTGGGTAACATAGCCTTTTCCCAAAAAAATGTACAAACCTCATAATTCAAAGTAACATATCATGGAATGGCACTAATAAAGCCAATAATGAATTCTAAATGGCTTAGATTAAACAACAAAAACAACTGTTTTTCTTTTGCTACAGAAAAAGAAAGAGGAAAACTACTTATCCGTCCCTGATCCTTAACACAACTGCAATGCTTTCAGTGGAAGAAAAGATTGAAGAGGGGAAGAAACCTGATGTAGAAAACAATTAAACAACAGAGGTACAAGGATATCCATAAAAAGAGAGAAAATAGAAAATAATTGCAGATTTAAACCTACAAAAGGACCTTAAAGAACAAGATTGATTATTTAAAGTGGAAATAAAAATTGAAAGTGATTGAATAACTTCTATACATTCAGCATTTGTAACAACAAAGATTGACCCGGTAGGATCCAGGCATTTTGATTTGTTTCTCAGCACCTCTCTGGGAAAGGCAGAAAGAAAACATGGAGAAACAGAACCTCCAGCATGGCAGAAAATGCAGGCATTCGAGGAAGAGTCGTGAGAATGGCCCACGTCATCTCCATCTCCTCTTCTCTTCTTCGTTTCTACTCCCTGTTCCTTTGACTTCCTCCAGTGAAGAGGAAAGCGGTGAGGGTGGGGCAGGTAAAGCTGGAGTATGAAACCACAGGAGCACGTAGAATAATTGGTTTATCATAGTCCTAGACAGAATTTATACACTGAAAACTTGTATATCATATTTACATAAATACACTTACTTATATATGTATATGAACACATATATGTATTGCACACATGCATATCCCTTTTAGTTAGGGAAAATATTTCACTCAAATAAGTGTTAATATTACTATTAACACTTAGCGATACATGTACCCTTGGGTGTGAAACAAACATTACCAAAGCAGTTATACATATGACACATTAGAATTTCTCAAGTTGATTTTGTGTGTGTATTTTCAAAAGAGTCCTAGGCAAAAAATTCAAATAAGCTTTAACTTTTACAGCCTGGGAACCAATATAGAGTAAGAAAGTTAGCTCTAAAATGCCTGAGGGGGCAAACAGTTGTTTAATGAGGACAAATGGAATAAAATTAAAATGCAGCCTAATAAAATAACTTCTAAATGTAATGTTGGCTCAGTCATGTGGCTCCAATAATATTTTTGCTTAAAGGTACATAAATGTAATCTTAGCAAAATAAAAATATAAAATGAAAGAGAAGAAGAAGAGCAAAGAATCCCTAGCCATTACAATGTATAAATAAGGAGAGGGCAGAAACATATAAATAAGATGATAAAAATAAGATTTTTATTATATTGTCTTCTCTACCCCGCAATAAGAGTGTCTCATGAAAACTCATGTTGCTTAAGATCTAGAAGGGGTCTGGGTATAAATCTCAGATGGGAAAACTATAACTCTCAGTTGCAAAGAGAGCTTCAATACAGAATTTTTTTAATGGTTCATTAGCTTCAAGGCTTATTAAGTTCCAGAGACCTAGTCCCTACAATTATTATTTGATTTTAATTAGTTGAGATACTCACAAACTAGGTCCCCATAGTCTTTAAATGTCACTGAGCTTCCCAGAAGGTCAAGAGTCTTTCACCATCTTCTGGTTCAGTCTAACGTGGCCGCAGGCAAATCAAGAAAAAGCCCAGAAAAATCAAAGAATTCAAGAAACCCTGGTCAGTCACATTAATCAACATTTAGACCTGCTAACTATCTCTTTAACTCATACTACCTAATTACTTTTAGAGAAAGACATGCTGACAGCTTCATACATAGTCATTACAATATGGGAAATGTAATAGCTCTATAAGTAGTCATTACAATATGGAACATGTAGTCTGGGGGCTAAGCCCAGCGTCTCTGCCATAGTCAAGTGATGAGACAATCTACAGAGAAAAGCCCATGTCTTTAACTCTCAGCACACACATTTGCCAGGGTCTTTCAACCCACACTGAAAAGACTTCACGAAACCAGGGCAGACATGTGCTGCCTGTTATACACATCCATGCTGTAACCCAATGGTGGTGATGCTGTAGTCTTGTTTGACAGCGCAGTCCTGGGATAGC
>NW_016107563.1:1745052-1756599 GCF_001604975.1 Cebus imitator | reverse complement strand
ATATATAAATGAATCAATTAATAAAAATGAAAAATCAGAGAAAGGGAAATGAGACTAGGGAAGAAATACAGGAAGATTCCAACAAATCTGCATTTATTATTTTTTTAAGCTCAAACTTATTCTGCAGAAGATGGAGTTGGCATACTCTTCCCCATTCCTCCAGCTAAGTACAACGAAAAGCCTTTCGGCATTACATATAAGGAAAACATAAGAAAACCTTCAATTATAGAGAGAAAAAGGCAGACTAGTTAGGGACTTCAGTATCCCAAAATAGATAAGGTGGCAAGATTTCTGGGTTTTCTCTTTATTTCATATATTCCAAATGTGGTGATGAAGATGGTGGCAACTGACAAATGCCAAATAATGTAGGCCAAAAAAAAAAAAAAAAAAAAAAAAAGTATGTGGCCGAAAAAAAAAAAAAAAAAAAGCCCAGAAAAAGCATGCTCTCCATAGCCAAAGGACCAGAAAGGGGGCAGCTTAGCATAAGAGAAAACATGAAAACATTATCTCACTAACGTCTCTACTATATCTGAACACCATGAAAGAAACTCTAAATTTGTTCCCACTTGTGCCAGCAAAAGTCAAGTGGAGAGCCTAGATGTCTACTTCCCTGGGGTTTAATGAGGTATGCCAATTCCCTCCATCCAGCCCCCAACCCCCAAACCCAAACCCAACAGTGTGATAATATCAGGGAAGGCTGAATAGAGAGCTAGAACTTTCATCGATGCTGAGCCATAAGGAGGCTCCTCACCTCAGAGTTTCAGTGGAGACGAAGTAGAGATTCTGGAGTTCACCTCCAGCTGATAATAATTAGGCCCCCACCCTCACTGTTGGGGTGATATCAAAAGAGACTGAATAAAAGATCAAGATTTCACCACTACTCAGCAGTAACAAGGCCAACCTCTATAGTATCATCAGGACCATGACTATGTGGTGAATAAAAAGAGACAATCCTATCACATTCAGCCCAGGTGTAACAGTGGAGTCCTAGTGGACAGTCAGCACTCTCAGCTGAGCCTGGAGTTAAAAGAGGCCAAGCGGGAAAACTGGACTTCTGTTCCTAAATGGCTATAATGAGGTCACACCTTCCACGCTTACCCTGGCAGAATGTTGTCAGTGGAATTAAGCTAAAATAGTCAATTTAAATGAGATCTGGAGTCTTATTATACAATGTCCTTGTTTCAAATAAAATCTTATCATATGAGGACCTTGTTTCAAACAAAAGTAAATTCTCATTTCAAGAACCAAGAAGATCTTATCTTGAGTAGATGCCAAAACCAATGTGACAGAGGCATAAAACTTATTGGACAAAGATTTTAAGCAACCATTATAAAAATGCTTTAACAAGCAATTATTCAAATAAATGAAACAAATGGGGAAAAAGAAAGTTTTATGCAAACAAAAAGAAGTTATAAAGAATTAGATGGAAACTATGGAACTGAAAAATACATCTTTTTATTTTTTAAAAAACGGAATGGATTCTGCTAAACAGCAGAAGGGAGCACGAAGAGAAAATAATTAGTGATCTTAAAGTCAGAACAATGAAAATTACACAATCTGAACAACAGAGAGAAAACAGACTTTTTAAAAAGGGCACAAAAGGTATAGAGCCTCTGGCACCTATGAGACAATATCAAAAGATTTAGTGTTTATGTCATATGGAGTACAAAGAAGGGCAAGAACACAGGTGAAGGAATAATGGCTGTAAGCCTCCAAATTTTGGCAGGAATCATAAATCTACAGATTGAACTGAGTAATTCTCAAACAGAATAAGCCCCTCAAAAATCCATACAAAGACACATCTTAGTCAAACTTCTCAAAACTAAAGACAAAGAAAATAATCTTGAAAGCAGCAAGAGAAAAATGACACTTTAGGTGAAAACCTATTCAAATGGCAGTGGATTTCTCATCAGAGATCACGAAGGCCAAAGTGAAACAATATTTTTAAATGCTGAAAGAAAAGAATTGTGAACTAAAACTTTATTATCTGAAAAAAAAAATCTGTCAGGAATGAAGGTAAATTAAGTCAAACTCAAATGAAGAAAAAAAAACCCTAAAAGAATTTCTCTAAGCAGAAAGAAAATGATAAACAAAATCTTGGAATATTAGAAAGGAAATAAGAGCAATCAAAAGAGTAAAAATATAATACATTTTATTTCTCCTCTTAAGTTTCGTACATTAGATTTAATGGTTAAACATATAACACTATCTGTTGTGACTTTAAAAGCATATAAGTAAAATATTTAAAGCACTTGTATTGTAAACAAGATAAGCCAAAGAAAGGCTCATTACATATAATGTAATACTTAGAGCAAAGAAATAAACCAAAACACTATAGATAAATCAAAATGGTATTCTAACAAATGTTTAAGCACACCACAGGAAGGCAGGAAGGTGAAAACAAAAGAAAAACAGACAAAACAAACAGAAAACAAAAAATAGAATGACAGATATAAGTTCCAACATATTGACAATTACATTAAATGTTAAGTGATCTGAATATATCGACTAAAAGAGTCCATTTCAAAATGTGACCCAACTGTGTGCTGTATATAAAATGTATATTTAAAGTAAAATGATATAGGTAGGTTGAAAATAAAAGAATAGAAAAATATATATCATGCAAACATTAATCAAATAAAACAGGAAGTTGGCTGGAGTGGTTCACACCTATAATCCTAGCAGTTTGGGAGGTCAAATCAGGAGGATCACTTGAGGCCAGGAGTTCGTGACCAGCCTGGGCAAATAGCAAGATCCTGTCTCTACAAAAAATAAGAAAAAAAAATTAGCCAGGCATGGTGGTGCCTACCCATAGCACTATCTACTTAGGAGACTGAGGTGAGAGAATCACTTGAGCCCAGGAGTTTAAAGTAACAGTAAGCTACAGTCATGCCACTGCACTCTAGCTTGAGCTACAGAGCACTAGAATTAGAATGGCTCTTACTACTCCAAATGTTTTATATTTTAGATATTTCATTGTATATTCCCAGTAGTCAAATGACAGTTCTCTTCATGTCCATTGTGAAGTGAGGAAAACTGGAGTTAGAAATTGTGTCGTCAAGGTAATTTATTATAATTAGTTAATAAGCCAAATTGGATCAGATTCCCATTTTTGTAGAATCCCTATCCAGAGTTACCAACACCAGAGTAGGATATTTTGCCGGTAGGAGCATAAAATAGTACAGCTCCTACAAACACCAATTTGGCAGTTTATTTAAAAACGAAACATGTAACTGCCATAGGACTGGGAGGATAAATGTTAGAGAGAAAGAGGATAAGAGCCATTTTAATTCTAGTGCATATGTGAAAGAGAGAGAGAGGAAAACTAGAGCAAGAGATCAGTGACGACCATCTTCAAGGGAGATGGATATCAGGGATGTGAAAACATCCACATGGATCTGGGGAAAACATAAGTCCATGAATAGCAGGACCCTACTTCCTTGCACAAGGCATAGAGAAGACAGCAAACTTTTCTGAGACTGCAGGTGCTGAACACGATGCTACAGTCAACCTGACAGCAGGGGGCAGTTTACAAACATGAAACAGGTGCCTAATGGGTAAGCCTTGCAGAACTGTACGACTCCAGAATAGTGCAGAGGTCATGGCCTTGGGAAGGGCATAGAAATTCTAGGAGAGTCAGAGTTCTGGAGCAAGTCTAAGACCTGGATAGATTACAAGCTAGCTTCCATAAACCTTGCAACCAGAGACTAAGACAGTGACTGTGTGCTTTGGCAACAAGAGTTGGAGTGATGTCCAAGAGAAACAAGTGACATCAGCCCCCACGATGAACACCATTGCCAAAAGTCCGGAGATGAGACACGGCAAATTATTCCAAGCTGGCAGTACCTTAACTGAGACTAAGGAAGATTAAGTAGTTGCATGTGGGTGCATGCCCATGGATCCATGGTGTGTTAACTTTCCCCTGCACTAGACACCATTCTGGTGAAGAGTAAGAGAAAGGAAGTTTCCTTTTGAAAGTAAAACAAAAAACAACACCTTCAACATACGTGAACTTTGAATTGCCTCAGAAGTTACCCAAATAAAATGAAATATTTACCTGAAAGAGCTCATCATAAGTCAAAGAAGATCTAATTATATTTATTTGGAAAAATATCTCTTCATTCCCCATAAGGTACACGGAGTTTCCAGATCAAAATGACAAATCAAGTAAATCAACATTATTTTCAAAACATTTCATGAGATACTTTGGTAAACCTGGAATAATCTACAGTATGTGTGATACCAGGTTCCTGTCCTAAAGAAGCTTATAATAGGTTTCAAGTGACAACACCTGTATTTTACTAAAGATTTGGCCAAATAATTAAATCAACAATCAAAATGTGGAATGCTTTGCTTCATGCCCTCTAACAATGGCCAGTGTTAAATGTAACAAGTACCAGGCTATAAGTAAGAAGGAAGGTTTAAAGTTCAAGCTCTTCTTTGTGTTTGTCAGGATAAGCCACCCTGGTGAAGAGGAAAACTTAACCTAATGAAAATAATTTTCCACTGTCACTTAGTTTACATGTAATCACTCCTTAAAAGAAATCACTTTCTGGTCCTTAAAGCTCTAGAGTTTCTCCATGTGTGTGTCTACATTTCAGATACACACTAAGCCTCCGGGAGAGTAGAAGAAAACCACCAACAGTGATATATCTTCCTAGGCCCAGATATGCTCCTGAGTATACACCTAGGTTGTTCTTAGGCAGACGACTGACAGCAATAATTACTGCAATCATTTTTCCCATGAAGTAACAGAGTTTGGCAGAATCTGTTTGGCAAGAAGAATTTGATGCAAATATATATAGATACAGGGTAGCACAACTTTTTTTCTTTCATCACAAATATTGTGTCCGACAGATAATTCTGATCCATCCTTCATTTTCCTAATCCACCCTTCATTTTCCTAATCCACTAATAACTCCGAAATTCATAAGCACTTCACAAAACTCCCTTCTGAGATCTAAACAATTTCTTTACTTGATATTTCCACTCAGATGTGTCTCAAGCAACTCATTTAATATATTCAAAATTGAATTGTTTTATTCTTTTCTTCAAAATTTCCTTCTCCAATTTTCTCTGTCTCTCACCATCAACCACTCAGGCATTCATAATGCTGAAATCACATTTGACACTTTCCCCCTTTTTATGTATTTATATCTATTATCAAGTTACAACACTTTCACATTAAAAGTAATTCTTAAATCCCCTTGCTTTCCCTACGTTCACCACTAGCATTCTGGCCTAATCTACCATCAGTTCTCATCTGAGCTCCTACTAGCCTCATAGGCCTTGCTAATGCCCTAATAGGTCTCCCAATTCATTCTTTATAACTACTAAAGTAATCTTTTAAAAACATTATCACTCCTCTGCTCAAATTCCTAAATGAATTTTCATTGACCTTGGATGGAATCTAAGCTCCTGAGCATTACCTTTAAGAACTTTCATGATTAGGCCTTACCTTGTCTCCTCCCTTCTGCCCCCCACTTCCTTGGCTTAGTCATGCTGGCCTTCTAGAGGTCCACCAATGGTCCAGGTACTTTATTCTCACAGGGTCCCTTTACAAAGGCTGCCCTCTTCCCATTCCTCATTGTCCTAATTTTTAATCAACCACTAGGTTGCAGGTTAACTCCCCTATATAAAGCAGGTCTTTCCTGACCCTGCATTCTAAACTCTGATATTTTTCTCTAAAGCAAGTTGTATAATTATTTGTTTTTGTGATGATTTATTTGTCTCTCCCATCAGTTTAAATTCTATCAGAGTAGGGACAGTGTTTTACACACTATTTCAATTCCACAGTTTGGCACAAAGAAATTTCTCAAATGTTTAATAAGTAAATAAATGAATTAATAATAAAATAATAAAGTTTGCCACCTATAATGGGTAGGAACATCAATTTTAAAAGATAAATGAATAAAAATGCCATTAAAGTTTTATATCCTAAAATTTGGGACACCAACACACGTTCAGCTCCTTCAAAACCTGACTGAAACCCAGTCAATGAATATTAAATAAATGAATAGATGATCAATTGCACATTTACAAGATGTCCAAATATATACAAATATTAGGAGACTATTTTTGATAACCAGCACAAAACTTCGTCAACTTAGTAACCTATATTAACATATTGGTAGTAAAACATGTTGTATGGTGCTATTGAATGCACATATTGTTTTTGTTACAATTTTTTTAATCTTTGTGAAAAATACATTTCAAATCAACCTTTTATGGAGCTCTTGATAGGAGTCCCATAGAGGTGAAATTTATGCTCAAATACCAAGATGTTTCTCTAGAGGGAAAAACAGTTCTAATAAAAACTTCCTCACATAAAGTATGAGCAATACCTACAGAAGAGTTCATGCATTAGTGGGTATAATAAAATCACAGGACAGCATTTATATTTCACTCATGAATACTGATATTAAAACCTTGCTAAGATGATGAAATAAGTTTAAAAACTGAACCAATTAGAATGCAAAAGGTTAATTCAAAAAGAAAACTGAGTTCTTTTTCAGATGATTATTTTCATTAGTAGAGAAAGAATCAACATTTTAGTGCACAAAATGATGATAATTTTGCCTTAATCCTACTATTTAGCCAATACAAATCTCCTCTGATTAAAGATAATTCCAGCATTTTAAAGATCAAAGCTTCTCTGCTGGTTGATTAGTTTCTAGGTCCTAATTTTACACTCCTAGTCAAACCATACAGTCTTCAAATTAAAGAAAAAAAAAAAAAAAACAGGATTTCCTTTTCCAACAAATAAAATTTAACAGTTGTACTTACATGAGATCACATTTCCAGTAAGTGATAAATGCTAATCAAATTACTTATTAGTCATCCCACTCTATGCCCTATGGCCAGACCTCCGTGCTTTACTTAATGTGCCGAGAACCTTTACGTTGGACACAACAAGCTGTGCAAATGCCAATGTTTTCATGAAAGACTCTCCAAATCCCAGAATATGTCAAAAAATATCTCCCCTTATACTATTTTATCTTTTAAAACATAAGAATCATAGCTCAGGAGGGATTATTTCAAAGTAGGTCTTCTAAATCCACAATTCTGCAAATGAGAAAACAAACTATTTTCTTTAAACCACATGGTTATTTTTGTCTTATTCCCAACTAACAGATACAGAAATTGAGACTCAAAGAGAGTAGCAAATTTCTCAGGACCACTCCAGCCAGGATTCTCCAGGGCTCCAAAATGCATTCTTTATTTTCCTCCACTACAAATTGCCTCCTGAAATGTTACCTCATCCTTCTTTTCCCAGGTCCAAGGACCCTACTTCTTCTTCACATGGAACTTGCAAACCTTTAACTGATTTAATTTCTTCTTTGCTGTAGTCTCTTCAAACTGTTTCATAAAATTATTTTTAAAAATTATAATTAACATCAAGATACACATATTCTACTGAGGCCAGTGGCATCTGTTAATAACAAAATCCATGTTACTAACCTTGCACAGCATCCAGGACAAACAGCTTGGCACTTATCAAACACTTTTTGATGTGATTGACGATTCTAAGACTTCCTAGAAGATTTAAGGAAGACTCAGCATTTGGAGCTTCCACAAATTCTGACATGTAAGGGGATTCATGGGCTCCAAACCAATTCTGAAACTCCATGACACCAATTCAATTTCTTACAATGTGAATATTCTCAAGTTTCCTTCTTTTTTCTTTATAGTGAAAGTTTTAGGAAGTTTATATGAATTAATAAAAATCCTGGGCTCTATGAAGCCAATCTAGCTTTGAACATGCTTTTATTGATCTTTCAGGTAAATCTACTGTGAATGTTATGAGCCAAGCCCAGATCACCAACTTCAAACAGAATTGGAGGAACCTGTAGAGAGTTATGCTGGCAGACAGGCTTTTACTAAAGCCAGCAATGCAGAGGTGAAGATAAAAAAAAAAAAAAAAAAAAAAAAAAAAAAAATTTCTTTAATAAAAATAAAAAAAAAAAAAAAAAAAAAAAAAAAAAAAAAAAAAAAAAAAAAAAGTTGCTTAATTAACATTTTAGATGTGTTGTAGGTTGAGTGATTTAAGGCAGCTCATTAAACTCTCCCTGTTGCATCCTGGAGGGTATAATTTTTCCATCTTTTCTATTTTACAGATGTAATCAATTTGTTTCTAATATCAGAACACATTAGCATAAGGAAGATTTTTAATATGCTGGAGTTCTTTTTATATTCATTCTTATGAGTCAGTTATCTTGCTTGAAGATTCCAAACAATATTGCTACAGCCAATGCAATGAAAAAACATTTTCTAGATTCCTGCTTTTTAAATGCAGAGAGCATGCTCAACACAAAAGGAAATATTTTCATTTCCTATTTTGCATATGGATGAAGGGAACAATGACATGATTACCCATTCTTACCATTTCAAAAATTCATACTCTAATATCCATATGGTGGAGCTGTGATCATTCCTGTATTTTGTTATGTATCCAAACAGGTTCATATGTGGCGAGACTCTAGAGACATAAGCCATTAGCATCTATGTCACATGACCTTGCTTCTTGGTCTAGACCTAATTTTGAATGTGAGCCCTCTAAATAAGCCATGAAGTTACTTATAAGTTCCATATGAAGAAAATGTTACCAATTGTGCTAACTCAAAATAGACTCATACAAATCTCAACCCAAGGATATGCATCCTTGTGGTTAAGCACAAGGATCTTGGGTCCAAGTGCCTGAATTTGGAACTTGGCTTCATGGCAACCTATAGTGTGTGACCTTGTATAATTTGCTTTATCTCAGCTTGAGTTTCCTCAACTGTAAAATTCAGGTAGTAATAGTAACAAGTTCATCGGTTTCTTCTTTTTTAACAAGAGCTGCAGCATACCCTCAAAAAAAAAAAAAATACTGAGAATATTTTTACTTTCTCATTCCAGGCTATATTTTAACTGCTCTACTAAAAGTAGACAATCGATACAATTTATATTTTTAAAAAGGAAAGTTGCTTATCACCTAAATTCAAATATTATCAACTCTTGAAAAGTCTTATGTCATCCACCTTCTCTTCCCTTTCCATATTATTATGGAACATATCACTTTTCTGTAGTTACTTTAGCATATATCTCTAAAAAAATAAAAACTCCTCAAAAATAAGTCACATAATCACGGTAACACTATACCACCAAAACACAGCCTTAATGCTTTCAAATAGTCAGTAAATGCTCAAATGTCTCATCATTTTATAAAAATATTGTTTGTATCAGGATCCAAATAAGGTCTACATATAATAACTAGACAATATGTCTTTTAAGATTTGTTCAGTCTATAGCTTTTCCCCCCATCTCATTTGCATTTCATTGGTTGACAAAACTAAGTTTTCTTTTCTAGATATTCCCATAGTTTGAATTTTTATGACTGTATCCCATGAAGTTTTGTTTTGTTTTAAATATGCTCCTCTAACTTGTATGTTTTTTGTAAATTTGTAGTTGGCTCTAAAAGGTTTGATTAGATTCAGGGTTGATATTTTTGGCAAGAATATTTTCCTAATAGGTGGTATATTCATCTATTAAGGGGCTGTATAGTTGCTTGTGTTTAAAAAAAAGATTCAAAGTTGACAGATAACACTGTAAGTTTTTATTGTGTACAGTATGTATAGAAGTATATATGCCTTGTGGAATAGTTAAATGTAGCTAATTAACAAATTCATTACCTTACATTGTTATTATTTTTGTGATTGGTTGTCTCTTTTTATGATGTTAGCAACCACTGATGAGTAATACCTAGATCCATTAATTCATTACAGGTTGCACAATATTGATATTTTAGTTTTGTCATTTCAGCTTCATTGGGTATAGGCTAACATAAATCTATAAAGAGAAATGTCCCTTCATTTACTATTTACTAACCCAGTAGTACAGTTGTATAGAAAAGGCAAAATAAATGTTTAGTTCTAACCTTTGTTTATCAATCTTCAAAATACTCCATCCTCCAAGGATAATCTAATTTTTTTTAGTGTACCACTAAGGACTAATGAATTTGAACAGTTTACATGTTTAAATCGTTGAAGTAATCATCCTTACTGATGCAAAAGTTTTCCATGTTTGGGCAGAGGAAACCTTTCAAGTTGTCTCATTGGTCTTTTTACACAACCCTAGTAGTCTTTGATAGCTTCCTTGACATCAGCCATAATGATATGTTGAGGCCCATCTTGTACTTTTCTACCCCAACCATATCTCCAAGGATATCTTGTTCATTTTAGTAGGCAATAGTATAGTTCATAGGGGTTTCTGCAATATTTTTTCTCCTTTTCCCTATATGTATCTACATGTATGTGTACATATATAAAACTCTACCATTTGAAAGTGGCAACATCATGGCACTTTATCCTCAAATATTTCAGCACATATCTTCTAAAAATAGAACCAGAAACAAAGTGCCATCATGACCTAACAAAATTAATAATTGTTCTAAAATAACATATATTTAATTTATATTCAGGTATCTTCAATTCTCCCAAGATTATCTTTTATAGCTGTTTTATTTTGACTAGGATCCAATCTAAATCTGCACACTGCATTTGGCTGTGTCTGTTTAGTCTCTTGCAGCCTAGAACAATTTTGATTCTTATCTTTACCATAGCAATTTTTTCAAGAACCCAAGATAATTGTCCTGTGGAATGTTCTACCTTTTGGATTTTTTTATTGTTTCATCATGATACTCAATTTCCTTCAAATATTGACTTTCCAAAAAATTCTCACCTTGAGCTATTGAGGTTAGCAACACATCTAAAACCTTTCCTGAAGCAATATTGATTTTCTTTTCATAGAAAGTACATTTGAGTTACATGACTATTGCAGCTTGCTGACATAGAATTACTTGCTCTCTTTATGAGGTACAGAGTATTCTAAAATCCATATCTCCTGTATATATAATGGGTTAAGGAATTTAGTACAAAAACAATGTTATATTGAACATTTAGGCAAAAGTTTACACCTGTGAATGTCTAGTCATAAAAGACCCCTTACCTGGCTATGACAAGGTGTCAGAACACTTGGTAGATGTTTAACAGAAGCAAAGATAAGAGAAGTTACAATGCCATCTTCCAAGCTCCCCTCTATTATCAATCCAACTCCAATATTCTATTTTATATATGTAATTATTATTTTTGATTAAATGTGAATTGCTTCCCTTCAGACCAACAGGAGGCTCTTCCTAGTTGGTCTCCTGAGCTTCCTCTCCTCCTTGTATTATGAAAATAAAAGAAAGAACCTCATTTTAATCAATTCTAATCTACATAATGAGGCCATATATTCACATCTTTTAATATCTCTTAAAGCATTTGTTTAAAGCATTGCTGATAGAATTATTGTAAAGCTTCTTAAACTCAGATCCCTAGTATTGACCCCAAGGGAAAGGACCTGAAAGGAACATAATTTTTAACAATTTTTCTAGATGCTGCAAATCACAGACAAGCCTAGGAAATACTGCTCTTATGTCTTATGTATAGATAGATGCTAATCACAAAAATCCTCTCTTGTATGACACAGCAGTTCAAATCCAGAGTCCTTTTTTTTTTTTTTTTTTTT
>NW_016107563.1:1727791-1744953 GCF_001604975.1 Cebus imitator | reverse complement strand
GCAGTTTCAGCTCACTGCAACCTCCTCCTTTCTATTTCAAGTGATTCTCCTGCCTCAGCCTTTCAAGTAGCTGGGATTACAGGCGAGTGCCATTATTCCCAGCTAATTTTTTGTGTTTTTAGTAGAGATGGGGTTTTACCATGTTGGCCAGGATTGTCTCATATCCCTTACCTCAAGTGATTCACCCACCTTGGCCTCCCAAAGTGCTGGGATTACAGATGTGAGCCACCGCGTCCAGCCAAAATCCAGAGTTCTGAAACCACACTACCTAAAGTCAGACTTTAGCTATTAATATTTTTCTAACCAGCACAGAGACCATGTGTGTTAGAGTCTCTGGAACGCTGCTTCCTCATCTTTATAATAATGAAAAGAAAATCGAGCCTGCCTCGTAGGTGACAGTCAAGAAGGACACTCATATTAAATGCTTAGTACAACTCAGTAAATGCTAGTCATTAATTATTATAAGTTTTTTTCCTATAAGATAACTCAATTATTTTTTGTCTTGAATTGATATGTGAAACATTAGCTATGATTCACTCCAAGAGCTGTATCCCTCCTCTAAAAGGGTACACTGTTTGCTCAGGTGACTAGTCACATTTTGATGGGATTTTACTCATTTAAAAATATATCTCTTGGCAGGCATACTTATCTCTAACTACATGAAGTATAGGCTCTTCTGTGGAAAAACTGAGGACCTACATGAACTACTGAGAAAAAAAGAATGTGCTCCCACAGACCACTTCTGTTGAGGTGAAGAAACTCCAAAGGCAACGTAGTCCAGAAGTACATGGTCAATAGAATACTATTCTAAAGAACATGGGAATACCAAAAGGTAATTTTATTCTTGGGGAGGGAAAGAAAAACTATGTTATAGGGGAACCAGCTGAGGCACAGAAGGAGATGAAAGCAAGTGGCCAACTCAGCCAAGATCAACCAGGATCTCAAAGAGGGTCTGTACTATGGGGAAAGTGTAAGTGAAAGAACTTCAGCAGTCCATGAACTACTACAATCTAAACCATGGGAAAGCTTCTCTATATACATGAGCCTGGCACTAGAATGGGCAGTGTTTTGGAAGCCCCACAAGGGCATTGCACCAAACAGAAAAGTCATGCTGGGTCATTTACCCTACCTGCACCCCCACTAAGGCCTAAGCAGCTGCAGTAGGGTGGAGCACAGCCATCACAGGACTGTGGTAGTATGAGAGCACAGCCATCATAGGACTGTATCCTGCCCTGTGGATCACAGCCAACATATACCCACATCTCTCCACATCTCAAAAGTCCCTGGTGGCATTCCCCAGTGTCAATCCAGAGGGCTACAATGGCGTTGATCTGGCTGGACTCAAAAGTGCTATGGGGTCTTCAGTACTCTAGCCCACAGGAATTACTTCTCCCAGGTAAAGGATGGTGCCATGCATCAGAAATGCAGTTCCTGGGACAAAGGAAATGGAAGCATGCGCCTTACGGAGTCCAAGAGTTCCCTGGCTGAGACTATGAGACATGACACTGTCATCAACAGTGGTAGAAGCTCTGTGCTCAGCTTGCAAGTGGAAACTGAAATCTCCTCCCAATGGCAAGCAGCTTCTGTGCTCAGCCTCATGCATAGATGGCAGAATCCCCTACCCTGTACACTGCTGTAGGAACAGCCACTGCTGTTGATGCCAGAAGTGGGGGTGGTTGATTCAGAGGACTGCCTGTCTGAGGCTGTGAGTGGTAACTACACCTTCACTGGTAGTATGGCTTCTGTTTCCCAGGGTGTCTTATGCATGAAGTGTGGGGTTCTTCCCAACTCTGTGTGGGGCACTGTGTGCTTCTGCCACACATATTAGAAAGCCTGAGAGCTGCGTGTCTGGAACTATGGGTGGCGTCACCACACTGCAGCTACCACCAATACCAGTGCACATCACTTAGTACCCAAAGGGTTGTCCTACTACTACTACTGCCACTGTCCACATCACACCAGCTGCCTAGGGACCCAAGAATCCTCTCACCCACCTAGCTTACCACTGCACAAACTGGCATCCAAGCAAGCAACCTGGAGGCCCAATAATTGGTCCCTTTGGTCACACTGACACTAGTGTCACAATATGCCATCCTGGGGCCCATGATCAGGCATGCTTGATCCACCACCACCACCACTGGAGACAGAAAACTGGCACACTTGGAATCCCTTCCCCCACATGATGGTTTACATGCTAAACCACCAAAAAGTTACAAATATCACTGACATTATTTACAGCTGAAGAAATCATAAAGAGACTACACTATCACATATACCCAGAATCAAAGCTGAAGAGCCCTACACAACCAACACCACTGATATATTTTCAGGAAAATGTTTTCCACAATAAAGCAAATTCATAAAACTGGAAGAAGAAGTAACAATTATACCAGATGCGTGGACATAAAAATAAGGACACAGGAAACGTGAAAAAGCAAGGAAATATGATACCTGCAAAAGAACACAATAATTTCCCAGCAACAGATCCCAATCAAAAAGAAGTTAATAAAATCCCAGGAAAAGAATTCAAAATTATGATACAAAAGAAGCTCAGTGAGACATAAGAGAAATCCAAAAAAACAATACAAATAAATCAGAAAAATAATTTAGAGTATTTAGGGTATGAATGAGAAATTTACTTAGGAGAAAGATATAATAAAAAAGAACCAGAGAGCAATTTTGGAACTAAAGGATTCCTCAAATAAAATACAAAACATATTTGAAAGCTTCAACAACAGACTTGATTAAACAAAAGCAAAAATCTCAGAAATTGAAGACAAATTTTTAAAATAATCAGACAAAAATAAAAAGAAAATAATAAAATATAGAGAACAAAGTATTTGCAATAATGGGACACCATGAAGTGGCTAAATAAACAAATTATTGGTATCTCTGAAGGTGAAGAGAGAACAAAAGGATTTGAAACCCCATTTAATGAAAGAATGAATGAAAACTTCCAAAATCCAGAAAGAGATTTAAATATCTGTATGAGAGATGCAGCAATTCCCAATCATATACAATGAAAAAATGACTTTTCCATGGCACATTATAGTCAAACTATCTACAGTCAATTAAAGAGAAAATTCTAAAAACTACAAGAAAAAATTAGCTAGTCATGTATAAAGGGGATTCAGTCAGAATAACTGTGGTCTTCTCAGTAAAAACCTTACAGGATGGAATAGAAAGATATAAGGAAACAGCCTGCCACCCAAGGATAACTATGTCCAGAAAAATTATCTCTCACAAATGAAAGAGAAATAAGAATAATTTGCTTTCCCAGGCAAGCAAATACCAAGGGAATTAATCACCACTAGACCTCCTTTACTAGAAATGCTCAACAGAATTTTAAACCTGGAAGTGAAATGGTGACAGTTACTCTCATAAAAAATATACAAAAATATAAAACTCATTGGTAAAGTGAACAAACAAGAGAAAATATTCAAATGGCACCACCACAGAAAATCAGCAAACAACGAGGACAATCAATAAGTAAAAAATGAAAGGAAAAAGGAACATAAAAACAAGTGGAAAACAATTAACAATACTACAGGCACAAAACTGCATATATCAGTAATAACCTTGAATGTAAATAAATTAAATTCTCCACTTAAAAGTGACTGAAAGGATTTTTTTTTAGTGATCCAACTGTATTCTGTCTAGAAGAAACACTCTATCTATAAAGACACATATAGACTGAAAGTAAAGGGATGGAAAATTTTATTCCATGTAAATGGAATCCAAAAGTGAGCAGGAGTAGCTATACTTATAACAGATAAAATCAGCTTTAAGTCAAAAACACTAAGAAAAAAATAGAAAGAAGGTTATGATTAAAGTAACGATCCAGAAAGAGGATATAACAATTCTAAATATGTATGTGCCCAACACTGGAGCACCCTGATTTATAAAGCTAATATTACTGGATCTAAATAAGGTAATATATTCTAATATAATAAGATTGTGAGACTTCAACACCTCAGTCTCAACATTAGACAAATCATCAAGACAAAATCAATAAAAATATCAGACTTAAACTGGAATTCAGATCAAATGAACATAACAGACATTTCCAGAATATTTTATCCAACACTTCAGAATCCACATTCTTATCAGAACATGGAACATTGTCTAGGATTGACCATACATTAAAACAGAAAACAAGTCTCAATTAAAAATAAAAAATGTATCAGGTATCTTCTAAGACCACAATGAAATAAAACTGGAGATTGATACCAGGAGGAACTTTGGAAACTATACAATCACAGGGAAGTTAAACAACGTACTTCCACCATGACCAGGTCAATGAAGAAATAAAAATGGAAATTTAAAAATGTATTAAAATAAATGAAAATTGAAACACAAGAAACCAAAAGGAATGGGACACAGCAAAAGCAGTGCTAAGAGGGAAGTTTATAGCAATAAATGCCTATATTTAAAAAAAATCTAATAAACAATCATATGACACACCTCAGGGAACTAGAAAAGCAAGAATAAACCAAAACAAAAATTAGCCTAAGAAAATAAATAAGAAATATCAGAGCGGGACTAGATGAAATAGAGACTAGAAAAGCAATACAAAGGAACAATTAAATGAAGTTTGTTCTTTGAAAAGATAAATAAAATAAATCTCTAACTGGACTAAGCAAAAAGAGAGAAGACTCATATAAACACTCATATGTGAAAGAAAACACATTACAACAAATATTCCTGAAATAAAAAAGATCATCAGAGACTATAGTGAAAACTATACATTCACAAACTAGGAAAACTAGAGAAAACTGACAATTCCTGGAAATAACAACCTACCCTGATTGAATCAGGCATAAATAGAAAACCTGAACAGGCCAATAACAAGTAACAAGATTGAATTGGTAATTTAGTCTCCCACGAAAAACAAAAAGAGGTCAGGACTGGATGGATTCTCTAAAGAATTCTATCAAATATATGAAAAAGAACTAATACCAATTCTCCTCAATCTATTCTCCCAAAAAATAGAAAATTCTACCTCTTTATGTGAGGCCAGCATTATCCTGATGTCAAAACCACACAAAGACACTCAAATAAAGAAAGCTGCAGAAAAATATACCTGATGAATATAGATGGAAAAATCCTCAATAAAGTACTAGCATCTGAATCCAACAGCATACCGAAAAGATGACATCGAACAATCACATGGGATTTTACACAGAGATGCAATGATGGTTCAATATATGCAAAACAAAAAATGTAATACATCACATCAACAGAATGAAGAAAAAAATTATGTGATCATCTCAATAGATACAGATACAGCATTTGACAAAATTCAACATGGATTTATGATAGAAACTCTTAACAAGCTAGGCATACAAAGACCATACCTTTAAATAACAAAGGCTGTGTATAACAAACCTATAGCTAACGTCATACTGAATGAGGGAAAGCCAAAAGCCTTTCCTCTAAGTTCTGGAGCAAGATAATGATTCCTACTTTCACTATTACTATTCAACATAGTACTGAAAGTCCTAGCCAAAGCAATCAAGTGAGAAAATAAATAAATAAATAAATAAATAAAAGACATCTGAATTGGTAAAAGAAAGTCAAATTTGACTCTCTTTGCAGAGGACATGATCTCTCTGGAATAAACAAAATAGTCCACTGGAAAGCTATCAGAATCTCATAAAAATTTTCAGTAAAATTGCAGGATACAAAACAACATTTGAAAATTAGTAACATATCTATACACCACTAATCAAACAGTCAAAAAAAATCAAGATGTCCCATTTATAACAGCTACCAAAAAAAAAATGAAATATCCAAGAATAAATTTAGCCAAGGAGGTAAAATATCTCTTCAAGGAAAACTACAAAACACTGATGAAAGAAATTGCAGAGGACACAAACAAATGGAAAGATATCTCATGGTGATGGGTCAGAAGAATTAATATCATTAAAATGACTGTACTACCCCAAGGAATCTATAGCTTCAATTCAATCCCTATCAAAATAACAATGTCATTTTTATATAAATAAAAAATTGATCCTAAAATTTATATGAAACCAAAGAAGAGCCCACTAGCCAAAGCAATCTTGAGCAAAAAGAACAAAGCTAGAATCATCATACTACCTGATTTCAAAATATATTACAAGGCTATAGTAGCCAAAACAACATGGTATTGGTATAAAAATAGGCACACAGCCCAATGGAACAGAATACAAAACGCATAAACAAATCCACATATTTATAGCCAACTGATCTTTAAAATGTTGCCAAGAATATACAGTGGGGAAAGAACGTCCTATTTAATAAATGATGCTGGTAAAACTGGAATGAAGTTTAAAACTGAAGTTGAGCAGAAGAACGAAACTGTATTTCTATCTCTCATCATATACAAATATAAAAATATAAAATATAAAAATCACTCAAGATGGAATAAAGATGTAAACATAAGACATAAAACTGTAAAAATACTAGAAGGAAACATAGGGACAACTCTCCTGGATATTGGCCTAGGCAAAGAAACTGTGACTAATACCTGAAAAGTACAGGCAAAACAGCAAAAACAGACAAATGGGACTATATTAAACCAAAAAGTTTCTGCCAGCAAAAGAAATAATCAATAGAGTGAAGAAACAACCTTTTGAATGGGAGAAAATATTTGAAAATTATTCATCCAACAGGTGACAAATACCCAAAATATACATGGAACTCAAACATCTCAACAGTAAAAACAAAAAACCCAAAGCACAAAAGGCAAATAATCCTGTTAAAAATGGACCAAGAATATGAATAGATATTTCTCAAAAGAAGACATACAAATGTCTAACGGGTATATGAAAAATGTCAACATCAAGGAAATGCAAATCAAGAACACAATGAGCTATCATGTCACCCCAGTTAGGACAGCTATTATTAACAACACTCACAAAAAAACAGGTGCTGGCAAGGATGCAGAGAAAATGGAACTGTTATACATTTGCATGGGACTATAAATTAGTACAGCCACTGTGGAAAACACTATAGAGATTTCTCACAGATATAAAAATAGAATTACCATTTGATCCAGCAATTTCATTACTGTGTATCTTTCCAAAAGGAAAAGATCAGAATATCAAAGGGATACCTGCATTCACATGTTTATTACAGTACTCTTCACAATAGCAAAGATATGGAATCAACCCAAGTGCCTAATGAATGGATGAATGGATAAAAACATGATATATATAATACACAATGGAATATAACAAGCCCATTAAAAAATGAAATCATGTCATTTACAGCAACATGGATGGAACTGGAGGTCGTTATATCAACTGAAATAAGCCAGGCAGAGAAAGAAAAATACCGTCTCTTTTCTCTCATATGTGAAAGCTAAAAAAAACTTGATTTCCTGGATATAGAGAGCAGATATATTGATACCAGTGACTGAGAAGGGTGGGTGGTGGGGCGAGTACAAAGAGATAGGTTATGGGTTCAAACATACAGTTAGATAGAAGAAATAAGTTCTAATGTTTGATAGCAGACTAGAGCAACTATAGTTAGCAATAATATTATATACTTCAAAGTAATTAGAAAAGAGGGCTTAAAACAATAGCAAGACATAAAAACGATAAACACACTGAATATGGTGACCCATGCCTGTAATCCAAACTCTTTGGGAAGCTGAGGTGAGAGAAGTGCTTGAGCACAGGAGTTGGAGACCAGCAGGGCATGGTGGCACGCACCTGTCGTCCCAGATACTTGGGAAGATGAGATGGAAGGATCACTTGAGCCAGGGAGGCAGAGGCTGCTGTGAGCTACGATTGTGTCACTGCACTCCAGCCTGGAAGACTAAGCAAGACCTGTCTCAAAAAACAAAATGATTAATACTCAAGGTGATGGGGTAACTGGTTACCCCAGTTACTCCTGCTTGATCATTACATATTCTTTGCACATAGCAAACACTCACATGTACCTCATAAATATGTAAATTGTTATATATGTATTACATATTAAGGGGGGAAAGAAAAATAAAAATTATGTTATAGTTTATTCCTCTTAAGTTGTATATTTTACATTAGGAATAAAGTGTATTGTTGTCTCTGGCCTCATGACAAGGCTGTTGCAAAGCCTATTTTTACGCATAATCGGAGGGATAGAGCAAAAAATTTAAAATTTTTATTTTCCATGATTATCTTGGAACTTAGTCTCAGAGTCCTCAACATATAGCATCTCAAACCTTAATATGTATGGGAATTATCAGGAGACAATGTTAAAATGCCAATGCTTAGCCTATCCATATGGAGGTTTGTTGTTTTTTTTTTTTTTTTGGTCGGAGGTGTAGGGGGAGTGCTCCAGAGACAGCACTTTGAAAACCAAGGCCTTAAAGAAATCATTTCCCTTCCATTACCGGCAGACTGTGGATAAACAAAACTGAGTCTGATTCTTGCCAATTGCTTTTCTACTACAGTGCATGTGAACCCATCTGCAGGGACTCAGAATATAGCCTGTTTTGTTTTGTTTTGCTTTGCTTTGCATTTTTATGGGTAATTTTCTCCTGGGAAATCACAACACAATATAAGAACAGGCACCAGAAAATCTCCCTTCCCTGGCATAGGACTAAAGCAGTTTACTGCTTACACTATTTCATAAGTGGGAAGAGACGTGTGAGAGGGGAATCCAAATGTTGCCCAACATGATATGGGACCCAAACTTGCACACTCCGTGCAGTGTACAACTAGAAAACCCGAGCAAAGCAGACATAACTTCATGTCTGAACTAGATAATGCCACAGGTCTTGGGCAGGCAGAAGGAACCTGAAAAAACACATAGATTATCATTCAAAACCAGAATAATCTGAAAGGGGTCTGTAGAATAAGTGTGTTTTAATTTTTTAATGAGCTAAAGAAAAGACCAAAATCCAGAAAAGAAATTAAGAAAAAAGACTGATTTTCAAACAAATGAAATAAAATCTCTAGAAGTGAAAAATGTAGCAGAAATGAAAATAGCATTTTTGTTTCTGTAGAATGGAAGTTATTAGAGTAACTTCACATGTTGATGAAAATAATCCAGAAGAGTGGAAGAGACTAATTATGCAGGAGAGAAGAAAACCTGAGTAAGCCAAAGTCTTTCATAGCTACGGGCAGATGGGCTGCAGAGCACAAGAGGGGAGATGGCCACTGAAATGAAGAGAAGAGGCTTATAACCGTAATAAAAGAGAACAAGAAAATATGTATAGATGCAGTAATGTATGTAGGTATCATAACGGAAAATAAAGGGGTTTCCATCTAATGGCTTATTTTTCCCCAATGAAGTATGGCATAAAGTCTCCAGTAAGAATGAGAAGAAGGGATGATGTGTGATGTCCAAGGAGATTAGAGAAGGAAAAAAATAGTGTGTTCCACAAGATACACAAATTTCTAGGTCAGCAGTAAGATTACTAGAAATTGTTGAATGTTCATGTGACTTTTCTGAAATTTAATTAATACAGAATAATCCGGCCTAGCGTAACATGTTCTCTAAGAATGTTTTTTTTTTTTTTTTTTTTTTTTTTGAGACAGGGTCTCTCTCTCTGTCATCCAGGCTGGAGTTCAGTGGTGCAATCTTTGCTCACTGCACCCTCTGCCTCCCGGGCTCAAGAGATTTTCCAGCTTCAGCCTCTTAAGTAGATGGGATTACAAGCATGCACCACCATGCCCAGCTGATTTTCTGTATTTTCACTAGAGATGGGGTTTCACCATGTTGCCCAAAATAGCCTCGAACTCCTGGACTCAAGCTATTCTCCCACTTCAGCCTCCCAAAGTACTGGGATTACAGGTGCAAACCACTGCCCTTAGATGAATGTTTGGTTTTCTTAAGGCAACAAGAAGGTCAATGTTTACTTTCATTCAGGTTGGAATTTTACCAGTTGAGTATAATGAAACAAAAAGTAAAATAAGAGTTGAATGTTCAATGAAGAAGTGCCATTCAAGCTGAGAAAAGAGAATAGTAAAACTAGTAAGGCTCTGATAGAAGAGCAGCAGAGTCCATGGAATTGATGGAACCATGAGCCTAACAAATTGAACAGTTAAGAATTTTAGAGCAAAAGAACTAGAAGGATAAGAGATAGTAGAAAGTAGAGAGATGTACTTTGCATCTAAAGTAGAGCAGCATGGACTTAAGATGGGAATGAAAAACTAGTCACCACATGAGAGGGTGTCAGGGGAGGCAATCTTCAGAAGGAAGGCAGGTATGAGTTCAGGCAAGGTGAAGGGAGTATTTTGAGAAGTTAATGGTAGACCCAAAGTTTTTTGTTACATTCTAGGAGATCTAGAAGCCAGAATGGAAAAGATTAGCAGCAAAGGGTGAAGCATCCATTCCATTTGAGGGATATAAAGAGCATTTTGTCAGTAAGAGCCAAGTAAGATATTAAAAATACATAACAATGCTACTTTTATAGGTGTGAAAATTAGTCTCTGAATTGTAGGGTGGGATGGGGGCATAGATATAGACGGATGCTGGACCTATGGTAGTGTGGGACATTGGGGGACATCTAAAAAAATATATCTGAATGCAAGATAAGGAAGTACAGTATTTCAGTATTTTAAAAACAAGCACTCGCCAGCTAAATAGCAACCCTAAAGTAAGCATAATTGATCTCTCCAGTTTTCAGCCTCATTTTTTTTATATTATTATTTTTTGAGACAGAGTCTCACTCTGTAGCCCAGGCTGGAGCACTGTGGTATGATCTTGGCTCACTGTAGCCTCTGCCTCCTGGGTTCAAGTGATTCTCCAGCCTCAGCCTCCTGAGTAGTTGGAACTACAGGTGAGCACCACTGCACCCAGCTAATTTTTTTGTATTTTTAGTAGAGATGGGGATTCGCCCTGTTGGCCAGGATGGTCTCAACCTCCTGACCTCATGATTCACCTGCCTTGGCCTCCCAAAGTGCTGGGATTACAGGCGTGAGCCACTGTACTTGGCCATTCTTCACTAGAATTCTATAGCGGCCAATTGATCAATCAAATGTGAAATATCATTATAGATACTTTTAGAGATGCGAGGACACAGAAAATGCCTTTTCAATCCAACATTTCTTAAGAGGATGTACTTCAGACAAATGAGGGTGTAATAAAAACAAACACTGCAAGTAGAAAAATAGGCACTTAGAAACTCTTAGGAAAAAAGTCTCAATGAGAAAATATATTTATGACACACTTTTTTGCTTCTGTAAGTGATCAACAAGAAATAAATTAGAATAAAAAAGTGTTGGATTGTCAAATCAGACACTTAAGCAATAGAGATCTTACCTAGTATTTAACCTTAGTATTAATTCAAGGAATACTAATTACAGTGAGACACAGAAGGACGTAGAGAAATCCAGGACCACCAGAAATGCTTCCCAGTTCCTCCCTACAACATTAGGACATACCTGGCCCAGATTGAACAGCTGTAGTCTCAGAGTAACACATGTGGGCATTGCTTACCCAAAGGGAGCCCTGTCACTCATGCAATATCTTTTTATACTCTGATAATTGTAAAGCCAATATTGACACTTTCTAACAGGTCATGACTTGTAAGTCTATAAACTTATTTTATAATGAGATGAGTTATTTTTCCCTTTCTTCCACCTCCCCTTTTTCCCTCTCTACCAGTGCCCCCTGGGATTGGGAGAATACAAATCAGCTACTAACCTATTTCATTCCCTTTGGTCACAAAAAATGTAAATGATATTTATTAATTTTTCAACTTTTAGAAACAACCTATAACAAATAACAAGATAATTATCATTAATGAAGACAATGCAATGTTATCAAGCTTGACATTTAAGAATAAAGAGGACAAAATGTGGGTTAGGGTAGAAGATGAAAGCTGAAAGAAATGTCAGAAATGCTAATATCCTCACCTTCCAAGTAGAGAATCAAGAAATACTTTCTATAATTTGCCAAATAAGAGGTGAATATGTAAGTATATTACTTAAGATTACAGTGACAATGGATAGAGTCACTAAAATTTTAATGTATTTATATTGGGTGAGAGGTATGCCATTATTGGTCAGTGAGCTAAGACTCAGTAGATATTGTTTAAATTTATAAACTAAAACACTTTAGACATAAATATGGTCTTTTAAGGAAGGTATATAATTGCCGGAAGACATGGCTAAAGAAATTAAAGAGGTGTTCCCTTTTCAGAAAGGCACTGTGTAGCAGAAGAGTACTGCTTCCCCTTGTAAGTCTACCTGTACTCTGTTTTTATCCATGTCCAGGAATTCTTTTTCTATTACTTTCATTTTTAAAATTATTAAAATAAAGACATAAATGCTTCAACCTGGTCACATCTGAGTCCACACTGGGGACATAGAATTAAAGGAGAAGCATAACTGACTAGGGCCCGATCCATAACCATAGAGGTAATTAAGAAAGTTTCCCCAAAGAGAATGTGGGTATAGGAATCGAAAGCTAAGGCTCTACAGCCCCACTGTTCTTCCCAATGCTGTGACTCCACCTGGGTCAGAAACTCCTATTGTCCCTCAAAATGCATTTTTCATTTGTTTAAGAACAGTGTTTTTAAGTTTTATAAGTGCATGTGCCCTTCGTCTTCTGAGGACACTTCCCAGCACCCTTCAACTAGGTGTGGCCATATGACTTAGATCTGCTATGAAGAAATGAGTATAGTTGATGTTAGTTACTTCCAGGCTATGCCCTTAAAAGGAATGGGTATAAACTTCCTTTGCCCTCTTTATTTTCCCATTGCAAGAACTGAATATAGAGAAGGAAGCCATATTTTGAGGATAGCAAGACTCTAGCAGCCTTTCAGTATCTATTATGTAAACGAAAAGTACTCTTCTGAATTACATAAACCACTTTTTTTGTATCTCACTTATAGAAGCATAGACTGTACCCTAACTAATGCCTCCCACTTCATTGCCAACCTTATAGATTCAAGGGGTTTTTTTGTGTTGTTGTTTGTTTGTTTGTTTGAGATGGAGTTTCATTCTTGTTTCCCAGGCTAGAGTGAGGTGGCACGATATGGGCTTACTGCAAAATCTCTGCCTCCTAGGTTCAAGTGATTCTTGTGCCTCAGCCTCTCGAGTAGCTGGGATTACAGGCGTGCACCACCATGCCTGGCTAATTTTGTATTTTTAGTAGAGATGGTGTTTCTCTATGTTGGCCAGGCTTGTCTCAAACTCCTGACCTCAGGTGATCCACCCACCATGGCCTCCCAAAGTGCTGGGATTACAGGCGTGAGCCACCGCGCCCTGCCAGGGGCTTTTTTTAAAGAAATTTTGTAGTTGGTGTCATTACATTTGATGATTACAATTGTTATATATACACATGTCTTAAAAAGCTGTATGAGAACTGTGCACACTATACTATATATATGGAGGTATTTAAATTTTGACACTGTAATTTTCAATGAGGAAGCTTTCCTATCACTTGATGTGTGATTGCCCTAAAACCTCTACAAAATCTTTCATGTCAATCCATGCATTCAAGGAATCATTTATCCATTAATTCATAAATTCAGGTTGAATGTTCATAATATACATTGCACTGAGCACCTGAGAGAAGGGGAAGGGAAAATTAAAGACATATAAGCGTTTTCTTCACTCGCTACAGAGAACAAGAATTAGAGAAATACCACGATTAAGAGGAGGGCCTGAAGTCAGGATTCTTGGATTCAATTCTGGACCTGCTATTTACAAGCTATATGATTTCAGATAAAGCTATTTAACCTCACTGTAATGCATATATATCATAAAGTAAATGGGGATAGTTTTATTAGCCATATCATTGATTGGTTGTGAGATTTAAACAAGTTAATAAAATGAAGTACTTAGAACAGTGCCTGTCCCATAGTAAGCACTAAATAAATGTTAAATTTTATTATTATTATACTTGAAGAGATAAGACATATGTACATACTAAGAAATAATTTTTGAAAAGATGTAATATAGCAATCTTTGACTAATAGCCATTAAATGGTGATTTTAGGAAAATTTTAGGTGTGGAAAATGGAAAGGAATATTCTGATTCTGATCCTGCCAATCACATAGTCAAGGCACTAATTTAAAGTCCAGACCATCAATAAATATGTTAATTTTTAGTTGTGTGCCATTTCAGACATTATCTTGTTTTGTTCATTCTGTTTGTATAGGTTTCTCTTTCCTGAATTGCTTAAATTACTCTGTCTAGTGCCAAATTCTGTTTGTCTACTGACACAGCCACATATAATTTTATCAGTATCCACAAATTTATCTGCATTTTCAAATATATAAATTGCCAAATAGGTTTCCAATTCTATTTTTGTCAGGTGTGTTCCCTTATTTCCCTACTCATGTTAAAGCACTATGCCTTGATAAATCATATTTTTTAATTTGAAATTGAATATACTTCATAATTGTTACAATCAAAAGCTTTAATTTTAAATTTTTTTAATTAATTTTTTTTTATTTTTTAAATTAAATTATATTGCCCATCTGTGTTATATATGTACAATGTTTCTTGACTTTGTCTGGTTTTCTTTCTTTTTTCATTCCAGTAAACTGGAACAAAAACATCATTGAAGGCTGAATTTGTTTTCTAACAGACTATGTACATAGGCTTCAGTTCAGATTTTCCATTAAATGTCTAACTTGTGACCTTCCTTTGATCTTTAATATTATGAAATTCTGGCTTTTCTAACAAGTATTTGTATCACTTGATATCATATTCCTTCTTATTTAAATTTTATTGGTATAGTCGTCCTATCCATATTAGGTATAACAACTTTTGTCCTTGCTTGCAGAATTGTCAGCTATCAATTGAGTTTTCCTTCTTAGTTTATCTAGTTTTATTATTGACAGATTAAATACAACTAGAGGATTTTCAAATCTTGAATCTTCTTTTAAACTTATAGAGCTAGCCTCCTTTGTTCTTGCAGCATTGGCCAAATTATCTGTTAATATATTTTTGATTGAAAGAAATAGAATCATCAACTGAAAATGATTTCATTATTAGGTGTTTATTAGTGTTTCACAGAAGAAAAATATTAAGGTAGACTGTTTCAGGGTTGATTCAATGGCTCCTTGATATCATTGAATACCCAGATTTTTTAGAATACTTCTGCTCTGTTATCCCCAAGAGGTTAATGATATCTCCTTGTGGTTTCAAACTGTATGCAGTAGTTCAAAGTATTACATATTCACATAAAACATGTACAGAATCAATAAAGGAAGATAGGCGCTTACATTTGTACACCTTTCTCCTTTTATCAAGAAGGAATAATTTTCCGGAAGCCTCCAGCATAATCCTCTTCATGTGTCATTGGTCAGGTCTAGTTGAAACAATACTCTTAGCTGAAAATAAATTACTGATGTTTTCAGCCTTTCTCCTGGTTGGCCAATGGAAAAAGCAGAGAAGAATGGCTTTTAAATGTTTACCCATCAATGTCAGCCTCAGTGAAGAAATAGCTTTTGCGAGAAGACATAAGAGAGTTCAAAATAGCAGGCGTGTTTTTACAGGGCTCTTTCCAGCTTCCTTCTTGAGACCACAGCTATATTAATTAGAGAAATAATTTTTTCTTCACTAACAAAATTGTAAAGCAAAACATGTAGTTTCATTGTATTATTTTATGTAACTCGTTTGTCAAAATCCATAAACTAGTCTAGAAGCATCATTTTACATAATACTTTATTATAACTTCCGTACGGGTCAAGAGAGTGGTTATTTAAAGGATGTTAAGGATAGGACTATAATATTTTTTATCTTTTACTATGTGCCATAACTCCTCTAATACTTGAAAATACAGCTTGCTATGTATAGTTTCTAGAATCTCATAAGCCTTTGTTAAAGGAATGAATCCATATATCATCAATTTCATTCAAACCTAAATAAATTAAATCACAATGTTACATAAGCATAGGCTTTTATTTTTCCTTTCATACTATCGTATTCTAAGTTGAAACAAATAGGACATAACATTTTCAGCCATTAGTATGCTAGATTCAAGAAGAAAACAGCTAGTAAACCAAGAAAATGTATTAGTCAATATATCAGCAAATGCCAATGCAGGCAAGTACTTAATTACAAAAGTTCTGTTACATTCACTTGCAATAGTACTTTCTTTGCGGTTAGAAAAGGGATATAAAATAAAGGGGAAAGTGAGACATTAAAAAGAATTATAAAACAAGCTCTTGCATATAAAGTGTTTTGTCCATTATCTGAAACTTAATGCTCTGTGGTAAAGCTGTCATCAGACTCAGGGATTACCAGATTACAGGATGAGGTTAACATTTGAGAGAAATGGGGAGGAATGCAACCTTTTCCTCAATTGCAATCACCTGAGCTGGAAACGCTGTCCACAGGAAAAGAGCACCAGCAACCTTCATCCCAACAGCAGCTGGTATGCAGCAAGGCTTGAATTCCTGGTAGACCACAAAAAAGCTACTGATCCTTGTGGAAAATGCTGAGAAGCATTCTAATTCAACTCATAGAGCTTAAATTTTAAGTATTTTTCTCTCTCTGAGCAGCAGGAACAGATGAACTCTCAAGAAGTAAAGATCTCATTTTCATGGAAATCATTTCCCAAGAACAAGAGAAAAAAAAAGAAAATGTATGAGAGACCTGAGATTGCTGTAAAAGACAACAGGTGTCAGAATTTTCTATGAGGACTTAACTATTCCTGGAGGTATATTTTAATGACTTTCTAACAGTTGACACAGTTTATCTTCTCTCTGGGGTAAATGGGATTCTAGTAACCAGGTGCAAAATAATCTGCTTTGAAAAACAAAGTTTAGCTACAAAACTACCACAAATGCAAGACTACGTCTAAAATAAACACATTACAATATACAAAACTCTGGGTACAGACAAAATTCTTACTGGTATGTGGTTCATATTAACTAGGCTGACTTTTCTAAATGCTGATGTGACAGACCCATCTCAAATCAAATAACGAACACTTAAAATTTCAAACGATAGACTGGTTGTGGTGGCTTATGCCTGTAATCTCAGCACTTTGGGAGGCCAAGGTGGGCAGATCACAAGGTCAGAAGATCAAGACCATCCTAGTTCACACGGTGAAATCCCATCCCCACTAAAAATACAAAAAATTAGCTGGGTGTGGTGGCACCTGCCTGTAGTCCCAGCTACTCAAGAGGCTGAGACAGGAGAATACCTTTAGCCCTGGAAGCAGAGGTTGCAGTGATCATGCCACTACACTCCAGCTTGGGTGACAGAGCAAGACTCTG
>NW_016107563.1:1704649-1727475 GCF_001604975.1 Cebus imitator | reverse complement strand
AAAAAAAAAAAAAAAAAAAAAAGCAGCACTGTGGAGCTCTTCAAAATGCACACACCAGGACTCCATGCCCAGAATTGCTAATTTAAAAGCTCTGAATGCAGCTCCAAGCAACTGTACATTTAAAAGACTGCAAGGTGATCTGATAGGTGCCAAAAGTTGCAAATCATTGAAGTATCCACTGACTTGTCATAACGTGTCAAGTGTTTCCATTATAATCTCAAAGATGAGATTGACATGAGAGTTTGATATAAAATAGTAAACATTTATAAGTTATTTTCTCATAAGCTTCTCTCTGTCTCTCTCTCTCTCTCTCTCTCCTTTTCTCTCTCTTTGAGATGAGGTCACTCTGTCACCCAGGCTTGGGTACAGTGGCACCATCACAACTCACTGCAGCCTCTACCTCCCCAGGCTCAGGTGATCCTCCCACCTCAACTTGCAAAGTAGCTGGGACTACAGACACGTACACCTGGCTAGTTTTTGTAGAGACAGAATTTCACCATGTTGCCTAGACTGGTCTCGAACTCCTGGGCTAAAGCAATCCCCCTGCCTCAGCCTTCCAAACTGCTGGGATTACAGGTGCGAGCCATAGCACCCAGGCTTTTTCTCTTAACCCCTACCCCCGTTAATCTATGAGCACTACGAAGACAGATCGTGTCATATTCATCTTTGTACTAAGAAAAACAAACTCAGTTACTGACACATGGAAACCATTTTGCAAATAAATGTCAACGAAAAAGTAATAAATTCTGAATGCATTGAATGCCCATGTATTCATCTTAGTATGTTCAAGGAAATAAGATGTGAACTGGGGGTCCCACATATTCAATGTCTAGATCTTATTGACAAACTCAGAAGGGCAGCTAGGATGGAAACACAAACACTAGAACAACATATTTTAACCTCTTATGATTACAGATTTTAGGGCAGCTTCATGAACGGTTCCTGTGGAGATTATTTCCAGGAAGCCCTGGAATGAAATATCTACAAGGGTAAACATGTTAAATTTATTCAGGTGTACTCTGTTAGTATGGAACATTTGTAGCTTAGAAAGATAGAAACAGTCCACTGTGCCTTGTTACAGTGATGAGCATTACCTTTACTTTAAATAACCAGGAATTTCTATAAGCACTGCTTTAGAAGCTGCATGAAGCCTTCTGGGCCTGTTTCTTCCCATGCCCTCCTAGCTACACACTCTATACAGATTTTTTGACTGCTCCACAGAGTTTGCCAGAATATACTAACTTGACTATTTGTGTGCATATCAATAAAGTACACTTATATATAAGAGTTACATTCATCACATTGAGAATCTAATGAATACCATGGGTTCTTCAATAGAGGTAAAGTAGACATTCAAGAAAAACCTGCTATTCAATTCCAAAAGGTTCACAGATATCCTGAAGTCCATCTACAATCTAAGGATCTTTAAAACCTATGTTGAGAAACCACACAGTTGAGTAATCAAGTAAAAATCACACAGCCTGTTTATACCAATGGCTACACTAAACACAGTCAAATATATCAAAGGTATATACATGGCTCCCTGCCTCATTAAATCACTGCTCTCCATCAGCCCATAACAAAATGCTTTGTCACTGTTAAACTTCAGGATCTTTCCTCATTTCTTTTAGCTTTTTACCTTCCCACATGACAAAACAAGGAGAAGCTTGGCACTCTGTTCACATGTTGCCAATTCATGTGCATCAATTAACTAATGCATCCAACATATCTTCTAGAAGACTCAGTAATACAGTGGGTAAATTAGTCAGGGAAACCACCTTTGGAGTTGAAGTACAGCCAACAACATGAAAATTTTCATGGCATTTGTATACATCTTTACATAATTCATTGCATAAAAATATTGAGAAAAAGAGCTTTTTCCGGATGGAATTTTCTTATACCTGCATTTCATTTTCTTTCTTTCTTTTTTTTTTTTTTTCTTGCTCTTATCACCCAGGCTGGAGTGCAATGGTGCAATCTTGGCTCATTGCAACCCCCACCTCCCAGGTTCAAGCAATTCTCCTGCCTCAGTCTCCCAAGAAGCTAGGATTACAGGTGCACACCACCACACCAAGCTGATTATTGTGTTTTTAGGTTATACAGGGTTTCACCGTGTTGGCCAGGATGGTCTCGATCTGTTGACCTTGTGATCTGCCCACCTTGGCCTCCCAAAGTGCTGGAATTACAGGCATGAGCTATTGCACCTGGCCTCATTTTCAATATTTATGTTTACATAATTGAAAGAAATTTACCATTTTAACATTAACAACACAATCGTTAAGGTATTTAGGAGCACCTCTATGATTTCAGCTAATTGTAGCAGTCAAGCATTTAGTGGAACTGAGAAATGAATGACAACAGTCATATGGGAGCTGCACCTTGAAAGTGGAAGCAACAAGGCACTTAAAAGGTAGCCACAGTGCCTCTGCAGGCAGAAAAAGGAAAGGCTGCCTCCCCAAGCATCTACGTGAGATCAAAACTATATAAATCCAAGAGAGAGGGAGAAACCAGTGCAAGAAGAATGAAACCATCAAAAACCAGAACATCTCTCCCCCACCACAAGTTCAAGACTCCTCACCAGCAAGGGAACAAAGCAGGAAGGAGAACAAATTTGATGGATTGACAGAAGCAGGTTTCAGAAGGTGGGTAATAACAAACTTTTCTGAGTTAAAGAAACATGCTCTATCCCAATGCAAAGAAACTAAAAACTTTGAAAAAAGGTTAGATGAAATGCTAACTAGAATAACCAGCTTAGAGAAGAACATAAACTACTTGATGGAGCTGAAAAACATAGCACAAGAACTTCATGAAGCATACACAAGTTTCAATAGCCAAATAGATCAAGCAGAGAAAAGGTTACCAGAGATTGAAGATCAAATCAATGAAATAAAACGAGACGGCAAGAAAAGAGAACAAAGAGTGAAAAGAAATGAACAAACCCTTCAAGAAATATGGGATTACATGAAAATACCTGATATATGCCTGATCAGTGTACTGGAAGATGATGGGGAGAATGAATCCAAGATGGAAAACACTCTTCGGGATATTATCCAGGAGAACTTCCCCAACCTAGCAAGGCGGGCCAACATTCAAATACAGGAAATACAGAGAACACCACAACAACACTCCTCTAGAATAGCAACCCCAAGGCACATAATCATCAGGTTCACCAGGAATGAAATAAAGGAAAAAATACTAAGGGCAGCCAGAGAGAAAGATCGGGTCACCCACAAAAGGAAGCACATCAGACTCACAGTGGATCTCTCTGCAGAAACCCTACAAGCAAGAAGAGAGTGGGGGGTCAATATTCAACATCCTTAAAGAAAAGAACTTTCAACCCAAAATTTCATATCCAGCCAAACTAAGCTTCATAAGTGAAGGAGAAATGAAATTCTTTATGGACAAGCAATTGCTGAGGGATTTTTTCACTACGAAACCTGCCCTGCAAGAGCTCCTGAAGGAAGCGATAAACACAGAAAGGAAAAAACAATACCAGCCACTGCAAAAAAGAACCAAATGGTAAAGACCAACGATGCAATGAAGAAATTATGCCAACCAAAGGGCAAAACAACCAACCAGTAATAAAATGGCAGGATCAAATTCACACATAACAATATTAACATTAAACGTAAATGGACTAAATGCCCCAATTGAAAGACACGGACTGGCAAATTGGATAAAAAGACAAGAACCATCAGTGTGCTGTATTCAGGAAACCCATCTCATGTGGAAAGACACATATTGACTCAAAATAAAGGGATGGAAGAAGATTTACCAAGCAAATGGAGAGAAAAAAAAAGCAGGGGTGGCAATCCTAGTTTTTGCTAAAATAGAATTTAAACCAACAAAAATCAAAAGAGACAAAGAAGGGCATTACATAATGGTAAAAGGATCAATACAACAAGAAGAGCTAACTATCCTAAATATATACACACCCAATACAGGAGCACCTAGATACATAATACAAGTCATTAATGACCTACAAAGAGACTTAGACTCCCACACAATAATAGTGGGAGAAGTTGACATTCCACTGTCAATATTAGACAGATCAACAAGACAGAAAATCAAAAAGAAATCCAGGACTTGAATGCAGATCTTGATGAAGCTAACTTAACAGACATTTACAGAAATCTTAACCCCAAATCCACAGAATGTACATTCTTCTCAGCACCACATCACACGTACTCTAAAATTGACCACATCATTGGAAGTAAATCACTCCTCAGCAAATGCAAAAGAATGGAAATCATAACAAACAGTGTCTCAGGCCACATTGCAATCAAATTAGAACTCAGGATTAAGGAACTAATTCAATACTGCACAACTTCATGGAAAATGAACAACTGGCTCCTGAATGTAGACTGGATAAATAATGAAATGAAGGCAGAAATAAAGATGTTCTTTGAAACCAATGAGAATGAAGATATAGCATACCAGAATCTCTGGGACACATTCAAAGCTGTGTCTAGAGGGAAATTCATAGCAATAAATGCCCACATGAGGAGCAAGGAAAGATCTAAAATCGACACCCTATCTTCAAAATTGAAAGAGTTAGAGGAGCAAGATCAACAAAACTCAAAAGCTAGCAGAAGACAAGAAATAACAAAGATCAGAGCAGAACTGAAGGAGATGGAGACATAAAGAAAACCTTCAAAAACAACAAATCCAGGAGCTGTTTTTTTTTTAAAGATCAACAAAATAGACTGCTAGCCAGACTAATAAAAAAGAAAAGAGAGAAGAATCAAATAGATGCAATAAAAAACTATGAAGGGGACATCACCAATTCCACAGAAATACAAACTACCATCCAAGATTACTACAAACAACTCTATGCACAAAAACCAGTAACTCTGGAAGAAGTGGATAAATTCCTGGACACTTGCACTCTCCCAAGCCTAAACCAGGAAGAAGTAGAAACACTCTGTAGACTAATAACAAGGGCTGAAGTTGAGGAAGCAATTAATAGCCTACCAACTAAAAAAAGCCCAGGTCCAGATGGGTTTACAGCTGAATACCGTTCCTTCTGAAACTATTCCAAACAATACAAAAAGAGGGAATTCTCCTCAACTCATTTTATGAGACCAACATCATCCTGATACCAAAACTGGACAGAGATGCAACTAAAAAAGAAAACTTCAGGCCAATATCCATGATGAACATCAATGCAAATATTTTCAATAAAATACTGGCAAACAGAATGCAACAGCAAATCAAAAAGCTTATTCATCATGAACAAGTAGGCTTCATCCCAGGGATGCAAGGCTGGCTCATCATACACAAGTCTATAAATGTAATCCATCACATAAACAGAATCAAAGACAAAAACCACATGATTATCTCAATAGATGCAGAAAAGGCCTTTGACAAAATTCAACAGCCCTTTATACTAAAAACCCTCAATAAACTAGGCATCGATGGTACATATCATAAAATAATAAAAGCTATTTACAACAAACCCACAGCCAGTATCATACTGAATGGGCAAAAACTGGAAGCATTCCCTTTGAAATCAGGCACAAGACAAGGATGCCCTCTCTCACCACTCCTATTCAATACAGTATTGGAAGTTCTAGCCAGGGCAATCAGAAAAGGGAAAGAAGTAAAGAGTATTCAAATAGGAAGAGAGGAAGTCAAATTGTGTCTATTCGCAGGTGACATGACTGTATATTTAGAAGACCCCATTGTCTCAGCCCAAAATCTCCTGAAACTGATAAGCAACTTCAGCAAAGACTGAGGATACAAAATCAATGTGCAGAAAAAACAAGCATTTCTGTATACCAATAACAGATTTAAAGAGAGCCAAGTCAAGAACGAATTGCCATTCACAATTGCCACAAAGAGAATAAAATACCTAGGAAAACAACTAATGAAGGATGTAAAGGACCTCTTCAAGGAGAACTACGAAGCAGTGGCTCAATGAAATAAGAGAGGATACAAACAGATGGAAAAACATCCCATGCTTATGGCTGGGAAGAATCAACATCATGAAAATGGCCATACTGCCCAAAAAAACTTATAGATTCAACACTATCCCCATCAAGCTACCGATGACCTTCTTCACAGAACTGGAAAAAAACACTTCAAACTTCATATGGAACCAAAAGAGAGCCCTCATAGCCAAAACGATCCTAAGCAAAAAAAAACAAAGCTGGAGGCATCATGCTGCCTGACTTCAAATTATACTACAAGGCCACAATAATCAAAACAGCATGGTACTGGTACCAAAACAGACCAATGGAACAGAACAGAGGCCTCAGAAGCAACACCACACATCTGCAATCATCTGATCTTTGACAAACCTGAGAAAAATTAGCAATGGGGAAATGATTCCCTGTTTAATAAATGGTGTTGGGAAAACTGGCTAGCCACATGCAGAAAGCAGAAACTGGACCCCTTCCTGACACCTTACACTAAAATTAACCCTAGATGGATTAAAGATCTAAACATAAGACCTAACACCATAAAATCCTAGAAGAAAACCTAGGCAAAACCATTCAAGACATAGGCATAGGCAAGGGCTTCATGGCTAAAACACCGAAAGCAATGGCAACAAAAGCCAAAATAGACAAATGGGATCTAATTAAACTCCAGAGCTTCTGTGCAGCAAAAGAAACAATCATTAGGGTGAACTGGCAACCAACAGAATGGGAAAAAATTTTTGCAGTCTACTCATCTGACAAAGGGCTAATATCCAGAATCTACAAAGAACTAAAACAAATTTACAGGGAAAAAAACAACAACAAACAAACCCATTCAAAAGTGGGCAAAGGATACGAAGAGACACTTTACAAAAGAATACATATATGAGGCCAACAAACATATGAAAAAATGCTCATCATCACTGGTCATTAGAGAAATGCAAATCAAAACCACATTGAGATACCATCTCACACCAGTTAGAATGATCATCATTAAAAAATCAGGAAACAACAGATGCTGGAGAGGATGTGGAGAAATAGAAACGCTTTTACACTGTTGGTGGGAATGTTAATTAGTTCAACCATTGTGGAAGACAGTGTGGTGATTCCTCAAGGACCTAGAAACAGAAATAACATTTGACCCAGCAATCCCATTACTGGGTATATACCCAAAGAATTATAAGTTGCTCTGTTGTAAAGACACATGCACACCCATGTTCATTGTGGCACTGTTTACAATAGCAAAGACCTGGAGCCAACCCAAATGTCCATCATCAATAGACTGGATAAAGAAAATGTGGCACATATACACAATGGAATACTACACAACCATAAAAAATGATGAGTTTGTGTCCTTCATGGGGACATGGATGAATCTGGAGACCGTCATTCTCAGCAAACTGACACAAGAACAGAAAACCAAACACCGTATGTTATCACTTATAGGCGGGTGTTGAACAATTAGAACACATGAACACAGGGAGAGGAGCATAACACACTTAGGTCAGTAGGGCGGTTGGGGGCCTATGGGAGGGATAGCTGGGTCGGGAGGGTGGGGAGGAATAATAAGGGGAGAAACACCAGATATAGGTGATGGTGGGGGATGAAGGCAGCAAACCACCTTGCCATGTATATACCTATGCAACAATCCTACATGATCTGCACATGTACCCCAGAACCTAAATTATAATTTAAAAAAAAATAAAGGCAGCCACCATCATTTACACTCAGTGCGAGCCCATTAAACTCATCCAGGTTGTGCCATTCATTCCTGCAGTGACTAAAAATTGAAGTATTCATTTTATAAAAGAATAATAAACTTTTTCAAGTTCCTAAGACAATATTAATTGCACTAGAACAGTCATTCTACAACAATAGCACTTTAATGGCCCAAAAGTCCCACACGTGAGAAAAATGTTTACATATAACATTCGAAAATATAACACCATTATTAGTAAAAATCCCAAGATAAGTTCCAGTGTTTGTGACTAAAATTTAGGGTTATATTACAGTTTGCTTGAAGACTAAATTAGGTTTAATTAGCTGTCACTAACCTCACTATGATATACACTTATATACAAAACAACATATATTCTCAATCTTTTCTAGATGCTATAAAGCATATTTTTAAATTCACAAAGTGAATAAAGAATATTCANGCCCTTTGGAATCTGCTACATCTCTGGACCTCCGGTGTCCTTTTTCCTCCTCTCATCAATTAACCAACTTCTACCAGCACACAATACCTTATATTCATTTTTATTTTTGGTTTGAGCTCCTTCTCATTTCCCTTCTACTTTCCACCAGAAAAGTAGTCCCGCTTTGTTCAACACCCGCTTTGTTTTCAATGGCTTCATAATATTTCCCATAATATAAGTCTGCTACAACTTATTTAACCAGTCTTATCCTACTGCTTGATGATTAGATGGATTATTTCTAGTAGTGTCATCCCTCTGTATGTATGAGGAATTTGTTCCAGGGCCCCTATGGATACCAATATCCTCAGTTTATCAAGTCTCCAATATAAAATTGTGTAGTATTTCCGTATGACCTACACACATCCTTTTGTGTACTTTAAATAATCTCTAGATTACTTATAATATCTAATACAATGCAAATGCTATATAAATCATTGTTACACTGTACTGGTTTTTATTTGTATTGTTTTTATTGTATTTTCTTTTATATATTGTGCGTCTGAGGTTGGTTGAATCCATTGATGCAGGACCTACATACACGAAGGACAAATCGTATTTGGCACTACAGGCAACATTACATAAAATTTTCTTGATTATACTTAAACATGCAATTTTATACATAGTTACAAATGTATTCATAATTTCCTAGATGTGGAATTGTGAAGTGAAAGCACATGAGATTGTAATTTTGATTTAAAGGACTATTACTAAGTTGCCTTTGAGATAGGATGCAGCAATTTATACCTCGCAATAATGCAGGACAGTTCCTATTTCTCCATTCCTTTACACTTGGCATATTATAAAACTTTTTGCTGTTTGTTAGTGTACGATGTGAAAATATGACATTTTGTCAGATATTTAGTTAGCCTCCCTTTTATTAAATATAAAGTTGAGCATATTTTGCTTTCTTTTCTACTAATTTTGGTGAGCTTCTTTGTATTAAAAAAATGGCCCTTAGCTCTCAAATACATTTTAATTTTTTCTACTTTGAGATTGGTATTTTGACTTTTTTTTTAAGAGAGAGAGAGAGAGAGAGAAAGAGAGAGAGAGAGAGAGAGAGAGAGTGTGTGTGTGTGTGTGTGTGTTTAGCCAGGCAGAGTTTCGATTTCCATGTTTATTTATTTTTATAGATAGAGTGTCTCTCTATTGCCCAAGCTGGAGGGCAGTGGCATAATCATAGCTTACTGCAGCCTCAACTTCAGGGGCTCAAGTAATCCTCCCACCTCAGCCTCCCCAGTAGCTAGGATTATAGGCACATTCCATCATGCCCTGCTAAAATTGTTTTTTTGTTTTTTGTTTTTGTTTTTTGTTTTTGTAGAGCTGGAGTATTGCTATGTTGCCTGGTGTGGTCTCAAACTCCTGACCTCAAGTAGTCCTCCTGCCTCAGCCTAAATATTGGGATTACAGGTGTGAGTCATTGTACTCAGCGTCCCTTCCCATTCTTAATGAGAAGTTTTTGGAGCTGTTTTGATCAAGGACTATAGGTAAAGTTCAAGTTTTACAGTTAAATCCACAAAAATCAATATTCTTTCTGGAGTTTTAGTAACAAATTCTTCCTGTAATCTCCATTTGAATAATAAAAATACAGTTAAGTATCTGAATTAACTTATTTAGCAAGGTTTTATTGAGCAACTACTATGTAACCAGGCTTGTTTTGGGGCACTTGGAATACAGAAATGAATAAAATAGACCAAGATTCCTATCCTCATGAAATCAGGAATAAGAGTACTGACAAAAATTTTCGTTTATTAATGAGAACTACAATGATTGCTTCTATAAAATAAAATAAAGATATGCAACTATATTTTCAAATAATTCAAGAAAGAATTACTTCTCTTCTCAGAAGGGAATCTTTTATGTTCCTAAAATTTTAAATTTCCCAAATTTTTTTAATGATCATGTCTATGATGATTCCTAAAGATTGCCCACAGATTTAAAGTATGTAATGTGCAACATATGTTGGAAGAGTGGGTCTTTTCAGACCTTTCCCAACTCAAAATTTAGAGAACCACGTAGTACAATGGAAATATGTGTTTCTGTCTTTAAAACATTAAAGACACTTGCATATAAATTAGGAATAAATCTGTGGCACTACACTCAACACAGTGCTAGACACATAGAGCTACACTATCTATACAAAGAGATCACTCATGGGAGCACAGGAAATAAAGCCATATATCCCATTCAATCTTAAGACAGAATTCTTTTATCAAGTGACTCATTTTTTCCAGAAAACAGCTTATTATAGCCCTATTTAGATACTGGTGTGGATTTGCAAATTAAATGAAAAGACCATTAGAAAACATTTCTGTTTAAAGTGCTAAATGGGTCGCAACTTTCAAAACCAACCAGCCTGCCAAATTGTGATTTAAAGTGAAATTGGCATGAGCAGACATTTCCACATCAGCCTGTAGCACATCTGGTCCAGACCAAACAAACAGAAGATTTATTCTGTCAGGGAGATCATTTAGCATTCCTTTTCATGCTTCAGAAGGAGCCTGTACCTGTCACTCACCAAAGCGGTCGGCTTTTGGTGGCTAGGCTCTGTTGCTCTCCCTGACTAGCCTTGATCTAATACTTCTAAGGAGGCTCATGTGCACCGCTCCACCTGGGAGCCCGGTACCCATGCCAAGTTCATTTCCATAGTCTTATAGAAACCTCCTGGAGGATTTCAAACATCTGCTCATAAGTAAAGAAACATTGTCTTGAGCTCTAACAGTAAAATAAAGGGCAACTGAACCTTCTTTTGCAAATAAAGCAGAGTTGATAAATGATCTTATTTCATAAGACTGGGGGCAAGTATTTTTGTGTCTTTCTGAGTTCAAATATTTAAAATAAATATAGTCCATTAATCATGGGGAAAATCAGATGTATCCAAAGTAAGTTATATATAGTAAGCACTGTAAAACTGGTTTAAAAGTCTGTAATTTTTCTAAAACTAAATAAATATATTTACAAAAACTATGACATTATTCCTAAAATCAATAACATTCTCTCTCTCTCTCTCTCTCTCTCTCTCTCTCTCTCTCTGTGGCCTCAGACACAGCCAGGCATAATGCTCTTGCTGCATGAAGCCAAACAGCCACTTTCTTCTCTAGAATGTTAATATGCTCTTACTGGAGTTAGCACTCCCAGGAGGATCACTTCCTGACTTGTCTCATCCAAAAAAAAAAAAAAAAATCTACTCTTTCCCACCTCTGGACTGCTGTGAATACTCAGAAGGGATAGATACACCACCTTTTAGATTTCCTACATTTTCTTATGATGTTACTCTACAAGGATATGGAAGATTCTGTTTTAATCTAAACAAAAACTGAAAAGGGAAGAGGCAAATTTTTGTGTATGTTGATGCACATGTTCCTTCTAATTTTCAGCTAAAATTTACCTCTGCTTCTTCCTTTAAGAAATAAACGAGTTAGGCATAATGTTCTCCAATGCCCCTCCAATTGTAACATATTTATCATGAATTCCTCGTGGTTCCTTTGTCCTGGAGGAATTTATTTAATTCATAGACACTATTACTTTGCTTTCATGCTGACCTGTGAATTGAGGTCTAGGAAAACAGAGGAAGTATACCACATAAACGTAGAGAAGTTATTTATCTTACTTAACTTATAAGAAATGCAATTTTTTTTAATCTGGAGATTTTCAAAGCAGTTTTTAAAGTATGCATCAAAGAAGGCACACAGTTTATACAAACATTTAAATCCTGTTTGGTTTGCTATAGTACCAAAATAGTATGAAGAGTGAATTAACTCTACACTTGTTTCATGTCTGTCCCTCCTACTGAGGCATTAATAGATGTGATACCATGAGTACTGCATTGTTAATACTCAGCTTCATCTCTAGAGCTCAGAAAATGCTCTTCTCAAATTCATACAGGATATTCTTATATAGGTTATGCTCTAGCTACTGCATTTGTCAATGAAAAATGTGTATCTACATCAAAATCCTACTTCTTTAGAAGGAAACAACAAAATGAGCCTTCTATAACAACAAAAATTACTTGCAACCAATCTTGAAATATCTTGACATGAAATGTTGGATATTTCTTAGAATATCTGAATTTTCTATCTGCTTGAAATATGTTAAGTCAGAGAAAAAGACATATAATGATATTCAGTACCTAAATAATTCACTTATTGCATTTACTCGTATTCTTATTTGAAAATATAACATTAACATTGAAAATAGTATGCATATATACTTTCACAATAAAAAAATAGAGCAATATCATATAGAGAAACAAAGATTTCATCCTTCATTAGTGAACCTGAAGAACTTCAAAATAAGAAAGAACCCTTCTTATTTTAAAAAGTTATTGCCAGCCAGGTGCAGTGTCTCATGCCTGTAATCCTAGCACTTTGGGAGGCCAAGGGAGGCAGGTGGCCTGAGCTCAGGAGTTCAAGTCCACCATGGGCAACATGGTGAAACCCCATCTCTACGAAAACACAAAAGATTAGCTGGGTGTGGTGGTAAGTGCCTATAGTCCCAGCAACTCGACAGGCTGAGTAGCCTCTTGAATTGCTTGAACCCACGAGAGAATAATAGGAATTAGAAAGTTACTTTATTTTCCTGGTTTATATTCCTTTAAAGACTACATTTAGAATTAGAGAAGATTAAAGCAGACAACAGGTGACTGTTTTAACAGCTCATTGGGTTGATTGGTAGGTTGAAGAGATAAAAAGTAAATCTACTTATAAAATATAAAGATTTAGTTCACACAAAAATCCTGTGCAACTTATAAACTGTGTCTCAATGAGATCGTGCAGTGTCATTTGATTATTAGAATTCTCTAATCAGTGGGGGGAAATAGGGGAGGGACGGTGGGGGGTGGGGAGCTGGGGAGAAATAGCAAGGGGAGAAATGCCAGATGTAGGTGATGGGGAGGAAGGCAGCAAATCACACTGTCACGTGTGTACCTATGCAACAATTTTGCATGTTCTTCACATGTACCCCAAAACCTAAAATGCAATAAAATAAATAAATGGGAAAAAAAAAGAAATAATCATATAAGAAGCCAAGAAACAAACAAACAAAAAAGAAAACAAAGAAAAGTAAACAACCTTGGTTATCAAAATAATGGATAATATATTTGGAAGGAAAAAAACAGCAGAAACAAAATATGGTCAGAATACATAAAAAGAAAGAATAATTGAAAACAACACAATTTTATTGAATAGGTTCTCAAAGTGGGGCACTTTGAAACTTTTAAGAATATCCTTGTAGATGTATTATTTCAGGTTTGGTTTTCCAAATATTTAACACATTTCAAATATAATTAACTGTCTATAAAGATAATTTTTATCAAAGTTTTCACTCTATTTAAATAATGTTATCAGAATTTAAAAATATATTTAGTGTACTACAACTCAAGCACTGATTTGTGCTGTTCTCAGTTTCCTAACAATCTCAACTCATAGACATTAAAATTATAATCTTTACAAAGTGACTGAAAACATGGATATAATGTTAAGGTTCCACAAATGACAGAAAGTTCTACTGTCTAACAAGACCACAGCAAGGTTTTTCAATGTATGGGAGTTAAGTCTCTGTAGATAGCTAGTTTGTGTTGAGAAGGAAAATATTCCATCAGAAACTCAGCAAACAATTTTTTGAGAACGTTCTGCTTTTGAAGTCATGTACTTGATACTTTAGCACATTCAAAAGTCTGAAGAGAGGCAAAAATACAAAAAAAAACCAAAAGTCTGAAGAGATTGTAGAATAACAAGGCAATTACAAGTGCCTAACCAAATGCTACGTGTGCTGCATAGCATATGCCAAAAGGCCAAAATAAATTAAAATTTAATTAAATTTAAGAGTATTAGTTTATTAATACCTAAATATACAAAAAAATAAATATACTTGAAGACAAATTAAATTTTATTAAATATGAATTATCAGAATAGTCTAGTTTGAAACTTTGGAAAGCAACCTTTTAGATTTGTTGTAATATTTGGGGTTTAGGTTTCTAAATTTCAGCACATACCGTATGTATTTAATTAACTTATCAATCTAACTGCCTGCACCCCCATTAATTAATACTCAATTTTACCCTTGTAGTCATTCGTGGACATGTGCATAGACTGTGGCCTATTTAGTCTCATGGTTTTTGCATTTTTGTCATTTTTTGTTAGGGATTTCACTGCTTAAAATGTTACCCCACTGTTGTACTAAAGAGCTAACTGTTTAGTGTTCCTAAGCACAAGAAACCTCTTGCCTCATGGAGAAGATGTGTCTTGGATAAGCTTCATTCAGGCATAAGTTATATAGTACTGGTGGCCCTAAATTCTATGTTAATGAATCAAAAAAATATTAAATATAGTGTTTTTAAGCAGAAATAAGCATAAAACAGGGTTACATATTGATCTGTCGACAAAAATGTAAAAAATGTGACCTGAGGCTCACAGGAACCTAATCCTGCATTTCACCTAGGAACAATGGCTCCACTTTAGCTACATCAGTGACTTTATAGACCATAACTAATAATATTGAGAATTGATGGTATATGTCTGTATATGTGTTTGTGTGTGTATATATGGGTTCTTTTTCCAAAATAAAACAAAACCCAGAAGTTATCAAACTTGAAAACTACTTCAAATTTTACTACTTGGGAAAATACTATAGGAGAAAAGCAGAAATAGCATTGGATTTTAATTGTGCATAATATTTTTAGCCATTGAAATTTCCATAAGGAGTTTTAGCACATGCAGTTAATTTGCATGAGAGGCAGCTGGAGCATATTGGCTCTTTCAAAGCCACTATGATTTATCAACTCAATAATGCATGAGCTTAGACAAAGTTATACGACTGTCTGTATTTTTAACAAGGAGATAGAGTAAGAAATTTGTTAAAGCAGCCACTCCAGACCCAGGTGACTAAAAGAAGGTTAAAAAATTTACACAAACTAGAATATAATTTTACAGTCCTACTTTATTTTTGGCCTTGGATTTTTTTTCCTAAAAATAATATTTTGTTTGGAAAAAGTGCCAAACTTACAAACAGACAGTCTGGGACACTGAAGTCATGTGTTCTTATAAGCTATTATTACAATATGAAGCGAGTCAGATGAAAATCTCAAGTTACCTCTGGAATTAGATTCAACCTGCAGAGGCAGCCTCTAAAAAACACTGAACAATTTTTTTGTTTATTCAATAAAATGTAATGGCTGTTATTTATTAAACTCCAAATGGCAAAAATGGTTCATAAAAAAGTCTCCCTTTTTAGATTCAGGTCTTTTCATGGTCTTTGTCAGGATTTGAGGAGAATGAAGCCAGGTACAATTAAGAAGTTATTGTGTAATAAGAAAAAAACAAACATTTTCTACCTTTTTCATAAGGTCGCCACAGGGTGCCAATGATGTAATTCCCCTGACATGCTTGAAATACTACTTGGTTTCTATTTTTTAAAAATAAGCTATTGTTATAGTAAACACATAGGTTACAAAAGCCAATATGTGGAGTTTGAAGTCATGTGTAGCAACACAGAGAATATAAAGGAAATAGAATTTAAAACATTGTAAACGAAAAGATACTGTTATGACTTAGTATCCAATGATTACTGGGATAAAAAGGAAATAAATTGAAGACTCAAAGTTTCTATGCCTAGGTGACTAGAAGAATAACTGTATCTATTTGACAACAAATGGAACAGTTTGAATTTAACCATTAGAACTCATTTTGGGCATTCACATCTACAGGTCACAAACTTCGATATCCAATATGCTAATTCTACAAGATATCAAATGTCTTCTACAGATTTCTATCACGTCCTCACTAATGAGATGCAAGAAGAAGGACAGTAAGGGATAAATTTCATGAGAGTCATTTGTACCCAGTCATCTTCCTTACCAGAATGTCTTGGACTGGTAGGCTGAAGCCAGGAATTGGCTGATAACATCAAACAACAGGTTTGCTGATGTAATGCCAAAAGTTCTAGTAAGCCTCCCACTGAAAAGGCTACTGAAGTATACAAATAAATAAAGCATCAAGCCATAAACTTGCTTGGTTTCAGTTAGGCCAATCTTACTTTAAATGACAAGTCAAGTGAGGGCAGGGGAACCAGAAACAGTATACTACACAGTAACCAAAGGAGTAACTGGGAAAAACCTCCTCCTCAAATAGTTAGGTCTGGAGAGGCATCCATATTGTCAGAGCTTAGAATTAGGTATATTACCTACAACCTTGTAAAAATCCCTTATTTTATGGGTGAAAAAACCAAGATTAAATATTGTACATTTAGTCAATGCAGAAATGAAAATAGGAACCAAGTCCTCAAACTCATAAAATCTCAATATTGAACAATCTCTTTAAGAGATCAATCAGTCTCTAGAACAGCAGTTCTCAAACTTTTTTGTTTGTTTGTTTTTGCATTAGAATTACCTAGAGGGCTTATTAAAACACAGATTGCAAGGCTCTACCCCCAGTACTTCTTATTCCATAAGTCTGGTGTAAGACCAGACAATTTGCATTTTTAAAAGTTCCCTGGTACTGCCAACCCTGCTGGCCTTGGAAGTGCACTCTGACAACCACCGTTCTATAGCTTCTAGCATAATATTCATTCTGTTCTAACAAATTGTCTCTCAGAAAAAGTAAAGCCTGTGCTGATATGACTAGTCATAACAGTTAAAAAAAAGATATATCTGAAATATCATGACAGTATGGGCTTATGATCACATAGCTATAGCAATTCTTCATTCTACTCAAAAACCAAAGTGTTCTTCACCTGATGTATGTATTATGGTTATTCTATAATTAAGAGTTATTGATCCTCTGCTTCTCGTTCCAGTGTGAAAACTTCTTGGACTTAAAGCAAAGATTGTTATTAGGGTTTATCTGGAAGCAACAAAGATGAGATCATTTAGCTGTCTTTTTTTCCCCAGAAATTGAAATAATATGATAAAAATTATACAGTGGCAGCATTGATTATCCAAAGTCTAGGTATGAAATTTAGCAAGCAGAAATATATATACACACACAGAAAAAGGTCATCACAAAGTCGACAGAAGCACCTGAGTACCATTAGAATAGAACACTTCAGTATATCTATTGTATTTAACTAATATATACAAATTATTGTGTGTGACGTGAGTGAGTGGGGAGGGTAATGAAAAAGACCTAGCCCTGAGTGCAAAGGGCTTTCAGTAACTAACAATCAGAATCTAAATCTAATAAGATGCTGAATGTAATAGCATGTTTATTATAGTATATTTGTGCAAATGTGTATGTATGTATATGCATATTAAAGTGAGTAAATTCAAGCAAGTTTCTCAGAATGAATATTGAAAGAGTTTTTAAGAAATACAACATTCTGAGAAAGAATGAACAGTGGCAAATCTAGCATTCTGTAAAGTAATCATGATGAATTTTAAGTGAAGATGTCATGCTGTATCGAAGGAGAATCAATACCTTTGAGTAACAGGCAACAAAAATAGTTTAGAAATTATTGTAACCTTCATATAATTTTTCAGTCATTCTATAACTTTGTATCTACTTTCTTACCTACATCATCAGAAACTTGATATTTAGTCATGAATATTTTAAACTATACCATAGTCTGTTTATATATCCCAAACTTTGATGGTAAACATCAAATCTAAATCACCGAACCTTATACTTTACTTTGAATTATGTCTGTGGACTCTGTATGATTGGTTTTAGAGTGTTCACTCTCACTGTACATAAAGAATTCAATTTTAAACTCTCAATCAATTAAATATCTAATGATCTATTAGAGTGAAATAACATCAAAAAATATCACATCATATGCCCCTCACTTAATATAAGAGCACTATGAATACAAAGGTGTCTCCTGGCATATATACATGAATTTCTTGATAGTACTATAGAGATAGACATAATTTCTTCCTGAGGTTGGAATCTGCCAAGGCCTTCTCTGTCTGTCATGTAGAAGAACTGTGATGTTGAATATATTTGCAAGAGCAAGAAAGCAATTCAGCATATACAGAAAAAAATTGCAAGCCAACTGTCAAAAGGAAAAAATGTGTCTTACCCGCCAGTCACGGAAAGACCTATCAGTGTAACAAAACAGTATCAACTATGAATGACAATAGTTTTAAATGTAAGATAATATGGAACTTTGTACAGATGTACTACAAGGAATTCACTGAGTACTTAAAAAAAAAAAAAGTAAATTTAAAGGGAGCGTCTCTCTAGAGGTTACTTGCTTGTCCCAACAGAGAACATGATGAAAACGTCAACATTCACCTTTTCATAAATGAATCTCTAATCTGCATGTCTAGACAATCCTTTTTCCAAGGCTAGTCCTGAATCTTTAAATGCCTTCTTAGATCTCCACTGGAATTTCTAGCCAGTGTGAAGCACAAAACAGAAATATTTTTCATGCTGCTTACCTAAACTGCCATGATTTTGATGCTGTTACTGATACCACAAGCCTAGGTTAAGCCTAGTCACATTGGCAAATGAGTGATAACAAACGGCTATCATGTATCATTCTCTTTTCAAACAGTTTCATTGGGCCCTGATTACTACACAATAAAATCTAAATTTCTTAACATAGCATTCATTTAAGGGCTTTTCCAACAATCTAGCCAACATACTTTCTTTTTCTCCCCATTATTCTACAGAAGACTTGTGCCTTTGTCAAAAAATCTGCTCACTATCTAGAACACCCTTAAATTCCAAGCTGACCTCCCTTATTTTATGACACATTCCCTTGCCTAGAGTGTCTGTCTTTACTTTTCAATAAATACTGAGGCTTTCCTTGTTCAATAACAATAAATACTGCAGATAAAACGAAGAAAATAAAGATGAACATGTAATGGATTTAGGCATGAAAAGCTAATCAGTGGCCTTTACTAGAATCATTTCAATAGCATTTCAGAGGCAATATTTAACTGGTAGAAATTGAAGGGGAAGGAGAAGACTGGAAACCAAAGAGAGCAAGTACAACTCAGGAACATAGTTAAGAGCAGGATGGAGGAAAAGTGGGTACAAACTAGCTAAGAACAAAGGTCAAGAAATGATGCTTTGTTTTCTTTTTAATATTGAAAACAATTGAGCATGTTTAAAGACTGATTCAAAAGAAGAGAGTGGGGATACAGAAATGAGCTATAGATGGGCCAAACATCTGAGAAGGTGAGACTGGACTACAACTAGAACACTGGTGAGGAAATCAGTCCCAAAACAGCTGTTTTTCACTATTTCAAAACAAGGAGAAAAGATAGATGCAATAACTATAAACTACTGGAAGTGTTTCGAGTAACATTAAGAAAAGTCTTGATTGCCTCTGGTTTCTTGTTTTCGTTTTGCTTTATTTTATTTTCATTAATATTGACAGTGAGAAAAAGATAGAAGGGTAAGTAGCTTTTAAAAAGCAGGGAAGATTTCAAAATTAGCGGTAGGGAATTGGTGAGAAAGTGCTTGCAAGAACCTATGGAAAATTTCTCAGGCAGTGTGGAGGGACCAGATGATGCTGAAGAACATGGGTGCCTGTGTGGTGATTATTCTGTAGCACTATTCAGAAAAATTGGAGCCCAGATGTAGAAGCTGGAGAGGCAATGAGTAGGATCTATCTAGGACTGGATTTTGCTAACATGGAAAGATAATAAAGAAATTAAGTTGAAAAAATTGGAGACAATGTAAAAAGCAATAGACCCTAGGTAAATAATTATAAAATAGTCATACAAGACTGCAGAGAGCTAATAAAACAGAAAGAAAAGTTGAGACATTAACTACATAATTAGAGACCATTATTCTAAGTGAAGTAATTCAAGAATGGAAACCCTAACATTGTATGTCCTCACTTATAAGTGGGAGCTAAACTCTGAGGATGCAAAGACATAAGAAGAATACAATGGACTTTGGGACATCAGAGGAAATGGTGAGAGAGTGTTGAGGAATAAAAGACTACACGTTGTGAGTACAGTGTACACTGCTCGTGTGATGGGTGCAACAAAATTTCAGAAATCACCACTAAGTAACTTACACCTGTAACCAAAACCCACCTGTTCCCCCAAAGCCTATTGAAACAAACAATAAAACAAAATACAAATATGATGGGACTAAAAAACCTGAGGCAGCTAGAAATTAATGACATGTAGCCAGAGAACTGGGAGTGTGCATTAAAGTTTCAGAATTAGAAGAGCTTCAAGTCCTGAGAAGTTCTAATTACCGAATTATTCTTGACAAACCCTATGCTGTTTCCTGCTTTCTTTGCTCCTATCCTGTTCCCCAGTTTTCAAGCAGGAATCCAGTATTTGCTTGTTCTTCAACCTTTCTCCTACACCATCTGAACCTCTCATGAAATATAAAACAAGAAAAGTATCTACCACATTGTGTCCACTTTTGTATCTTAACCCGAACCTGGTGCCTCCATGGAAATCTGAGGGAAACCTTATTCTCTCACAATGCATGGACCACAAGGTCAAGAGAGTAGATTGATTATTGGTTTTCAGTCCTATGCCTGTCCATTAATTTTCTCCTAATGTCTCAAAATCTGCTCTCCAGAAGCTTTTGTTATTCAGCTATTGTACCTCCTTTTCCTCCTCACTCTAGTCATCCTACTTTCCAATTCAACTCACAACTCAAATGCCTAATTTGTCCCGTACTAAAATCTAAAATCCAGACAGCATTCCCAAAGTGTTTAGTATCTATGTGGATTCTCTAATCTGCATGCTAGAATCTCAGTAACTTGACGTTTCTATTCTCCAGAAAGACCAAGCCTTGTTGCTCAAAGAAAATTGAGTTTATTAACTTTACTGTGGCTCAAGAGAACATCTGAATAGACTCCTGATATTGTTCCAAAAGAGAAAAGAAATTGAAGGGTCTTTGTAAAATTTGGGAGTCTGGGCCCAAGTAATTGAAGATGGGTCTTTCAAGAGGTCATTCATTAGGACTGGGCAAAGTTGGGACATAATCGTTTTGCACTGGTGACACAAGGAGGCAAGGATCTTGAAGTAAGTCTTGATGAGATCATTGTTGCCCTGATAAATATGTTCTTAGTTCAGGTGAGCAACCTATTGTTCTGTATAGATAGACATTTGCCCAGTTAAGCATGTGTGCCTGGATAAATTGATGTATAACAATTTCCTGAGGCAACTAGCAAAGCTATATATTGTGTGCAGTCTTAACTTCCTTGCTAAGAATTTTTCTGAACAAATGATTAAGTTATATTGACACAGATGTTCTCAGTTTTCACAGAGATGACCAAAAGGAGAAAAGATCCTTCTTGAATTACTTCCCCAGGACAAAAGTCACTCCTTGTAAGGAGTAAGAAACTGTAGCATCAAATCAAACATATTATTTAGCTCTTGAACATAGGGCAAGCTGTTTCCATTATTGTGTAATTTGATCTCACAACCAAAGTCAGTTCACTAGAAATCAAAGAAAAACAGATGACATAAATTTTCTCTATGGTCCAGGACCATCAGCTGTTAGTTATTCTTGCAGACAGACCTGTTCCTATGAAAGAAACAGCATTAGCCAGGTGAAGTTCTCATAAGAGCTTTCCTGTCCATCACAATATGCACTCCTTGGACTCTACAGTTCTAAACCAAGAAGAGTCCTCAGCAAACCTACCATTTCTCCTTCTTTCTTTGATTCAATTTCGTTAAATCTAGCGTGAATCAGCTCCCCAACTTATTTCTTTCCCTGGAACCATTTCTTAGTCTCTCTTCTCCTTCCCTGATTTATAGGAGAGGTTTGCCCCCTCCTTTGCACTCAACAGCCACGCTTAAAAGTATTTCATCCTCTTGGCTTTCATAATGGAAATGTTAAGTTTTCCATAGAGGACGTTCCCTGGAGGGGAGTTTTGCTCACACCCTAGAATGGATGTCAGTTAATATTTAGACACAATTAATTAATGGTAAACCCTAAGGCAAACTTTGCTGTTAGGGAAATCAGACTATATCCCTGATTAAATGAAGGGCTGCTTCCCTGACCAAGTCAGCAGATGTTTGTTCTATTATCAGCAAAAACTGACTTCACATGCTTGGTGAATGCAGACATAGGTTAATTAAGAATATTTAAAATGTATGGCAGAAACAGTGTCAGGTTTTCTCAAGCTAATTTGCCAATGTTTCCCTACCTTCTGAATTTCTCTTTACATAGTTCCTTTTTCTCTACCACACCTCAGATTTCAGTCCATGATGTCATAACAAACTTCCAGATTTCTGAAAAGCTCTTTGAATCACTCTGAGGTCTCTTCAAGACCTTTCTCAATAATTTAGCCTACAGGAACTTGGAACTTTTATCATCCTCTTCATTGAGAACCATTAAAAGATATATTCATGTTTTTGCTCAGTAAATATAGAAACCTGAGTATGGCCGAATCTAATAACTGAAGGTTTCATCTTGATATTGTAAATATAATGAAACCATGTACAAAATGGAATATACTATTTATGATGTAGTAAATAACAAAATGGACTCAGCCCAAGAACGTTTGTTCATTTCTTCTTTTTCAGTTAAATGCCTGAAATGAATTTATTTCCGAATAAATTTGTTTAATAAATATTTACCAAATGTTCAGTGTGTTTTAACTACCTGAAGGATTAAAAAAAAAATTCAAAAGGGAATTCCGAATAGGGAAATAAATGAAGTTTGTTGGGATGAGAACATTTCTTCCTTCTCCAGATGTGAAGTGAGCCGCACATTTGACCTAACTCAGCACCTCTCATTTACTTATGGTCAGCCTGAGAAGACAAACTGGTTACATAGACCATTCC
>NW_016107563.1:1660506-1704634 GCF_001604975.1 Cebus imitator | reverse complement strand
TCTGGGGGCCCAGCCCCTCTCCCCTGTAAGTTTCAGGGCTTGCTAGATGTTCATTGCCATATTGCCTCATCCCGAAGCAGAGTTGGCCCATGGTAGTGTTTGCCTATTCCAGCATGTTTTTAACTGGGTAGGTAATTGTCCCAATTCTGGAATTCTCTTAGGAACCCCACTTGCCCATAGTATCAACTTGATCAAAAACAAGTATGTCATTTTATATCCCTTTCACCTTATTGTTTTATCTCAACTGGTTCAGAACATAGATAGGTGTAAAGAGGGTCTCATTTGATTTATCACAACACTCAAATTCCAATAAAGTAGAGAAATAACTATAATAAATATTTAAGTTGTTTGTTTGTTTCTGTTTCTGTTTTTGTTTTTGTTTCTGAGATGAAGTCTTGCTCTTCGCCAGGCTGGAGTGCAGTGGTGCGATCTTGGCTCACTGCCATCTCCGCCTCTCAGGTTTGAGTGATTCTCCTGCCTCAGCATCCTGAATAGCTGGGATTAACGGTGTGTGTCACCACACACAGCCAATTTTTGTATTTTTAGTAGAGACAGGGTTTCACCATGTTGGCCAGGATAGTCTGGATCTCCTGACCTCATGATCTGCCCACCTCAGCCTCCCAAAGTGCTGGGATTACAGGCATGAGGCACTGCACCCGGCCAACATTTACGTTTTAAAGTGCCTAAGAAAAATATAAAACAAAAGACAATTATTTCCACTTGGGGTGCTAGCAGTTGTAGCAACAATCGAGAAAGATTCAGATTTCAATCTCAGGAATGATAAGTGGCTTATCTTTTTGTTTCATATAATCTTCCCAACATATAGCCACAGTAAATTGAACTAATGAGAAAGGTGGAGACTTGAATGATGAGCAGAGTTAAGAATGGGGGATAGCCAGGCATGGTGGCCCCCACCTATAATCCCAGCACTTTGGGAGACTGAGGTGGGAGGATGGCTTGAGACCAGGAGTTCAACATCATCCTAAACAACATAGGAAGACCCCATTTCTATTAAGAAAAAACTGAAAACTAGCCAGGTGTAGTGGTGCATACCTGTAGTCCCAGGAGGCTGAGGTGGGAGGATTGTTTCAACTCAGGAGCTTGAGGTTGCAATAAGCTAAAACCGTGCCACTGCACCCCAATCTGGGCAACAGAGTGAGAAGTGGTCTCTTGACAATAAAAGGGAAAAAAAGAGAGAGAGAATGGGGATAGAGAGGAAGAGGGAAAAATGGAAATCTTTTAGGCAAATGAGAAACAACTGGTTATGTGCAGGGGTGAGAACTATGTGTTTTTCTTAAGAATTGAATGGAGCAAAAGTGCTCAATTAATCAAAATTTGTTATATAAAAATAAAAGCATAAATTTCATTTAAATGTCATTTTTAGTGCAGACAATGTAGTTACCTTGTTACAGTATTTTTTTTCTCAGAGTAGCCTAGGACATCACTATCATTTGCATATTGAAATGAAACCATTGTGATAAATGTAAGCCTATGTAAATGCTGTAGAATAAAAAGCAAGTTAATAATTCATTTATTCTGATTTTTTATGCTATCTTCTGAATATGGCAGAGATCTCTAATCAGCATTCCTGATACTCAACCAATTGTTTTAATGAATTATGACTTCTAGTCTATAATACTTACGTGACTATAACCCCAAAAGGTACCAGAGTAGAGGCAAATGTTATGCCAAACTTTGTAGCAAGGTTCATAAAAGGAGATATTGGGAAATATTAAATTAGCATTCCTTCCAGTTGTATTTTCTCATTTAGCTTCATTTTAAAGTGAGGTGACCACCACTTTTGACCCAATTCCTCCTAATTTCATAGTCAGCAAACAAGTAGGCCTAGGAACTCCTGCTCACTGAGGACCCTCCTGAGTTAGGGTACAGAGTGACACACTCACTGAAATGACTGGGCCTCACTGAGGCTCTGTTTTGTTCTACAGAGTTGTAAGCAACAAGCCTCTGAAGCATGATCAACGAAAACTTTATTTTGTTTGTTGCCCTTTTTTAAAAAAAACAAAAACAAAAACAAAAAGCAGTATTTTTGAAAGAATAAAAAATGAACTCTCCAAAGAACAAAGGAACCAGTGGTTCCAGATATATTTTAAGCCTAAGGAAAGTTAGAAGCCAGAAGAGAATATGAGTGGCAGGACACATACAGTCGACCTTTAAAGGTTTGATTTCTGTTTTAAGTTCTGCAAACGCCCCCGGCTTTCCTCCACATAAAATAAAAAAACCTGACTTATGTTCAAATGTGGCCTTCGCCCTTCACCCTAACACTAAACACCAATGAGGAAAAAAAATTAGGGGTGGGAAGGCGACATGTCTATAAAGATATGAATATCCATCCCGCTGTATCAACTGAATCAAAGATGAAGCTCTGAGATTTGAGCTTGGTGCAGAATCACGATGTAGTGTGATGATTCTGAAGCATGTGGGTCAGACTCAGACAGCACTTTACTGCAGAGCTGGTGAAGAAACTGCCACTCCCACCTTCTCCCCAGACCATCCTTCAGGAAGGCCTACCAAGATCCTGCACTTGACCCTGGATGTGAGCCCCCTTAAGGCAAAATCACTTTGATTTCTGATATTTGTTTCATCTGAAGGTGAACTCCTCAGATCATCAATACTCTGGCTGTGTCTATGCTAGCGTTATTAGGCAATGCAGAATTGAAAAAGAAATCTAGCAAATTAAAATAAGGGAGGTCATGAGACAAACATACTTTAAAATATTTACATAATGAAGAAAAATGGCCTTGTTAGCTAAAAGATATAGATTTTATCCAGTTTCCAATTTTAGTCTTGGATAGACTAAGTTTTATTCTCTGCTCAGGTACACCGGTTAGTCCATTAACAATAAAGACAGACTATCAAGAGGGTGTTTCAGACCAATTTCTTACACATTCAATGTTGTATTTTTGCTAGTGGTCATTAAACTAAGAACAATTTAGAAAAGTAGCAATTACTGTGGATTTTCATTCTCATTCAAAATCCTAATATAGAAGATTTTAAATCTACTAAAATGTTAAAACTCACATAGTCAAGTGAGTTCATATGTTTAATACACAGAATTTTTTTAATCAATGAGAAATAGATATATTAATAGAAAAAGTGACAAATATCTGAATATGCAATGCATATATCAAGTAATACAAATGGTCAATAAACGTATGTTCAAACTAATTAGTAAAACTTAAAATATCAAATTAAAATGAGATGCAACAGCACATTAAATTGGCAGTGATGAAAAATAAAGGAAGAAAAAAGGATAGTGCCAAGTGACGATAGGACTTCCTGGACTTGCACACACAGCTGTTTAGAATGGAAAGAGCTATAACCCTTCTGGAAGGCAACTCAGCAAGCTACAGCTTATAATAATGAGCACATTACTTGTCCCTGCAATAGCATTTTCCAAGGTTAATTTCAAATAAATTATTAAGGATAAAGATTGCTCAAAGGATATTCTCTTATTTCTTTATATTGTTATAAAATTTGGAAACAAATGTTATATCCCAAATAAGAATGGATTAAGTAACTTATGTTAAAACCATGCAATAGAACACTACTGAAAAATTATGTATCTGTTTTATGAAAAAATAAATTTATTGATATAGAAAGAATAACACAACATATTGTGTGAAAAATAAAGTCATTTTATAAAAGAGTGCATATAAATATTCTCTTTTGTGTTTTATGAAGGTGTAAATATCACCAAAATGTTAACAGGCTGCTTCAGGTAGTAGAATTTTACATATTTTTAATTTTTGACAACTAAAATATGTGTAATAAAATTTCTTTTTAGCTTATAGTAAAAAGTTCAAAAGGAAGTGACGATGTGCTTATAAGCTCAAATAAGGGGCAGAAAAGTAAAATCATGAGCTCCACAAAATGAAGTTCACCAAGATATTTAGTTTACTTGTGAGAACATGAGGTATTTGGTTTTCTGTTCCTGTGTTAGTCTGCTAAGGATAATGGCCTCCAGCTCCGTCTACGTTTCTGCAAAGGATGTGATCTCACTGTTTGTTATGGTTGCATAGTAGTTCATGATGTATATGTACCACGTTATCTTTATCCAGTTTTCCACTGATGGGTATTTAGGTTGATTCCATGTCTTTGCTATTATGAATCATTCTGCAATGAACAAGTGCGTGCATGGATCGTTATGTTAGAATGATTTGTATTCCTTTGGGAATATATCCAGTAATAGAGTTGCTAGGCCAAATGGTATTCTGTCCCTAGGTCTTTGAGGAGTCACCACACTGTCTTCCAATGGTTGAACTAATTTACCCTCCACCAACAGTGTTTAATCATTCCTTTTCCCCTGCAACCTCACCAGCATCTGGTATTTTTTTGACTTTTTGATAATACTTATCCTGACTGGTGTGAGACAGTGTCTCACTGTGGTTTTGATTTGCAGTTCTCCAATGATCAACAACATTAAGCTCTTTGCATATGATTGCTGGCCGCAGGTGTCTTCTTCTGAAAAATATCTGTTCATGTCCTTTACCTACGTTTTAATTTTTTAAAGTAAATTTGTTTAAGTTCTTTATCCTGGATATTAGACCTCTGTCAGATGCATAATTTGCAAAATTTTTCACCCATTCTGTAGGTTGTCTGTTCACTCTGCTGATAGTTTCTTTTGTTGTACAGAAGCTCTTTAGTTTAATTAAATCACATTTGTCAATTTTGTTCACGGAGTTAAATGATGAGAACACATGGACACATAGAAACAACACACACTGGTTCTATGAGAGGGTGGATTGTGGGAAGGGGGAGAAGATTGGGAAAAGTAACTATTGGGTACTATGCCTAATACCTGGGTGATGAAATATTCTGTACAATAAGCCCCCACGAAACAAGTTTATCTATATAACAAACTTACACATGTATGCCTGAAATTGAAAGAAAAGTTAAATGAAAAAAAAAAATACGTGACCATAACCCTAAGTAGCTTTGTGAAAATACAAAGTGAAGGCATTCTTTGTTGGTTACATATTTTCTTCTTCAATATAAAATCGAAAACATAGTCCTTTTCATTAAAATGGTTTAGTCAAACTATTACTGACATGGAGCTTATACCAATACTTGTCCCAATAACTTAGAAAGAAGAGCTCAAGTTTTCTAACAAATGTATTTTAATGCTAACCTACATTGTATTGTACTTTCAGTAATAGTTTATAAGCATTGATGGAATTACATTAATAACTTTCCTAAGTAAAAGATATCATATAAATTCATAAAGATGATAATGGCATGCCATTATTTTTTTAACATATTTTTATTTATAATTCTATTTCCCAGTGGTATTTTCTGTACCCTAAACAGAAGTGGAGGTTTTGCCTGAATTATCAGGATATTGCCACACTTCCAATCTTTGCTTTGCTAGTAAATATCTGACATATGGGGCTTGCCCAAGGTTGTTTAAAAATGAAGGAAATGCCATGAGGGGAATACAGACATTCTGACTAATTCAGATGTACCTCTCATTATTTATTCATTCATTCATTCATCCATGCCAATCCAGTTGAGTTTGTAAGATCGATTTTTCCCCTAGTGGGGTCCCCTCTTTTTTCTCTGGCGTTCAACAGCATTTCACAGACCTGCTTCAGCACATATATTTGTCCCTTACCCTCTTACTTAAGAGTGACATGTCTTTAATTTCACAGTATCTTTAGCCTTGTACTATAGTGATAAATGGATTTCAAGCTCTATAGTAATTCTATTTAGTTGATAGTGGCCACACAAAATGGTTTGTTTTGAGAAGAATTCTAGGAGAAATAGGAAAACAAATTCTAAATTGGTATCCCAATTCATTTGGAAAGACTTCCATGATTGACAAATCATTCCTACCACTCACAAAATTGGAAGGACAGGTGGGGATAGCAACAGTAAACTATCATTTTTCAGGGTGGGTGGTTCTATTAATAGTTGAGTCCTTCACTCTCCTCTGTTTCTTCCTAACTATAAATATTTATATTTTTTTTAATCTTTAGCAGAGCTCACCTTGGCATTTCCCAACACGACACATATCCCTCTCCCATAACAACCCCTTCCTCAAATTCTCCTGTATTTCAGTTCTCTCTTAAGTCCAATCCATTCATTCTATTACATTTAGAGTATTAACTCAATGCTAAGCATACCACTGGGACTTTAAGAAATATCATCAGGACCTGAACTAGAACAGTGAGCCACTGTAGCAGCCATACTCAATGTCAAACCCTCTAAGAGAGACTCCACATTGGATTTACACAAAAAGCAATGCCTTTCAGGCTAATTGTATTTCTGGTTCATGCTTAGGAAAAAGACTTCCTAAACAGTTAATGTATAACAAATGACAATGTCTCCTATCCTTTTTTTTCTCCTTTTTATTTTTCTCTTTTTCTCCCCATTGTTGGTAGCTTAAACAATAATATTACGCAGAAAGTCGCCCCAGAAATCTAGCTAAACTCCTGTCTTCAAGTACTTGAATATAAATGATCACAAAACAGGAGTTAAATATCACTGAGGACAATTAACCATCTGAACTGAGTAATATTTGAAGCAATTGCATAATATTGCCTCCAGCAACAAACTTTACCTAATCATATGAGTCCACACCACTTCGGTGCAAATATAAACACTGCAAAAAAAAAGCCACATTCAGCCTTGAACCAAAGCAGTAAGATGTAGCCTGAAAAATACTGTCCTAATGTACAAGGAAGGAGCTTAAAGCACAAAATTATATGAGGAAATGATTTATCCAGAGCATTCCAAACAAATAAAACCAAACGGTGCTAATGTGCCACAAACGATTCCATTTTCTATTAATTAACAAAATCTAAATTTTACATTTACCACAAGGGAAAAATTATAAATGTTGATTTCATTTTAAATACTAAATTAAATTTTATGTGCATTAATATATGTTGGCACTTAGAACAATGCCTTGTATATGATAAGCAGTATATGATTTTATCATTTTATTATCGTATAATCATTATTAATAATTTGGAAGTGCCTGTGACTACTTCATCAATTGGACCTGAACAAGTGGACCTGAATTAATACAGTTCTGAAAAGCTGTATAGGAGGAAGCGCATTAGACAAAGGATCAAGAAACTCAAGTTCTTCCTGAAGATTAGGACAAGGAAGAAAGAAAATTAAATCTCAAATTCTAGCCCATGTATGTATATACATATATATATATATATATATATATGCACACACATACACGTATATACGTATACATATACATATTGCTGCGACGTTAGCATCTTATTTTGCTTCGCCAGATCTCAGTTATATTTATCTTTAAAATGGGAAACCTGAGTAACGTGATTAAACTACAGACGACCTGCTGCAGTTTCTGTAAGAAGAGAAGACAATTGAGCTAAGGTTCGTGAAAGGACAGCAAATGCCAGTTGGTGTTTACAAGTGAGAGACATTTCAGCTACCAACCCAGCAAACCTCATGGGCTTGCATATAATTTCAATGCCAACTAGATCCAGAGTCTGAGAATTTTATCATTAAAACAAATATGGAGAGAAGAGGAGCAAGAGGAGAAACCTTTATACGGACAGAAAGAATAAGGACAGGATCTTTTAACAACAAGGCTAAAAGAATAAAAATAGCAAAATACTGGTTTGGAGGGCAAGCGCTTGTACAGTAAATCTCTCTCTTTCCAACTCAAACTAATGGTCTTCCTCCAGTATTCCCACTGAATCTTCTCATACTGAGGACACAACATCACTACTTGGTATTCCTGCTGAGATTCACGCCTGGTATGCACAAGCTAAATTTAACCACTGGCAAATATTAAACAATCCCAAATCGAAAGGTAGTCTGTTCTCTTCTAAAATACTGAGGAATTGCCTGTATTATGAAATATTAATGTTATAAAAGAAATAGATTTGCTTTCTGTTATGAAAGGCAAAGAAGAACTGTTTTCTGTCAGCAAAAAAATAAAAATAAAAGAAACCAGGGCATGGTCACAAAATGCAGCAGATGACATTCTGCTGCATTGTACCTCTGACAAAACCCTGTTTTGTACCTATGACAAAATCCTGTTTCTACTGAAAACACAAAAAAATTGCCAGATATGGTGATGAACACCTGTAGTCCCAGCTATTTAAGAGACTGAGGTAAGAGGATCACCTGAGTCCAGGAAGTCAAGGCTGCAGTGAGCTGTGATCGTGCCACTGCACTCCAGCCTGGGTGACAGGGCAAAACCTTTTATTCAAAAATAAATAAATAGCTTTGTGCTCTCATACTCTCTCTCTCTGCAGCACCTTGCCTCTTCTTCTAGACACATCCAGGGTTCCTAATAACATATTGACAGGCAGAGATGTATCTAAGTGCATTAAATTTAACCCAAAATTAAAGCTTACAGGTCAAATTCAACTCCTAAACATGTTTCATTTGTCCTCCATGGTCTGCCCGCTGAGATTTTCTGCAGATGTTTACAACTCTGGAGTTTTCACATTTTTTCCCAAAAATTTAGATTTTGGGGCTTCTCTGTAAACATCAGAAAATCTGGTACTATTGGGCTCACATGGCAGGAATTGGCCACAGTTGAGGAGCAGCCACCTCGGTCATGTGGGTGCCAGTTCTCCACAGGCCCTATCCTGTTTATTTTTTTTTAAACAGAGATTTGATGTGAATAGCCATTAATGACTGCAATGGCACAATTATTTGCCTGTGAGAAAAACAGAATATTTCTGTAGCCATATCTTTACCTTGAGTGATGAATAAGAGAGATTGATGTGCTTTTTACTCTAGCTGGCTTCACTCATTCAGGTAAGCTGTCTGGCAGCTACGGGCATTTGAGTCTGAAACCCTTGGCTTAATCCATTGCCACAGTCCAGACTTAGTTTTAAGGGCAGTGAGATACTTTGGCCCAAACCAAGCCCTCTCGCATTGCTGAGAATTAAAGTTAATTCCCTGTTTGAACAAGCTTGAGGGAAACTTCAATACATCAATACCTACTAGCGATAGAGCAGATGCTGACAAGGAAGTCACTACAGGGAAAGATCATTACATAGATTTCTTTTTTCCTATTTTCTCTGACAGGAGCTAGGAGTCAGATAATAAGATAATGGGAAAGAAGACTTGGCAGGAAATGGAGAGATGGAAGAGGTTTATCACCTCTCCTTTGGTCCTGGAATCTAACAGAATACTTATCATAACAGTTTCTTTAATTAGCTTAACTAACCCCCCATGGGTGAAAATGAGAGAAAACACGTTTCAAAGCAATCTTACTTCAATAATGATATCAAACACTTCTGTAGCAGTTAACCATGTGTGGGGCTCTATTTCTTTATACTGTACATGATTAATGCATTCAGTATTTACAACAACCCGATGACATAGATACTTTTATTATCCATTTTATGGACAAGGAAGCTGAGGCAGAAAAATGTTAAGTAATTTGCACACAGTCACACAAGTTAGGAAGTCAGAATTCTGGCCCAGAGACTATTCTCTTAATTCCCATATATTTCCTGCTAAAATGTCTCTGATTAACTATTAAAAATGAAGTCTGAGTGATTCTGTTAAGGTTGAAAGACCAAAATATTCTGAGGCTCACCACTATGAATGCTTTTAATCAGTTTTAACATTGTAAGCTGAGAACAGAACACAGTCATTCTATCCTGTTAAGAATTGAAGCCATGACCTAAACATGTGACAGTCGGTTTTAAGTAACTCGGAGCTGAGCAGACGTCTGACTGTTGAGGCTCCTTAGAGTGTGGCTACAATGGACTGTCCTAACATTGGCCCGGGGCTTTTCATGTGGTTCTCTGGGGCCCAATCTTCCAGAAAGTAGCCTTCTGGCCATATTTCTGAGGGTTATAACTGGGTCTTTCGGTCTGAATCTGCTTTCAAAAATAATAAACAGTTGACTATGCATGCTTTGTGGAATTAGAAGCAATAGCCTAGCCAGCAACTTGGAAACACAGGTGTCCCATCAGAAATGTAACAATCTTCATTCCAACAGGTACTCGTAGCAGTCTTACCGTGTACCATTTGCTTTGCAGGAAGAAGCTGGTCAGCAGAAAATGTATGTGCCCCTGCTTCCTAAGGAATCTCTCTCCCTTCGCAGGGCAGCTCACAGAGCACAAGGTCAGGAAATTAAAAGGCTGCTTTGGGCCGCAGAAGCTTGACCTGCTTCACTCATCCCGCCTTTCTCTGAAACTCAGCCCTCTGGATTCCCAAGGTCTGTTTTATTTTATGCTTTTCTACCACTTTGCAGATTTCCCTCGGTATGTTGGCCTGACTTCACGGTCACCAGGTGTCCTCCGTCTTCCCATCAACTGACACTTAATGAGCAGATGGTGCAAATGGCCTGGCAGTAATGTGATGCCTGAACGGGTGGGCTGCGAAAGGGGAAAGCAAGCAGCTTCAAGGAAACGGACAGATTGATTTGGTGTTTGTGCCACATAGAATCAGCAACCACAGAAAGAGGTTTGGAGCAACTGTTTTTCAATGTAAAAATAAGATAATATTCCTTAAAATGAGGAAATGGATATGAGAATGCAGGACTCTCATACTTCTATGTGAGGGAAATGACTGAAACCTGGTATATAACTTACAAAAAGTTTTTCCAAGATTTCAAGGTCCTATTGGCCAAGATAACTTGTCTTTGAAATTAGGATGGGTGAGAATGACTTCCTATTCATTTATTTATTTCATAATGTACTCCATGCCAGATACTCTACTGGGGCTTGTAGGACAGTTGCTGTGCTCAAGTTGATAGAATGTTGTAACTGGAAGGAATCTTTAAGGTCCCAAAATCTAGGCCTTCTTAACTGTAGTGTTCATAGGAATTACCTAGGATCTTTTTCAAATGCATGTTCTGAATCTGAGTGTCTGGGATGAGACCTGAGAGTTTATAGTTCTAACAAGCTTCCAGGTGATGTCAATACTGCTGATCCATAGGACCATACTTTAAGTAGGGAGGATCTAATCTACTCTGTTCTAGTATATCTAAGTAAACAAAGCTTCAGACATTCAGAGATGTGTTCAGGATCACAAAGCCAGTTAGTGGAAAAGCCAGGCTTGCAACCCTAGACTGGAACTCATTCCACAATGACACATTGCTTCAGCAATGAGTGAGTCAACATTTTGGTTCTTCAGTTTCCTTCGTCTCATAAAAATGAGTTGATAATAACGATATCCACCATCTGTCATCAGGGTTAGTGAGGTAAAATCATTTAGGCTATTCAAACGAAAGATTATCTTTACCAATTATCTTTTGTAGTCTGACTACAAACCACGGAAATCAAGACAATCTTCCTATTGCCAGATGCTCCATCTATCTGCAAATTTTCATTGAAGCACAACTTGTTTGCAAAATGCAAAATTAGAAGTGACAGACAAATCTATTTTTATAAATCTTAGCCTGTCTATTTTGAGTCTCTGAATTTTAAAAGAAGGATTGAGGGCCGCTGTTGAACTTGACTGAAATGTTTAATGATGCTGCTCTATTTACTTCTAATTTATAAGGTACAGCCATTTCCCCCCAGTATTATAAATATGCAGTGTGATGTAGGACGCCTACGGGAGCATTTCCGTCCTGTAAAATAAATACTTTAGCTTACTGTTCATTGGATATAAGGGTCGGAAAGTAGTTGTGGTTGAGTAATCTAGGTTTGATTACCTAGAAATGAGAGTCCCAACTTACATTTACTTAATATGTGACCCTAAAACACTGTACTGCCTAGACTTCAGTTTTTTCATCTGTTAAATAGAGATGAAATAAATTATTTCCTTGATCATACAATTATTACATTTGAATATATTGTAGTTAAAAATAATGCTTTGTACTTAAACAAAGTTAGTCGCCACAAAAGGAAATTTAAACTCAGAAGAGCAGTCTTAACTATGTACTGGACTCCAGGTACTGTGCCGCAGGATCAACCAATATTCAATAAGCTATTCCTACATGAAAAGTAATGTAATCCAGTATAGTACTTAATATTCCATGGGCCTTGTTCTCTAAGTAAAAGAAGAAAGTCTCAGAACATTCCTATTTAAACCATAATTAACATCATAAGCTAATGATGAAAAAATTAGGTAAGTGATCCAAGTCCTAACAAGTCATTTATAATGTCAATGGACTTAAAATTTCCAATGAAATTTAACAACAAAAAGGTGTACAGTGAGAGTGAACACTCTAAAACCAATCATACAGAGTCCATGAACAGAATTGGAGGGCACTCAAACAGAAATCTTTCCCGTCTCCCTGTTTTGTTTTTGTTTTTTGTCTCAACCAGGAATCAACATTTCTCCCCTAAAGCTAAATGGCTTTAATTTTGCATAATGGCTTTTCTTTTTTATTACTAATTTTTAAAATCCAGTTAGTTGATTGTTTCAAAATATCTCTTCTTTGTTGCTCATTCATTCCATTCTTTAACCAATGTAAGCTCCTCTAATAGGAACCCATTTCATCTCCTCCTCACCTATCCGAAATCTCCCTAACATAACCTTCAAACATGTATGTAAAATTTAGATAAATTGGAGTCCTCAAAGCAGACTACGTTCCCTCTGGCCTTCCATGTTAAAAATATATGGCAGAATTGGGAAAACTTTAAAAAGTACATTGAATGTGCATGCTCATTTAAAACTGTTAAAATATGCCTTAAGAGTAAATGTAGCACATCATTTAATTCTTATCATAACCTACACTGACGGCAATGATTATTCCTTCCATTCTAGAGATGATGTAATATTTCGTGTACAGTTAACCTGGGTTCTTGTGGTTTGAACTGATTGTTTGTGACTCCAAATCTGCTAATTTTCCTGTTTTATCACATTGATTCTTGCTCCAAGTCCCTCTTTTCTCTCTTCTGGCATTCTTCCCTGTTCTCCCTCTCTTTCTCTTCTCTTCCTCATCATCTTCCTAAGGGTGAAAAGAGAATTTTTGGTGTGCCTTATATTTTCTGGCAGAACTCAGCTTCAAGATTTAGAGGGGGCTAGGGTTCCTTCTAGATTTAGCATCATTGATTCCTAAATTCTTCAGACATGGAGTTTATCTGAAGCCATTTGAGGCTTTGACATGTCTCTGGATAAAGGTGGTCAGAGTTGGTCCAGGGGAGAGACAGGAATAAATGGTTAACTGCTTTCTTTTCATTTGTCAAATGTTCCTCAAAATTCTTTATTATATTTAAATATATTAATTATGTCACCCATCAATATTTCTTTCCCACACAAAAATCTTAGACTCTCTAATGGTTCTCTCTCTCTCTCTCTCTCTCTCTCTCTCTATATATATATATATATATATATATATATATATATATATTTTTTTTTTTTAAAGCTTCTTTATGGATGCAGTATTACAAACCGTACTCAGTGAATACCTGACTGGCCTTACTCATCTTCATACCACCCCTTCCCCAGACAAGCTAGGGATGTGCCCAACATATGGTAAGTAATCAATTCATGTTTAAAAAATTGATGATTATTGTACAGTACACACCAAGAGGAAGAATTTGTACCATTTTTGTCATTTGGATATAAGGCAGTTGGCTCTTAACTGGATCTGTTTTTGTACATATACACATAACCCCAAAGATATTTGACATTGTCTAGAGACATTTTTGATTTTCACAATTGGGAGAAGAGTTTCAATGCATCCAGTGAGTAGAGGTCAGAGGTACTCCTAAACATCCTAAACATAAACATATAAACAGTAAAACAAATTATCTAGAGCAAAATGCCACTATTTAGTGGCAATATTGAGAATCTGACATAAATGTATGACAGTAAAGGGACCCTAGAAAGACGGTAGTCTTCTTGACTCAATCCTGAAATTGTGTGGCCTGTCCTCTGTCCTCAAGCACCTTCATCCAGCACCAGAGGTTCCGACTGACACTCTCCAGGCAGCCCGCGCATCCTTACATAATACAGATTTTGTTAAGATCTCATGAGTTAAGGTGGCTGTCAGACCTGCCACATCTTCAAAGGCAGCGAGTGCATTATAAGAGTGCATTCTATGACAGAGCTGGGTTGGAATCCTGGTGTTGTCACATACTTAGCTGTGGAGGCTTGAGCAAATCAAAATCCCCATACCATGATTTACATAGAATGGAGATGATAATCCCAAGGCGTCAGTGTTGCTATGAGGGTAAAAACAAAAATATGAAGTATCTGGTACAGAGGACATATCTGAAAAAACAGCAGTTAGTATTTTATTTAATTCTGATAATAAAACACACTCATTTAGACAAAATAGCATCTGTATTCTCACCATAGCAAGCAAACTGTATGTAGATCCTGTCTACATCTTTGTAGTTGATTTTATTTTTGTTCCCAGTATTCACTGCTCTCCTCAAAGGAGGATTATACATTCTGCCATATTGATGCCATGGCACATCAAGTGGCATATAAGTAAGAGATGAAGACCACCCCAAATCCTGCCATGTTGTTTCCTCTGTCACAAGATGAGTAATGTCCCCAAGGGGGACTGTTCCTTTAACTTAAGGCTTATAATGAACTCAGTGTGAAGCCCATGGCCAATCCAAAAGACATGTACTGTGAGTGAAAAAAATAAACCTTTGTTTCCATAAGCATCTGAGGTTTAGGGGTTGCTTTTAGCATAACATTAATTTAACTAAGTTAAATGATATTGCCACCAGTTACTCAACTGGAAATATAAAACTCCTTGGTACCATAGGAAATTTGCCAACAAGTAGGCGATAGTTTACTAGGAGCCTAAATGCTAAATACTAGAAAGGACAGCATATAAGGTCGTCTCAAAGCTACGGTAAATTTTAAGATCTGTTACTTGGAATAGAAAGAATGCCTTTGTACAGAAAACTTGACTATTAAAGCCAGAATCTGAATCTGGCACACAGCCTTGTCTTTTATTCCTTGCTCAGGAATTTGGTTTTTCACCTTCTCCAAGCTTAGCAAGTTTCTGTTAGTCTTAAACAGACTACACTGTATGCAGTAATTCAAAAAGTTGCCAATGACTAAAGCCAATATATTATGCATAACCTCATGTGCCTAATGAGCCTACTTCCAAATATCTGTAAGTGCATAAATCTCCAAACAACCTGATTATTTAATATTCCTCCAAACGTCCATCACCTATTTCTTAAAGAATTGTAATTAACAACTTCTAAGCAACTCATGGTTGCCTCACAGAAACTGTTGCTAAAACTTCTATATAGTCCTTTTACCAAAATCAGCAACATGATGAGAAAAAATTCGTTTTGTAGATGCCCTTTTTCCCGACTCTATCGCAAAAAAAAATCATTTTTCACTCTGCCAACTGATTATGCAGCCACGTTGTTTGAAAGCTTGCATAATTTACATTAGCATGCTTAAGATCTCAGGTGACTATGCCTTTGAGGCCAGCATGCTAACCCCAGTGGACAGATTTGATATTCTTCCCAATATCTGACCCTTTTTTCCTTGTTAATTACAGGCGGACTTCCCTGGTCTGGCCCTGGATCTGCACCTGTTTCCCATCTTTGAGCAGCTGCTAATTAGGTTGAAAATAGTAGGGCTGGGCAGTGCAGGCCACACATGCCTCATCAGGCTATTGATCAGACTGGCATACCACACATGCAGTAACGGCTATCTTCACAACCCAATTCCAAAATAAAAGCCATTCCCGGAATTGCATGTTTGAATCCAAACATACGACAGATTCTGCCTCAAATATTAGAACATGTGAAAGGAAAATGACACTGTACTTTTAGAATAATGTTTTTCTTTTTGAAATGGCAGTTATGACCTCAAAGACTTTGTACTTCTCATTTGACTCTTTTATTTCAGAGTGGGAAAAAAAAATCTTCTTGTAGGGGAAACACACATGTCTGTGAAAGTAATTTAAAAAGTAGATTCTGTGAGTATGAATTATACATTTGTAAACTCTCCAAGCAATATCCCCATCCTGAATTTCCATTTGGCCTTGTGAATGACATAGTTATATAGAGTTTTGTAGTACATTGTGATTTATGATTTGAGTAACTATGAACATCTAGAACACTGATTATCAAAGAGGGCATTACAGCTATCTATGGGTAGTATTAAAAATGGGCAGGGATGTTTGAGGTTGTCACAATAATTAAAGAGTGCTACTGGCAGTGGTAGCTCCAACATCTGTTACAAATCATAAATAAGAGACTAGCTAAAAAATCCTTTTATAAGTATCTGTACCCAGATCCTAATTTTATTTTACATACAAAGATAAAATATTTTTGCAACCTCATGTATTGAAATTTAACATCCTAAAATTTCCAAGAATGCAAATCCTGGAAAGATTAGACTTTATTTGATTTGAAATTTTTGAAGAGTTATCATTGTTTTGAAAATCACTAATGGCAAAAATATTCTCATATTTGAATTGCCAATAAATCATACCATGTTCTTTCTCTATTTGTTCCTTCTGCACTCATCATTTTATGAACCTGTGGACCCTTGACCATCTAGTACATCATTTGCTGTATGTCATCTAGTGTAGGTGAGCCTAATTTTTACATACTGAAATATATAATATATTTAATATATAATTTTATATAGTTTTTTTGATATTACAGTTAGTTGATTGTATTTTTAATTACATGCATAGTTAAGTTATAGCATCTATTATTTGCATTCAAGGATATTAAGAGGCAGATTACAAAACACCTATTATGAAAAGAAAAGGTTGGGTCTCTTAGGGTAAAAGTGATTATTCTAGGGTGATAGGCCTGGGTGTAATTGTTATTTGTATATGCTTTGCAGGGACTTTGAACTTTTCATGCCTGGCATTTGATAGTCAATGATTTGTTTCTTTAAGCTCTATTCCTCACTTCTTCTCCTGAAATTGTCACACTGCTACTGTTGCCTGTGACCCAAACACATTGCCCGGCAGAGCTGCCCTAAAATAAACACATAATAGTCTAAATGCAGAGCAGCCTCTGATATACCAGAAATGAGTCATGATCTGCTTCTATCTTGGGGCTAACCTCCTGGTCACATTATATAAGCCTTGTAGAGGCCAAGGAGATGGAATGCTCATTCAAAATGGTATCAGTTACTTTTAACTTTCCTGAGGTCTCTTGTCGTAAGAATCTGATGATTAGTTCTTCGCTTTATTCTTTCAAGCAACAAAGAGACCCTATAGAAAGTCATGACATTTGGGATTTTTGGTTTGGGTTTTTTTCTTTTGCTCCACTACCTATATTTTATCAGCTGGGAACCTTATAAAATTAGGTACTTAGGGTAATGTGAAATTTCTTAAAGCAGGTTATAACAGCTTTCAAGTTTCTTTGGTAATATACTCAAGGACATGCTGACTCTCTCTCATATAAACTGAATATGGCTTAGTTTTATTAAATTTGCTATAAAAGCACATCCATCATTTACCTTGATTGCAGTATTAAACCCGCTTCTCTAATAATTTTCCTGTCATATTCAGAATCTTGAATGATCCATTTGTATTAATAATATCATCTACATTATTATATAAGCAACTTCAAATTGTTAAAGATCAAAGTGTATGTATTGTTCACTGACATGATTATTAAGTGACAATAGAAGATTAGTTAATAACTAAATTAGCCAGCAGACTTGGAAATACAGGAAAATGCAACTAAAACATTGTCACAAAGACCCAGCATCCCTGTGCTGACTTCAAGCTTTATCATTGATTTTACATGGTGATTACCCCAAGAACTATCAACCACCCATGAAAACAAAGAAGATGCATCAATTCTAGGCCTCATGCCTTTCTACTGTACCACCATCTAGAAGAAGACTTAGAATTACCCCACTTAGCACCTTCAGGAGGCATAGTAGGGGGCTTTTATTCCAAGAAACCTTATCTAACCCTTCTTAGCAGTTTGGATAATGTCCCCAAACCTAAACTGATCATTGTCATCAGGGAGATGGGCTCTGCTGATTGCCTTATTACAATCAGGGCACAACCCTAGGGAGAGATGTGGATTATATCCATCCAATCACACTGCTGAGAGTAAGAGAAAGGGTAGTTTCCCAAAGGAAATTTTTATTAAAGAAGGTTGTGTGAATGCTGACTGGCAAAACCAACAGATGTTCATTGCAATGATTTTACTCTAATTGGATTGATGATTGTTGTTGTTTCATGTTTTAATAAACCCTGAAAAAAATCAAGGAAGTACATAACTCAATCTCTATAAACACCTTTCTGCATTTCAAATAAAAGGAAACTCCCATTCTTTTTGCAATTTAAATACATATTGAATTCAAAGCACTTCTTCATCTTTGACTTTTTATTAGCAGAAGGTAATTAACGGTGATTCATGGGATTCCGTTCCTCACATACCCTTGCATGTTTCACAATTTTGGCCAATTTTTGAAATTTCACCATAAAATCAAGTCATATTGACTAATTTAGAGTCTCTCTAGAATTTAGATGAAACTCTTGTTGCAAAGCCACATTTGCAAAAAGACAGTGTTCTTCATAAAATGGAATAATTAAAAATTTGTATACTTTAATTAAATATCAACAAATGCCTTGAAAAAGTCATGTTTATAAAATACATGACTCTGCCTTGTCTCATCTTTATTATAGTGAAGAGTGGGCTTTCAAAATATGTGGTTGAATCTTTCCTCTCATCTAGATCATCTTGAATTTATAATAGGTGTAGAATATGTACCGGTCATAAACACTGTCATAAACACTGGACATTTATTCTATTGTCCTAGCTTCATGCCAACTTCTCCACTGTCCTTGGCTTCTTTCTTTCTGTTTGGAAAACACTGCTCTGGATTTTATCTCTTCATACAGAAGATTTGCCCAAGGTCTATCAACTCACACCAAATAGTCTTCTTGGAAAGAGATGTCCTGTAATTTCATAGCTTTGGAGTACCTGATACAGCCCAGATAAATCACCTGTTAGACTACCAACTGGTGCCACTATCTACCCACTTACCTAAAGTGAAAACTGTGTAATAGTCCTGTATGCCTCCACTTCCTCACCCTCTTTGCCTTGTAATTTACTTTATGTCTCTTATAGCTCCATTTCAGTTAGCACACCATGGTACAGCTAGGCTTACCTTTGTCACTACAAGATATTTTTCACATTGTGTCTAAAGTAAAGCAATAAAACAAAAATTTGAGTATAGAATTCTTCCATATTGAACCCTTCCAGAACATGTCAAGAACATGACTGGTGAGGGTCTGGTCTCTCTGCTTCAAAGATGGCACCTTGAATGCTGTGTCTTCCCAGGGAGGAATGCTGTGTCCTCAAGTGACAGAAGGCAGAGGAGAAAAAAGGGAGGAACTCCTTCCATCAAGCCCTTTTATAAGAACCCTTGGTCCCACCATGGGGGAGGAGCCCTCATGGCCCAATCACCTCCTAAAGGTCTTACCTCCTGATACTATCACATTGGCAACATCTAAATTTTGGAAGAGACACACTTAAACTGCAACAGCCATCTTGGCTCCTCCAAGCAGATTCCAGGTTTTCTTCTTCCTATGGTTTTATGCTATGCAAGTTGTGTTCTATTTCTTATTATGCTATGGGTTTTCTTATTAGACTATAAACTTCAGGGTTAAGTCTATATTTATTCCTTCTTTTTTAATATATCCTCAGAAAACAGCATAATAACTACAATGTAAACACTTAATAAAAGTCCTTGGGATAGATGGATAGTTAGACATTGCATCACTTACAAATACTTCTTCCTAGTTTTAAAATTACTCCGCAAACTACCACCAACTTAACCACCTAGTCTCGATTTTTACCTCTCCCTGTCATGCATCCCCTCTTTAGTTGAGGAAACTATAATTCTCACTTATTATTATGGCTCATACTTATTGTCTTATGTTTTAGCTTATGATGGTTTTCTAGCCTTCAATGTCCATTGTTCCTATCTATCCCCCCTCATTAAAATAATACTACATCCAAGTCTCAACTTAAGTGTCATTTCTTTTTATAAAATCATCCTTAACCACCAAACTCAGTGTAATGGCTTTCTTATAGAAGTGATGATCAGAACAAATCAATGATGTCAGTAAATAAATTATACAATTAAGATAAATCTTAGGTCAATATTTCCTTTTCCTCCCTAATGCAAGTTAGTTTACTACAATAATATTGTCTTCTCTAATATCATATTACTCATTGCACAGTTCTGCTATATTGTAATGATAATTGTATTGTAATGATCACTTGATGTGTCTGTTCTTTTCCCCTCCTGTACTAACCCTAAACTGAAAGCCTCTAAAAAATCAGAATCCATGTTTTTGTTAATATGTTGTTAGAATTCTTCACAGCACTTAATACATAGCAAATGCTTAATAACTTCTTTAACAAAATTTTGCCACACTCCATAGGTAATAAGCTGTACTAAAATAGGGATTTTTTTTTTTTAGTTTGATTCACTATCTGTCAAACTTGGTGTAGAGCATGCCACACAGTAGGATCAAATGGATAATTACTGAGTGAATGGAATAATGTCATGTAACAAGAAGCATTTTGCTATACCTGCTCCCTATGTGTATTGTGGCTCAGAACCTATCACATTCCACCAGGAAGGCAAAACTAAAATAATACTAATATTAATACTAACAGTTTTCCACGAGGATACATATATACCTAGCCATGCTATGTGAAATGGTGACCATGGACTGAATCAGCCTGGGAGAATAACAATGCCCAATCAAGCACACACTTTACCATTACAAATTCAACTTCACATGCTTTGCAAAAGAGAGATAAAGAGCACAACTTATTAAGTGTAGTGACTCTATCTGACATTCCAAAGGTAATGTATTCTCCTTTAGTCTCAACACCCTTATCCTGTGATAGATGTCTTGACTTGTTGCATATGTTTCTCATCTTTAAAGTTACTTACTTTGTATATAACTTGGCCTTTAAGAGCAAGCCACTACTTCATCTGGGCCTGTGTAGTGATTGGTTTCAATATTGAAGAAAAAGACTATAGACTTATTGAGATATGGTATATTGGCACATTAATGTGGCATTTTCTCAGGAGATTTTCATGGGTAACTGTCTAATAATCAGGTCGTGTATGTTGCTATGTTGCATACAATGACAAACACAGTGCTTCAAGAACAAAACTATCAAATGAGTTGGGAAAGAGAAGCCATCAGAGACTTTAAAAAGAAGTGGCCAGAGGATTATAGGGAGAATCAGCAAATATCAGTGTCTTATAAGCCAAAAAACGTAGACAATTTCTAGAAAGAAAAGAGATCAATGGGTTTCAAATACACCAGAGATCCAGTGGGTATAGTAAGATGACCAAATCTTATTCAAGGCAAAGTTTTGATTAGCTGTGTCAATGATAGTGTAAATAAAACTACAGAGCTCTCTATTTTTCAGTTTTTTTATTGATAGAAACATAAGACTTAAATGGAAAAAATGAAATTTTAAAAAGATTCTACTTTGACAGTTAATGAGCATAGAACATGTTCTGTTTGGAAAAAAGAACATATTCTGAATTTCTCAAGACAGTCGTCAAATCAGACCTAAGAGACATAAGGCAGTTTCAGGGATATATGGGAGGAACTGGCCATAGACCTAGTTAGGAACTAAAAAATGAAATTGTAATGAGAGACAGCAACTCCCCTACACTTAAACTGGAGAAAATGGTTGCAGAATTGATGGTGAAAGGAAACCTAGAACTTAAGGGGTGCTAAGTAAAAACATCTTTAAAAAAATTATATGTCATCATGCCTATAGCCTAGGGAATGCATTTGGATGATTAAAAATGAGTCCATGATCAGACTATGATCAGAAGCAACATCCTTATGATGAGCTTTCCCAGCCACTTGAAGTCACTCTTAAATATACTATACTCGCAGGAACAAAGGAAACAAGTAAAAAGGCAAAGGAGAAAGTTGAACTCAAGCAGCCTTGTTTTCTTATCCTTAGTCTTGAGGAAATTGGTACCTAAATTGAAAGTGCCCTGAAGGCGGCTTTAACTTATCTGACCAGACCTTACCCCAGGGATTGCCTCAGGTCCTGCTGACCTAGGCAACTATGTGAGGGTCAAGCTTCCACTCAACTCAACTATTCCTGAAGAAACCCTTCTGTGTATTCAAAGTGGACAGCATCATTTTCCTCTCTCTCAGTCTTTCTCTCACAATTGTTTGTTCTTTAATGGCTATGACTCTTTCTGTGCTGCTGGCAAAGGTAGTTCCTCCAGAGGGTGACTTAGGGCAAGTGGTGTTCAGTACTTCTCTCCTGGGACAGTAACAGGTGCAACTCTGTTTATCATTTTCTTGGTGGTACTCTGCCAGAGTCTTGCATTATAATTTGTGAAATTGACTTTATATGTTCACTAAAGTCAGAATTCCAAGTAATAGCACCATTTGTATTTAAGACCAAGGATGTTGACGTGAGTTTGGTCAGACGATTGGTTGGTTGGTTGGCTAGCAGGAAATTATGATGGAAAAAAATGTGGAAAAAGAAGGTTAGGAGAAAATAAGGTGCATGGGGGGAATTTGCTTTAGAAACCCCAGTTTCTTTCTTTTTTTCCCATTTATTTATTTTATTGCATTTTAGGTTTTGGGGTACATGTGAAGAACATGCAAAATTGTTGCATAGGTACACACGTGGCAGTGTGATTTGCTGCCTTCCTCCCCATCACCTACATCTGGCATTTCTCCCCCTGCTATCTCTCCCCAGCTTCCCACCCCCCACCGTCCCTCCCCTATTTCCCCCCAACTGACCCCAGTGTATAGTGCTCCCCTCCCTGTATCCATGTGTTCTCATTGTTCAACACCCACCTATGAGTGAGAACATGCGGTGTTTGATCTTCTGCTCTTCTGTCAGTTTGCTGAGAATGATGGAGAAACCCCAGTTTCTTAGATACAAAGAGTGCCTCCTTTGCATCTTCTTATATCACTAAGCACTCTGACAGAAACTAATTTTTTAACATGCATTTTTGGTGAGAGGGCAACATTAATATGCCTAACTATAATAGGCACTCTTGGAGCTGGAGGGTAGAATAATATGAAAAGAGGTACAGGGCATGCAAAAAAAAATTTAAAACATGGACGCTATATAAAATGTAAATTTCATGATGCAATCACTTCAGTTTAACTGGAAAAACAACATGGACCACTAAAAAACCTGGGATTCATTTCCTGTGTTCATGAATTATTTTGAGTCACTCTGAGGGAAGAGACCCAACACTTAACTTAATCCAACATGTATATTCATGTATGCTTGCTTATAAGTGTGAGACAGATACAATTTTATCACCTTTGCTAATAAAAGAAAACAAGTAGAACATATTTCCAAATGAGTGTGGTCCATAGTGCGGTCTTTCATTATATACAAGATGACCATATGTCCCAGTTTGCCTGGGAGAGCCTCTGTGTCGTCTTGTGGTCCTACTATTATTATAGATAAAGCACCTTTCGTTCTTAAAAGTGTTGCAGTTTTGACATTAAATTATAAGCTCATCCTGTAAAATGTGGTGGGTTTAAATGACTGTAGACATCAAGACTTCCAAAAGAGAAAAATTGCAATTTTCGCTCATTGTCTTTGACCTTACATAGTTTCTATGATGACTTTACAATTCTATAAGTTCTACCCTCTAGCAATATAAGTTTTTATGAAGTTTTTGTAAACTTAAATTATGTCCATTTTACTCTTAAGGAAACAGAAGATTCTACGAGTCAATGTGAGGAAATCTACCTTGTATATTGGTGGAAATAAGAAATAGTAAAGATGCCTCAGAAAATAGTCTGAAATTTTTTGAAATAATTAAACAAAGTTACTATATGACTCAGTGATCCACTCCTAGACAAGAGATATGAAAACATGTTCGCAAAAAATTGATAGCAGTATTATTTATAATAGCCAGAAGGTGAAAACAATTTAAATGTCTCTCAACTGCTGAATGGATGAACAAAATGTGCTCCAGGCTGGATATCCATATTTGACATTCTTGGAACCAGAAATGTGTTGTATTTTGTATTTTTTCAGATGTTGGAATATATGCATTATACTTACTGGTTGATCATCCCTAATCTTAAAATCTAGAATCTGAAATGCTTCAATGAGCATTTTCTTTGAGTGACATATTGGTACTCAAAACGTTGCAGATTTTGGAGCATTGCAGATTTCAGATTTTTTTGGATTTGGGATGCTCAACCTATATGATGGAATTCTATACCATGGAATCCTGTACAATGGAATACTCTTCAGCCATAAGAAGAAACAAGAGCTCTTGACTTGCTTTTCTGCCGGATTGGTCCTCTGCCAACTGGCACTCTTTTGTTGCCTGTCTCCTCATCATGCTTTTTTTATTTTTATTTTTATTTTTTTGGTTTGAACTCCCTCTCATTTTCACTTCTGCTCTCCACCAGTAGTTAGGGTTACATGGAAAGCATTATAATTTAGATCTCACCTTTAGGTTTGGTCCTTGTGTAAGAAATATATATATATATATATAGTAGAGAATGCTTAGAATATTTATTTGTAACAAATAAAAAGGAGTCAATTCCTTTGGTCAATTTAAATGAAAAGGAACATTAGAGCAAAAGATAAAGTTGAAAGGAAGATGTAATTGAAGAGATTTTTCTTTTAAATGACTTGAGAGAAATTTAATCAAGCTACTTAGATTTATATACTAGGAAAAGCTGCCTTTTGTGGTTTTAGGAACAGTAATGTATGCACATGATAAAACTAAAATCAAGCAGGACAGATGGTTTTTAAACAGTTAAGGCATCACTGGTAATTCAGAGTGTGTAATAAAAGTCTTGGAGGAGCAATGTCACCTTACTCTACATGCTAGACTTTATCCCAACAGTGACCTCAAATCACTTGAGGAATTATTTCCCATATGGAGATTCAGTAAATGGTATGCTCAGGTACAACAGGGAGCACGCTATGATTTTAATGTTTATCCCTTCAAAACTCATGCTGAAACTTAATCCCCAATGTGGCAGTTTTGAGAGATGGGGCTTTTAGGAAATGATTGGGTTATGAGAGCAGAGCCTACTTAATGGATTAATGGGTTAGTAGATTAATGGATTATCATAGGTGTGGGCCTAGAAGCTTTATAAGAAGAGGAAGAGAGACTTGAGCTACGATGTTCAGCCTCCTCACCATGTGCTGACGCCCTGTACTACCTTGTGACTCTGTAGAGAATCCCCTCCATCAGATGCAGCCCCTTGACCTTGGACTTCCCTGCCTCCAGAAGTGTAAGGAATAATTTTTGTTTCTAATAAGTTACCTAGTTTCAGCAATTTTGTTATAAGAAACAGAAATAGACTAAGACAGAGCCTAAAGGCTATTTTCTACCAGGAATTATTAAGTAGGTAAAACATACTTAGATTTCACTCTCCGTGAAAAGTCAATGTATATGTGAGTATGTATAAGTTAAAGAGAAAGGAAAAAGAGAAAAATTATTCTGATTAATTGTCTGAATAGTTTTTTCACTTGAAAGTCATATTATGACCTTAAAGTTATGGATCTAATAGTGCTCTTCAACAAACAAGTTATTTCTTTACCATGGAAAACTGTTTAACAGATTTTTAAAATGTTGAACATAAATTTACCATACAACTCAACAATTCAACTCCTAAATATCTAGCCAAGAGAAATAAATGCATATATCCACATAAATATTTTATTCAAATGGCCATAACTACACTGTATATAAAAACAAACTAAAGGCTCATTAGCTGATGAATCGATAAACAAAATGTGGCATATTCATACAGCATAATATTATTTAACAATAGAAAGAAAAGAAATGCTGATGCATTTCTTTTAATAAATAAATAAATAAATAAATAAATAAATGCATTTTTATAAATAAAGTTTCAATAAAACTTGAAAGTGTGATGTTAACTGAAAGAAGACAGTCATAAAAAAACACATATTGTATGATTTGTTTATAGGAAATGTACAGAAAAAATAAATCTGCAAATATAGAAAATAGATCAATAGTTGCTTAAGGCTGAAGGTAAGAATGTGAAATGACATCCAAAGGACATTAGATTTTTTTAGGGAGATCAAAGTTTTCTGAAATTAAACGGAGGCAGTGATTGTACAACTCTATAAATATATTTAAATCTCTAAATTGTATACTTTAAACAAGTAAAATATAAGGTATGTGAGTAATCAATAAAGCAGTTAAAAATCAATCAGGGTAGCATACCATATTAAGAAAATTAAAGAAAAATCAATAGATTCAGAAAAGGTAGATGACAAAATTCAACATCTAATTTAAAATTCTTCTCCCTGTGAACCACGTTCCAAGCAACTGAAAGCATAGTATGTTAATTAGTCTGTAGTGAGTTACGTTCTAGTAACCGACAATCCCGAAATTTCAATGGCTTAATATAATAAAAGTGCATTTTTCTCTCATTCTAAATAGCCAACAGGTGTCACCATCAGAGATTGGGGGAAACAGAGACAAACTGTACTCATCATTGTGTTCAAAAGCAAAATCTATCAGAAGGTACATCTCAATACCTATTTCTGATATTTCAAAAAAAGAAGAAAGGAACATGGAAAATCCAGCCCTGGCTCTTATATCTTCTTCCAAGAAGTGAAGCACATCACTTATGCTCATATTTCATTGGCCAAAGTAAGTCACATGACCACAGCTAATTTCAAAACATACTTGAAAAATTGCAATACTTGCACATATTGCCACCACATATGCAGAAGGAGGGAAAGGAAAATATCTGTAACCCGTCTGGTCACTCCCACAACATGATGCACTTTAATCTTTCTGTTTCACTGAATAAACTGAGCAGAGTGCAAGATAGCCCAGATCTCACTAACGAAGAATATGATAGGTTAAGAAAAGTAGATATGATGGGTTTGGAGGTCAAAGGATCAGAATTTATATTTAACAAGTCAATACTTTAGAGGGAAATTTGAAAACCATGGTTAGGCCCTAGATATTAAAGATTTAAAGCTACGTTTTAAGATAGACTTGCATCTTAGGACTTCAAAGTTATGCTTCGGTAGTTGTTAAGACTTTAATGGAAAAAAATTTCTACAATATTAATGGGAAGAATATTGAATATTGCTAGAGTAAGTAGTGAGCTTTTGCCCAAGCTGAGGCCTGGTCAGATATAAAAATTAGAGCTGTTAAAATAGCAGTGGTGTCCAGAACTTTGTTGAAATATTAAAATCATTCAATAATTGTTAAATTTTATTACACATTCTTTCTGCATCTCTCATAAAGATGTGATTTTGCACAATATTTTTTTAGCTATTGATAATGGTGATCTACCTACTCAAACACCACCTGTTATATAACCATGCCTATCTGTGCTTGTTTTAGCATTCAGGAGAATAAATATAAATCTAAAAGATGAAGAAATGTGTATAAAAATATTTTTTGTAAACTATAAGGCAAAAAATAGAACAGCATTTTCCTGTAATAGTAATGAGTGGGGGCAGCAACATAAGGGCAAAATAGCTAAAGTCATAGGTAAAATAAAATACAAAGAAATATTGAGTACAAAGTGACGGCACACGGTCATATTTTTAAGCTGACTTACAAGGTCTTTCTCTGTTCATTCATGTCAAGCAATATTTTCGGTATGGGGTGATGGTTTGAAAATTATCAGTCAGAGTATCACAAATACCATTAGAAATCTTGTTACTTTTTCATCACTGGCTACTGGCTTGATAGATTTTAATATTGTTTCATATACCCCTTTACCAAATACCACTACGTATATTACTGATTTGTCTTTACCTTAGAGTTTTTTAAAGGTAAGACGTAAATCCTAAAAGTTTCCCTTACACATTTAAATTAGAGTATATTTAAGAAAAAAAAAGGGACAAGACAGTGCAATTTTAAAGTCATTTGGCAAACTGATTCTGTCAAGAAAGCTTAGTTTCATTCTGTTTGCTTCAACAGCTTTTTTTCCCCATAACTCCACTCTTCTTGTTCTTGTAATACATTTGGGAGGCCTGTCAAGGCCTATCCGCTCTCTAAATAGCTTTGCAGATTAAATTTTTAACTCTCTTTTCTTCATGCAGATGTATATTTCTGACAAAGAATTGCCCTGAGATGTCAGCTTCCATTTTTCTCACTGGAGAGAAAGCATATAGGTGCAAGTGTGGATCCTCAAGTCTCACCCTTATCAGGAAACACATGCATACACATAGATACTCCTCTCTACGACTATATGCATCAGTGTTTGCATGGCTTCTTCCTTTTGGATTTTTTTATGCATACTTTTTTCTCTCTCCTCTTTCTTCCATAGGGCTTGAAGGTAATATTATAAGAGACTAAAACAAGAAAATAAATACAATATTTTAATTTTGTAAGCTGATAATAATAAAGACATGCCATGGTGCTGAGGTAATAACCAAAGAATAGCATAAAGTCAAACCTGTGACTTGGGAGTTGGCTTCCTTTTGCAGATAATGTCTAAGATGAACTTTAAAGGATGAGTTTGTAAGGGAAGAAATAGAAAAAAAGTGAAAATGTCATTCCAAGAAAAGAAAACAACATAAGTAAAACTATGAATTTGTAGAAACAGCATGGTCTGGTGTATAATAATCTTTAAAAATGTGACTAATACTAAATTCCAAAAAATGGAGGTTGAAAGTTGGTATGACCTGTAATGTCCCACAGAGGCAAACTGCATTCAGTCCTAAAAAAGGGGATAACATTCTCTTAGCCTTTGGCAGGACCATTTTTGGCCACATTGCTTTGGCATTCCTATACACTTCATCATTCTTGTTGCTTAGCATCCAATTTGTAGAAACAGTCTATCTGGTGCCAGAATAATTTAAAAAGGGGAACTTCATTATCCATAGTGAGAAGTTAAAAATGAATTTTGCTACACTAAGTATGACTTTCAATTAAAATTAACCTAACACCAAAAAATAGACAGAGTAATAGTGAAATGAGCACTTAATTTGTTAGAGGACATCAGCTTTAGTCTGAGCTTAGTCAACAACTAGTCATAGGCCTTGAGCAAATTACTTTAATCTTACTGCCCCTTAGTTTCCCTATCTGTAAAATAAAGGAGTTAAATTACATGATTTTCTAAAGCCCATCCTAAAATCTCATGTTGCCACTAAGGTTGTAGATATGTATGTACGTATGTATGTATGTATGTATGCATATATATATATATATATATATATAATTTTGAGCCAGAGTCTCACTTTGTTGCCCAGGCTGGAATGCAGTGACACCACCTCATCTCACTGCAACCTCTGCTTCCCAGGTTCAGTGATTCTTGTACCTCACCCTCCCAAGTGGCTGGGATTACAGGCATGTGACACTATGCCTGGCTAATATTTGTATTTTTAGTAGAGACAGGGTTTCCCCATGTTGGCCAGGCTGGTCTCCAAAGTGTAAGGATTACAGGCGTGAGCCACTGTGCCCAGCCTAGATTAATTCTTACACTTCCCCAACTTTAAACATATTTGAATAAATGATAAAAAGCAAAACTCCATTCTTTTGAAACTTTTATCAAAAGAGTATCCAAATTGTCAGCTTTTGAAGTCAAGTGCAGGCTACCACACCCAGCTAATTTTTTTTGTTTTTTTTTGGAGACAGGGTTTCACCATGTTGGCCAGGCTGATCTCAAACTCCTAGCAGCAAGTGACCCGCCCCTCTCTGCCTCCCAAAGTGCTGGGATTATAGATGTTAGCCACTGCACCTGGCATTGTAAATTTTAACCAGTGATCACAGGAAAGGATATCTGAGCAAAAATAGTATGAAATGCATTACACAAAAGTCTTTTTTAAAATTACAAATTTATATAAATTTACAAACATACATCTAAAAACATCATGCCAATATTATGTTTATGTGTTTAAAAATAGTCCTTTACATTTAGAAATGCACAGTAGTAATGGATGAAATTATATGGTATCTGAGATTGACTTCATGATAATTCAACACACTGGGAGATAGGGAGCCTTGGGTAGAAAAAAAAGAAACAAGAGTAGACATTAACTGGTAAATATTGTGGTTGAAGAATGGCCACTAAGGAGTTCATTATTCTCCACATTTGAATATGTTTTAATTTTACATAGGGATATTTTAAGTTTTTGTTTCTATGTTTAATAAAACACTAAGGTACAAAATGCTGTATTCATGTTTAAAGGGACAGGCCATGATAAAATATTTGTATTTATTTTCATAAAGAAATATTGGAGACTAATAAAAGCGGCTATTTATGTTGATGGGGACAAAAGGAACAGTGTGGGAGCAAGAATTCCAAATATATACCATTTGGTATCATTTTGACTTTCAAATCACATAAGCATATTACTGATTCAAAAAGCTATAATTGTTCCACTAAAATGTAATAGTGATAGAATTCTTTTTTTCAATAAATATCACCTTGTTAATTAGATATCCATATAGGAGAACAAAGTAACCTTAACTCCTAACTCATACCATACACAAAGATCAATTCCACATGGTCTGTAAATCTAAATTTGAAGGGTATAATAATAAAGTTTTTGGAATAAAATGTGGGTGAATATATTCATAGTTTAAGGGTAGACAATGACTTATTAAATAGGATGCAAAAATTATAAACCATAAAATAACAAAGTGGTAAGTTGGAGTGCATTAAAATTAAGAATGTCTTTATCAAATAACATAATTTAAAAGGAAAAGTCACAGTCTGGCAGAATATACTTACAATATATATAATATACATGTTGAATCCAAAATAATATCTAGGATATATATTTTAAAATTGTGTAGTCCTAAAAATGGAAGACAAATTGATTTAAAATATAATAGAACTCATTCTCCATTCTTTAAGTGTAACTGCAGGAAGTGTCTTCCTTTCAATGAGTTTGGATAGAGAGGAAAAGAGTAATTTTAGAGTAGAAAAATTTGACAAATACTATATCAGCCAGGTGATCAAAGTCAACATCAACAGTGATATCTCATACTGGTAATATATTTTCTCGTATGATAGGACGAAAATGACACTTTACTCCTGTGTTCTCCTTCTGCAAAACACATAGCCTCAGATGAGAAAAATATCAGACAAATCCAAATTAAGGGACACTCTACAAAATACCTTATCAGCACTTCTCAAAATTGTCACGGTCATCAAAAGTAAAGTCTAAGAAACTCTTACAGCTATGAAGAGCCCAAGGAAACATGATCAGTGTAAGGCAGCATCCTTCATGGGCTCCTGGAATATGAAAATTACATTAGGTAATGACTAAGAAAATATAAATAAACTGTGGACTTTAGTTAATAATATTGCATCAATATCGATTCATTAATTGTAACAAATGTACAATACTAATTTAAGAGAGAGAGAAAGCATGTTAAACATGTTTTCAAAACCCTCGGTTCCCCAACCCTTTTCCTTCTGTCACCCTTAGAGCCCAGAGGTCCCCATGTAGAAAGCCCAGCTATCCTGAAGCTCCCATGGTGGAGAGAATACACTGAGAAAGACATGCCAAGGAGTCCCAGCTGTTTCAGCCCCTACCTGTTTCAGTGTTTCCAGACTAGGCACCAAGAATGTGAGTAAAGAACCCTTTCATATGGACTTCCCAGCCTCTGTAGCCACTGCAACCTTGTGAAAGACCCTGAGCAACAAATGCCTAGCTAAACCCTTCCTAAATTCTTGACCCACACTAACCGTAATAAATAATTGTGGGGTTTTAAGTACTAGTTTTTGGAGTGATGTGTAATTCAGCAATTATAACTGGAAGGAATTTCCAGAGAAGGTGATAATTGCAGGAAATGGAAGTTAGAGGGAACAGTTTCCAAGAGCAAGGTGAGGCTGTGCCCTCTCAACCTCTGGACCATCCCCCCACCTTGAAGATGCTCCTATACTCTAGTAAAGAGGGATGTCATACAAAGGAACATATTGAGTCCCAGTGCAGATAATCAAGAGAAGCAAATGCAGCTTTTCTGCTATTTAAAGAGAAGCTTCAAGCTGATCAGGTCAAGAGAGTTGGCAACAGCCCAGGCAGGGGCAGGCAGAGTACTTGGTTAGGAGGGTGGGAGTAGCTTCTGGAAGAGAAGTTAAAACCCAGCACAGTAATTGCAGATCTGTGGTCAGCAGCTTCAGTTGTCTATTAGAACCTTCGTGCCTCCCCAAGGAAAGCCTGGGGTCACATTCCAGTTTCACCACTTGCTAACTCCAGAAACTCAGGCAAGTTACTTATCTTCTCTGTGCCTCAATTTCCTCATATGAAAAAGGCAGGATAATAATAGTGCCTAATTCATAAGTTAGGATTTGGGGGATTAAATGAGTATTTGCATATGGCTTCCTTTGAAAGTGACTGATAGATAGCAAGGACTCCGTAAATTTAAGCTCTTATTATTGTTACCAGGTTGAGAGATAAAATTCGGGATGTAAATCCAGGAAAAAGACAAAATTTACTGCCAAGCAAATGAGTATTAATATTGGAGTATTGCTGTGCATGTCACCCTTTTGTAATACATAGCCATGAAGCCTTGGACCTGCATACTGGTTAAAGTAGTAAAAGGAATGCAGATTTGAAAACCAATAAGACATTTTTTTGTTACCTGTCAAATTGACAGATTTGTTAAAATATAATCCTCAATGCTGGTGAAAAGGCAATAAAGTGGATGCTCATACATGCTAGCTGATATCTAAAGTATAATATTCCTTTTAGAAACCTGCATAAAATAGCATAATAATGTTTCTACACTCTGTATTATAAATGTGCATCAATATATCTATCCTAAGCTAACAAGTAGGAATCCCAGAACATGTTTGTATACTAATGTGTTACTTGTAATTTTAAAAAGTTTAAACAGACAAAAATACAAAACTGCATTTCTGATAATGGCAGAACTATACAATAGAATACTACGTAGGCATTGAAGATGATGGTTTATAAGAATTCCTCAGAAGCTGAAATATTCTTTACATAAAACCCTGAGTACTGTTGAAACCAAGAAAACCACCAAGAATGCACAAAATTGGGTTTATTTTTATTTTCCCATGATGCATCAAGGGAAAATACACTGAAGAAAATATTTAGGAGCATCTTCACAATGGGGAGTTGATAGACGCTATTTATAGAAGCCAGTTTTAGATTGTATACAGTCATCTACATGAGCAATTTGGTTGTTTGAAATAATAATTATTTTGTGATATTTTCTTAAATATTATTTGGTTATAATTTTTATCTAGGAAGTGAGAAGGTTAAAGTGGGTCTAGATTTGTTGCTGGTAAAGAAGCAGTGATTTCAAAACTAGAGTGTCGTTTTTTTGGTCATGTGTGTGCTTGTCTTTGTCTTGTTATGAGCATCTGTATTTTGAGCAAATCATTGAAATTTTATTTAAAAAATTGTATTGGATTTTTTACCAATGTTTTCCTTTTCCCTAGTTATTAGCAGGGCCAATTTTTACTTTCTCACTGCAATGCAAATCCCAGTTATAGAAATAATAATAATAAAAAAAGAAACCCATACAGATGTAGAGAAAATACTGAAAAAAAAATCAGCTGTTTAGGGGGAAAGAACTATTTTAAACTGTGTTTTTTCTCTACTTTCACACTACCACAATAATCATCAACACCAGAAGACTACTGTAATCAAATATGTGGGAGGTTTTCCCACACACTAAACAGTGGATGCCAACTAGGTGTCCTCCGATTCAATTCTGACACTATCTATCTGGAAATAGTATAAGATCCCACAGGTTCTGGGCTCAGTCTCCAAGAGTGGAAGCAAGTGACCCCAGGGCCTGTCTCTCTTCTTGGTTAGGGCAGACATGCCTTGGTGCTGGGTCACACTCTACCTGGACTGAGGTGCCTGCTCAGGTGCTATGTCCCAAGAGCCATAGGGGGGTGGGAGTTGGGAATGGAGGAAGGGTACTTCAAAGTCTGTCTTGAGATCTGATTTTGATCCCCTTTCCCTAGCTGTGCATCCTCTGGTTATTTATTTCCTTAGTACCAGGAGGGCGCAGCAGGGGAGCCCTGATTTTTAATAAATCCAGAATTGTATTTGTTAAAAAAAAAAAAAAGAAAGAAAGAAAAAAAAACCATCTCTACTAAAAATGAAAGAAAAACATTAGCCAGGATTGGGAGTGCACACCTGTGGTCCCATCTACTCAGGAGTTTGAGGTGGAAGTATAGCTTGAGCCTGAACCTGGGAGGTTGAGACTGCAGTGAGCCATGATTGTGCTATTGCATTCTAACTGCCATTCTAACTGCCTGTTGTGAGATGGTATCTCATTGTGGTTTTGATTTGCATTTCTCTAATGACCAGTGATGATGAGCTTTTTTTCATATGTTTGTTAGCCAAATAAATATCTTCTTTTGAGAAGTGTCTGTTCATATCCTTCACCCACTTTTTGATGGGGTTGTTTGTTTTCTTCTTGTAAATTTGATTAAGTTCCTCGTTGATTCTGGATATTAGACCATTGTCAGAAGGGTAGCTTGCAAAACTGCTCTCCCATTCTTTAGGTTGCCTGTTCACTCTGATAATAATTTCTTTTGCTGTGTAGATGCTATTTCATTTGATTAGATCCCATTTGCCAATTATGCTTTTGTTGCTATTGTTTTTGGTGTTTTAGTCACGAAGTATTTGCCCATGCCTATGTCCTGAGGGGGATTGCCTAGGTTTTATTCTTGGGTTTTTATGGTTTTGCATCTGACATTTAAGAATGTAATCTATCTTGAGTTAATTTCTGTATACGGTGTAAAGAAGAGTTCCAGTTTCTGTTTTCTGCATATGGCTAGGCAGTTTTCCCAGCACCATTTATTAAACAGGGAATCCTTTCCCCATTGCTTTTTTCTGTCAGGTTTGTTGAAGATCAGATGGTTGTAGATGTGTGGTGTTATTTCTGAGGTCTCTGTTCTGTTCTATTGGTCTATATATCTTTTTTGGTATTAGTATCATGCTGTTGTGGTTACTGTGGCCTTGTGGTTTAGTTTGAAGTCAGGTAGCATGACGCTTCAAGCTTTGTTTTTTTTTTTGCTTACAATTGTCTTGGCTATATGGGCTCTTTTTAAATTCCATATGAAATTTAAAGGAGTTTTTGGGGTTTTTTTTATTTTTGCAAGGAAAGTCACTGGTAGCTTGATGGGAATAGTATTGAATCTATAAATTACTTTGGGCATTATAGCCATTTTCATGATATTGAATCTTCCTATCCAAGAGAATGGAATGTTTTTCCAATTGTTTTTGTCCTCTCTTATTTTCTTGAGCAGTGGTTTGTATTTCTCCTTAAAGAAGTCCTTCATGCCCCTTGTAAGTTGTATTCCTAGATATTTTATTCCCTTTGTAGTAATTTTGAATACTAATTCACTCATGATTTGGCTCTCTGCTTGTCTATTGTTGGTGTATAGGAATGCTTGTGATTTTTGCACATTAATTTTGTATCCTGAGACTTTGCTAAAGTTGCTTATCAGCTTAAGGAGCTTTGGGGCTGAGATGATGGGGTTTTCTAAATATACAATCATATCATCTGCAAACAGGGACAATTTAACTTCCTCTCTTTCTATTTGAATACTCTTTATGCCTTTTTATTGCCCGATCGCCCTGTCCAGAACTTCCAATGCTATGTTGAATAGGAGTGGTGACAGAGGGAATCTTTGTCTTGTGCTTGTGGAAAAAAAAATTTTTTTTTAAAGAGAATTTTACGGTACTAAAAGAGGAAAAACAAGAGTTTTATTAAGAAATAAAATATATTCAAATTTGGCAAAGATAAAAATATATGGTTATGTTTTTTGAAAATGTTTATTTAATGGAAATATATATGTGCTGTATGATATAAAGTATAGGTTACATGAAAATGCAAGTAAAATAATGAAGAGGAAGCAAAAAAACCTACATTCTTAAAATCACAGCAATGGAGCAAGGCAAGGAAGAGCTGAAGTCTGGCTTCCTGAGGCAGAGATATAACTAAATTCAGCTTGGGGAATGGTGCTTCTTGTGTTTCAATTATGATTTTTTTTTTTTTTTTTTTTTTGCTAATGACATTGTATTAGTCTGTTTTCAGGCTGCTATAAGGACATATCTGAGACTGGCTACTTTATAAAGGAAAGAGTTTTAAATGATTCACAGTGTTGCAGGGCTGGGGAGGCCTCAAGAAACTTACAACTATGGTAGAAGGGGAAACAAATACATTATTCTTCACATGGGGGCAGGAAGGAGAAGTATGGGCAAAAGGGGAAAAAGCCCCTTATAAAATCATCAGATCTCAAGAGAACTCATTCCCTATCACAAGAACAGCAGCATGGGGGTAACTGTCCCATTATTCAATTACCTCCCCCTAGATCCCTCCCACAACCCATGCAGATTTGGGGGACTACAATTAAAGATGGGATTTAGGTGGGGACACAGTAAAACCATTTCAGACTTTTTAATGAGGAAAACTATGCAAATTAAGTATGCAACTAAAACCTTTCCGAATTCCTCTTCATCCCCAAATATCAAGCTAGCAGATTATATAGCATTCACTCCTGATGTTTCTCCCATTGTGTCACCCCAACCATAATAATAATAAAAAATAAAAAATTACAATATTAGCTAAAATCTGTTCCAAAATTACTATCTTCCAGACACTGTTTTAAATGTTTTGTATTGATTAACTCATTCATTGTCACAATAACTCAATAAAATAGTTTTATTATCCTCATTTTAGCAATGAAGATACTGAGACTCAAAGGAGTTGGGTAATTTTTCAAAGATCACACAGCTAATGAGTGGCAGAGCTGGAATTCAAACTCATGAATTCTGGCTCCAGAACAAAAATCAGTAAACTGGACCCATAAATAAACTCTGTATATCCACACTTATTACCTATCTTGCCAGTGGTCTTCAGCTTATGAAAGGAAACCATAGAGGGCTCAATAGGAGAGTCACAAGATCGGTGTGCCAAAGTAGTACACATGTCTCAGGATTCTTACTGTCCCACAACATTTTCTCTTATTCATGGGCCTAATTTCAAGGGTAGCACTGGGAAGCCATGCTTTTTAAATGGGGCCTCCCTAAACCTGGTCCCAGCTGATACAAACAAGTATGCATACCTAAAATAAAGACTACCAGTACACAGATAAGCAGCAACTAGACTCTTACTAGAATTTGAACAAAGAAACACAGAGACTCAGGCAACTGAGGGTAAAGAAATGTAATGCTCCGAGACTATTGGCCATGTGGAAACAGAGAAAACAAGAATATCAGTTAGTATTCTGTGATTATTAGCAATAGAAGCTGTCTATATGTCAAAAAGAAAATGTAAGGAGACTGGGTAGCTCACATAATCAAAGAAAAGAATGGAGAAAACTCTGGAATCTCAATATAAGGACTGAGGCATTCTCTGTAAATAAGGAATCAAGTCTCTCCATAATGTTACTACCAGAGGAGTTTCTCAGCTTTAATCACATTTAGTATGTCACTTCACTCAAAATTAAAATTCCTGGGAAAATAGAATATTAACGCTTAGTTTAAGTCACATGAAACGCCTTGTCTGGAGCTGGGGACTATTGGCTATTTTCAGGAAGAAAAAGAAGTTACCTAAAAGAAAAAGTGGAGCTCTGTTTTTAAGGCAAAGAGGCTCTGGGAAAAAAAAAAATAACGTTTTTCTCTATACTTTGTCAAAAGAGGGGAAAGAGAGAAAGCAAAGACGAGAAGATCATGTTCATGTGTCACTTGGGAATCAGTGAGAGATGAAAAGTAATTCAGCTTGAGAGACAGAGAGAAAGAAGTTTCATTTCTGACTCCATTTCCTGTGATGTCTGGTGTGTTTCATTTCCAATGTCTGTGAACTATCTTGTATCTTTGCAATAAATTCCACCTCAATTGAGCAAGCCTAAGTAAGTTTCTGGTTCTTGCACACAAAGAGCCTTAACTAACAGAGCCAGCCACATGCTAACATGAGGAATGAAGTGATCACAGAAAAAAAAAAAAAAATCTTAGTCATTGATATACTCACCCCTAATGGGGAAAGTCATTATAAATCCCCAAATCAAAGTAAATATATAAAGCTAATGGAACATAATAGATTATCCTTAAACAGAAACTGGTAGGTTCAAGACAGGCTTTTTGAAATACATGATAGCCAAATTTAAGTTTGGAGAATGGCTTGAAATAAGAAACTAAAGAAGAAAATAATAGAGTTTCAAGAAAAGAACATGTAAATAGACCAAAGACTTAATAGACCTTGGCACATGGGAGGCACAAGAAGTTCATTATGGCTGGGAATAAGGGTGTAACAGAGGAGAAGAAAGTTACTATGAGATTAGGCCTGCTAAGCTATTTGACTATGGTGATTAAGAAAATGTGGAGCTAGTTAAAGATTCTAATTTGATAATTATATTAGACAAAACAATTTTGCACATCATTTCAAATGTGTCAACTTCTTTTCATGGTAACTGACTCCTGGACAGCTCCATCTCCATGAGAAGCAAATCAGTCACTTATACTGGGAAGGTTAAATGATCATTTATTGTACTTTCTGTCACTTGTGGTCTTACATGAAAAAAATATATTGTGATGAGATGGAAGAGATGAAGAAATTAGGATGAATAGATAAATCAGGGTGACTAGTATAGATGGAGATGCTGTTCTTTGAAATAAGATGAATTGAAAGGGTGGAATACAATATTCAAACTACTACAAGAGACTTATACACAAGATTCCATGGCAGAAGAGAGGAGGAATGTGACTTTGACCTTCTGAAAAGAATAGGTAGTAATTAGAAAAATATCTGAAAAAGTAAACCTTTAACTGATTCTTATAATTACGAGTTTTCTAGCCTAAAAATTGGGGAGCAAAAGCATTTTAGGCATTCTACAATGCCTAAATTAAAATGTAAATTGGATTAGTAGATAATATTAACATAGTTTTAAAAAATATTTTATTTAATTTATATTTTTTTTTTAGAAATGGAATCTCACTCCATTGCTCAGGCTGGAAATGCTGTGGCAAAACTATAGCTCATTGCAGCCTTGAACTGGACACAAGAAATCCTTCCACCCAGCATCCAAGTTGCTGAGATTACAGGCATGAGCCACTGTGCCCAGTTAATTCTTTTATTCTTTGTAGAGATGGGGTCTTACTATGTTGTCTGGGTTTATCTTGAACTCCTGGCCTTGAGCAATCATCCCACCTTGGCCTCTCAAAGTGCTAGGATTATAGAAATGAGCCACAATGCTTGGCTAATATTAGTTATAAATAATACATGCAAATAGCTCAAAATTCATAAATTATAAAAGGGCATACACCAGAATCAACAATGCAATACTAAAGAAGTACAAAGTTGGAGGAGTGACACTACAGGACTTCAGGACTTGCTATGAAGCTATAGAAATTAAGACAATGTAGTTATGGTAAAAAAAAAAAAAAAAGATCAATGGAACAGAATAGAGAATCCAGAAATAGACTCACATAAATATAGTGAGTTGTTTTTTGACAAAGGAGAGGAGACAATACAATGAATTGTACAACACGATAAAATCTCTAACAAATAAAATTGAAACAACTGGACATCCACATGCAAAATAAAAAGAAAATGAATCTAAACACAGACTTTACATCCATTACAAAAGTTACCTCAAAATAAATCACAGACCTCAATGTAAAATGCACAACTACAAAACTCCTAGAAGATAGCATAGATAAAATCTAGATGTCCATTGATTTGACAATGACTTTTCATATGTAATACTAAAGGCATAAAAGATGAAAAGAAGAATTGCTAAGCTGGACTTCATTAAAATTAGAAATTTCTGCTTTACAAAAGACATGGTTGCTCATGAACAGGAAGAATCAATATTGTTAAAATAACCATGCTTCCCAAAGGCATTTACAGATTCAATGCTATCTATCAAACTACCAATGAAATTCTTCACATAGCTAGAAAAAAAAAAAAAAAAACTGTTTTGAAATTCACCAAAACAGAGACCAAATAGCCAAGGACAACCTTAAGCAAAAAGAACAAAGCAGACATCATCATGCTACCTGACTTCAAACTACAAGGCTACAGTAACCAAAACAGCATGGTACTGGTTAAAAAAAAAAAAAGAAAAAAGAAACAGACATATAGACCAATGGAACAGAATAAAGAGCCCAGATATAAGGCCTTACACCTGCAACTATATGATTTTTAACAGAGCTGACAAAAGCAATGAGTAAAGGTCTCATTATTCAATAAATGGTGTTGGCTAGCCATAAGCAAAAGATTGAAACTGGACCCTTTTCATACACCATGTACAAAAATCAACTCAAGATGGATTACAGACTTAAATGTAAAACCCAAAACTAAAAGTTCTAGAGGACAACCTAGGCAATACCATTCTGGGCACAGAAACTTGCAAAGTTTTCATGCTGAAGACATCAAAAGCAATTGCAACAAAAGTAAGACTTGACAAATGGGATCTAATTAAACCTAAGAGCTTCTGCACAGTAAAAGAAACTATTGACAGAGTAAACAGCCTATAGAATGAGAGAAAACATTTACAAACTATGCATCTGACAAAAATTTAATATCTAGCATTTACAAGGAATCTTTTTTATTCACACAAAAATAACCCCATTAAAAAGTGGGCAAAGGACATGAACAGACATTTTTCCAAAGGAAAACATACATGAGGCCAACAATTCTATGGAAAAAAAAAACAAAACAAAACTCAGTATCACTGATCATTAGAGAAATTCAAAGCATAACCACAATGAGATACCATCACACACCAGTCAGAATGGCTATTAATAAAAAGTCAAAAAATAGACTGATGAGGTTGTGGATAAGAAGGTCCACTTACACACTGTTGGTGAAAGTGTAAACTATTTCGACCATAGTGAAAAGCAGTGTGGTGATTCCTCAAAGAGCTAAAAACAGAACTACTAAAAAAGAATGAGATCATGTTTCTGCAGGAACATAGATGGAGTTAGAGGCCATCATCCTTAGAAAAATAACACAGAAACAGAACACCATATATCACAGGTTCTCACATATAAGTAGGAGCAAAATGATGAGAACACATGGACACAAAGAGGAGAACAACAGGCCCTAGGGAGGGCCTGTCAGAGGGTAGAGGGTGGGAGGAGGGGGAGGAGGGAGAGGTGTAGAAAAAATAAACTATTAGGTTCTAGGCCTAGTAACTGAGTGATAAAATAATCTGTACATCAAACCCCCAAGACATTAGTTAACCTACAAATTAAACCTGCACATGTATCCCTGAACTAAAGTAAAATTTTTTTAATTATTTAAAAAAGACATCATCTAGAGAATTCAAAGAGTAGCTAAAAACCAGAAAAAAAAGTTTGCAAAATATATATTTGTTAAAGGATTGTTATCCAAAATATAGACAAAGAACTCCTAAAATTCAACAAGAGAAAAACTCTTATTTAAAATTTGCAAAGACCTTGACAAATGCACACCAAAGAAGATACACAGATGCCAATAAGCATATGATAAGATGCTACACATCATATGTCAGCAGGAAAATGTAAACTAAAACAATGAAGCACCACTACAAAATATTAGAAAGGCCAAAGTCTAGAACATTGATAATACCAAATGCTGACAAGGGTGTGCAGCGACAGGAGCTCTCATTTATTTGTGGTGGGAATGCAAATTGTACAACTACTTTGGAAGACAGTTTGGCAGTTTCTTATCAAACAGCATACTCTCTTACCATACAATCCAGCAACTATGCTCCTTGGTAGTTAGCCAAAAAATTGAAAACTTACATCCACCAACCTAAAAATTGATATTTATAGCAGCTTTATTACTGATCACCAAGAGTTGGAAGGAACCAATTTTTTTCTTCGTTAGGTGAATGGTAAATAAATGATGGTACATCTAAGCAATGTAATATTATTCAGCAGTAAAAAGAAAATGATGTTTCAAACCATGAAAATGCATGAAGGAAACTTAAATGCTCATTGAGTCAATGAAGACAGTCTGAAAAGACAATGTGCTGTATGATTTTGACCATATGATATTTAAGAAAAGGCAAAACAGTGAAGGAAGTAAAAAGATAAGTGGTTGCCAGGGGCTATGGGGAAGGAAAAGTGAAAAAATGGGTAACAGAGGATTTTTAGAGCAGTAAAACTACTCTGGATGATACTCTAAGAGTAGGTGTATGTTACTATAAACTTATAAAAAAACAACCCATAGAATACACAACACCTAGTGTGAACCCTAATATAAACTATGGACTTTGGGTGATAGTAATGTGTCAATGCAGCCTCATCAGTTGTAACATATGTACCACTCTGGTGGGGGATATTAATAAAGGGGGAGGCTATCAATGTGTGGGGACAGGGAGTATAGGAGAAATCTCTGTAACTTCTGCTCAATTTTGCCAGGAACTTAAATTGCTTTATAAAAAATAGTCTATTTTTGAAAATGATATAGCGTGAAAATTCTTCTCACTTCTGACCCCAAATCATCCAGATTTTTTCCCTAGAAACAAGCTATACACTTTTATTTTATGCATAAATAAAATGCACATTTTCTTTCATCATTTTTATACAAATTATACTTTACAAAGAAGTAGGATCTTCTACTTTTAAAAACCTAACAAAGCATCAGTACGCAAAGATCTTCTTTATTTTTATAGCCATGTATTATTCCTATGTGCTGATGGACCATAATTTATTTAAGCAGTCCTCCCATTTATGGTCACTTAGGTTACATAAAATGTTTTGCAATTCCCTGTATGTTTATAGTTTATAATCCTGTGAATTCCAAAAAGAATTCAGACAATAATAATACAAGATGCTATAAACATAGAAAGGTAGGCAGGTAGGTAGGTAGGTAGATAGATAGATTTATTGATTGATTGATTGATTTTTCCAAAATCCCAGCACCCATTGACAACATATAACAACTATTTATTAAACAAATTTCCAGACATCTTTCTTCACAGGAGCAATTGGATATATATTAGAATAAGCATGTCTACCTTCAAGTCTAATAGTGGGAGAAGCATAAACATTAATGCAAAACAATTTAGGCCTAGGTATATAATAAGAGAGGCTTCATAATGTAATCTAAAACAGGATAACAAGTAAGCTTTTCTTCTTAATATAATCCAATTGGCAAGAAATAGAGCCAAAGCCATATTTACAGAGATAGGTGAATTTTTCCCATACTGCACATTAGTGAGATTGGGAAGAAATTCCACCTTTCAACTCTGCTTAATTGCTATTTTGAGCTGAATCCAGTTTTCTAGTTCCCATCTTCTTCTATTTTTGGTTGATTCTGGATTTTGCTGGAACATGCCCACAAATATTTAACTATAACAGAGTACATGGGAGATAAATTTTCTGACTGCTATGGTTCAGCAAATATCTATATTCTTTTTTTATAATTATACCTAGTTTGATACAGAGCTGTCTGATTTTAGACTTTAAGGTTAAAAATTATTTTCCTTAGAACTGCTAAGGTTTTGTTTCATTACTTTTAAGCTTCCTAATTTATTTTAAAAAATCTATGCCTGTGTGAATCATGTAGTTTTACAGATGATATATTTTGATATAATTTTGAGTGTATTTCTGTGATGGTTTATAAGAAAAAACCATCATGTCTAGGGAAATTTCTTCTATTATTTCTTTGAAAATTTTTTTCTCTTGGTTTTCTTTCTTGTCTTTTTAGAGAACTCCTATTTTTTAGATATTGAAGCTTAAAGAATGATCTTTCATAATTTTTATCTCTTTATCTTTTTGTTCTACTTACTAAAAGATTTCTTCCACCATAATTCTAGCTTTTCTGATAAATTTTTTAATTTAAGAAAATTGTTCTCTGATCTTTTTTTTCTTGGTCACAATGCATTGATATTTTTAAGAAATTGTTATTCAATACCTTTATGGATATCTTTTACTAGAACTTCATTATGTCTGGCTACTCTAATGTTGGTTTGCTTTATTTTGCTTGGGTCTCCTTTAACGGTGAGGAATTTTGTCAAATGCTTGATAATCCTTGATTCACTATTTATAGTTGTAAGACATTAAACAGCTAACTGGGAGCTTTGAATTTCTCAATTATTGACTTTTTCACTTGGTTTTAGGGTAATCAGAATGCTAGCCAACTTGTCAGGGGAGCATAAAATACAGAATATAGAGTTCTTTTCTTTAAGGCTATTCACTTTCTGCGTAGAAGAAATCTCCATTCTCCTGCCTGGAATGTATGAAGACTGGAGGGAGGAGACATCTGGTTGAATTATTACTTACCTTGGATAAGAGGGTGGCTGTGAGTCCGTTTCTCATATGTAAATGTTCAAAAAGTCCTC
>NW_016107563.1:1658825-1660126 GCF_001604975.1 Cebus imitator | reverse complement strand
TCCATCTTCCATCAGAAGCCTCTGGTTTTTCTTTCCACTCTTAGAGTTTAGAGATAATTATCACTAATATCTAAATCCCTGTTGGTCAACAATCACCTAGATGGTAAACACTTATTCCCAAATACCATCCTTAAAAAATACAATTTGGAACGACTGTATGCAGTGCTAAGAATATTCACTTTTTGACAAACACCCACATTTATTCTAATAAAATAGTTCTTAAATACATTGAGAAATGCTGTTCTAGACAATCTGAAGTTTGACAAAATATTATTTAGAATAATTGAGTGAGCAGAGGTGGAAATTTCCAAGTGACTAAGAGATTTTCAATTATTTTCCAACATTGATAGCTAGAACAACATTTATTATATAAAAATTATTGTGGTTTGCAACATTTCTACCTTTATTTTCTTTTTCTACCGTTATAACTGATCAATTTTTAAAAACTATTGTATGAGCATGTAAAAAGGTTTAAACACATTAAAGAATTTTAATGTGGTTATTACATGAATATTAATTATAGTAAATTATTTTAAATACTTATTACTTATAATCTGTCTTCCAAATTTATCAAGAAATCAAAATATATGTTAATATTTTCTGCTACTTTCTTTACATGTCTAATCCTTCTTAAAATACCAGAACTTAGCTTTAACTATTTCTCTGTTACATGATTTGAAACACGTAAGTTTAGTACATGCTTATACAAAAGGATAACTTTTTTATCATATTCTTTGTCACTACTTTTAAAGTAATTAGTTGCTTTACTTACATATTATGCTTTTAACTTGAATTCAACTTATAATCCTAATAATTTTATTACTGATTATTGTCAGGTTTATGTGTTTTTATATTTTTATTCTTATAAATGTTGAGTTATTTCATTTGTGTGGTAATTGTTTTTGTTATTGACTCAATTTTACATATATATATATGTATATATGATATATATATATATATATATAGTATATATATATATATATATATATATATATACGTAATTATGTTTACCTGAAGGTATATACTACATATTTTACATATATTACATTATATATATATATATATATATATATATATATATTAGGTGGTCATTGTATTTTTATTGTAAATAATTTTTTTTTCTGTCTTTGGTAAACTCTTTACTTTTTCATTTTCCTCTTTCATAATTCAGGTACATGCAGTCTTTCATTGTTCATTTTTTTTTCTTTTATTGCATTTTAGGTTTTGGGGTACATGTGAATAACATGCAAGATTGTTGCATAGGTACACACATGGCAGTGTGATTTGCTGCCTTCCTCCCC
>NW_016107563.1:1655358-1656630 GCF_001604975.1 Cebus imitator | reverse complement strand
TCCCTCCCCCATTTCCCCGCAACAGATCCCAGTGTGTAGTGCTCCCCTCCCTGTGTCCATGTGTTCTCATTGTTCAACACCTGCCTATGAGTGAGAACATGCGGTATTTGATTTTCTGCTCTTGTGTCAGTTTGCTGAGAATGATGGTTTCCAGATTCATCCATGTCCCTACAAAGGACACGAATTCATCATTTTTGATGGATGCATAATATTCCATGGTGTATATGTACCACATTTTCCCTATCCAGTCTATCACAGATGGGCATTTGGGTTGGTTCCAGGTTTTTGCTTTTGTAAGCAGTGCTGCAATGAACATTCGTGTGCATGTGTCCTTATAGTAGAATGATTTGTAATCCTTTGGATATATACCCAGTAATGGGATTGCTGCGTCACATGGAATTTCTATTTCTAGGTCCTTGAGGAATCGGCCACACTGTCTTCCACAATGGTTGAACTAATTTACACTCCCATCAACAGTGTAAAAGTGTTCCTATTTCTCCACATCCTCTCCAGCATCTGTTGTCTCTAGATTTTTTAATGATCACCATTCTAACTGGCATGAGATGGTATCTCAATGTAGTTTTGATTTGCATTTCTCAAATGACCAGTGATGATGAGTATTTTTTCATGTTTGTTGGCCTCATGTATGTCTTCTTTTGTAAAGTGTCTGTTCATATCCTTTGCCCACTTTTGAATGGACTTGTTTGTTTTTTTCTTGTAGACCTGTTATAGTTCTTTGTAAATTCTGGATATCAGCCCTTGTCAGATGGGTAGACTGCAAAAAGTTTTTCCCATTGTTGATTGCCAATTCACTCTAATGACTGTTTCTTTTGCCATGCAGAAGCTGTGGAGTTTGATTAGGTGCCATTTGTTTATTTTGGCTTTTGTTGCCAATGCTTTTCGTGTTTTGGTCATGAAGTCCTTGCCTACGCCTATGTCCTGAATGATTTTGCCTAGATTTTCTTCTAGGGTTTCTATGGTGTTAGGTCTTATGTTTAAGTCTTTAATCCATCTGTAGTTAATTTTACTGTAGGGTGACAGGAAGGGGTCCAGATTCTGCTTTCTGCACATGGCTAGCCAGTTTTCCCAACACCATTTATTAAACAGGGAATCCTTTCCCCATTGCTTGGTTGTGTCAGGTTTGTCAAAGATCAGATTGTTGTAGATAGGTTGTGTTGCCTCCGAGGCCTCTGTTCTGTTCCATTGGTCTATATCTCTGTTTTGGTACCAGTACCATGCTGTTTTGATTACTGTAGCCTTGTAGTATAGTTT
>NW_016107563.1:1652517-1653667 GCF_001604975.1 Cebus imitator | reverse complement strand
ATGATGGTTTGAATTTCTGTGGAATCTGTGGTGATATCCCCTTTATCGTTTATTATTGCATCAATTTGGTTATTCTCTCTTTTCTTTTTTATTAATCTGGCTAGTGGTCTATTTTGTTGATCTTTTTGAAAAAGCAGCTCCTGGATTTATTGATTTTTTGAAGGGTTTTTTTGTGTCTCTATCTCCTTCAGTTGTGCTCTCATCTTAGTTATTTCTTGTCTTCTGCTAGGTTTTGAGTTTTGTTGATCTTGCTCCTCTAGATATTTCAATTTTGATGCCAGGGTTTCAATTTTAGTTCTCTCCTTGCTTCTCATGTGGGCACTTATTGCTATATATTTTCCTCTAGAGACTGCTTCGAATGTGTCCCAGAGATTCTGGTATGTTCTGTCTTCATTCTCATTGGTTTTGAAGAACATCTTTATTTCTGCCTTCATTTCATTGTTTATCCAGTCAACATTCAAGAGCCAGTTGTTCAGTTTCCATGAAGCTGTGTGGTTCTAAGTTAGTTTCTGCATTCTGAGTTCTAACTCGATTGCACTGTGGTGTGAGAGACTGTTTGTTATGATTTCAGTTCTTTTGCATTTGCTGAGGAGTGATTTATTTCCAATTATGCGGTCAATTTTAGAGTAGGTGTGATGTGGTGCTAAGAAGAATGCATATTCTGTGGAATTGGGGTGGAGAGTTCTCTAAATGTCTATTAGGTTTGCTTGTTCCAGGTCTGAGTTCAAGTCCTAGATATCCTTGTTAATTTTCTGTCTGATTGATCTGTCTAATATTGACAATGGGGTGTTAAAGTCTCCCATTATTATTGTGTGGGAGTCTAAGTCTCTTTGTAAGTCATTAAGAACTTGCCTTATGTATCTGGATGCTCCTGTATTGGGCACATATATATTTAGGATTGTTAGCTCTTCTTGTTGCATTGATCCTTTTACCATTATTTAATGTTTTTCTTTGTCTCTTTTGATCTTTGTTGCTTTAAAGTCTATTTTATCAGAGATGAGTATTGCAAATCCTGCTTTTTTTTTGCTCTCCATTTGCTTGTCAAATCTTCCTCCATCCCTTTATTTTGAGCCTTTGTGTATCCTTGCATGTGAGATGGGTTTCCTGGATACAGCACACCAATGGGTTTTGCCTTTTTATCCAATTTGCC
>NW_016107563.1:1603595-1650662 GCF_001604975.1 Cebus imitator | reverse complement strand
CTTTGCTGAGCTGCTGTGGGCTCCGCCCAGCTGCCGTGTGATCTTCCCTGCAGTCCTGTTTATATGGGTGTAGTTAGAACTGCCTTGGCAATGGTGGCCTGCCTCTGTTATGGGGGACTCTTTCTGTATTGGCAGTTTGCCCCGGCAACGGCGGGCTGCCTCAGCGATGGTCAGACTGCCTCCATAGTGGTGGAGTGTCTCAGTAATGGCGGACGCCCCTCCCCCACAGAGCTGGACCGTCCTGGGTTCAGCTGTGCTTGCTATGAAACTCTCAACCCAGAGCGTTTTCAATTACTGTTTGTGTGTGTGTGTGTGTGTGGGGATGGGGGTGGGACCAGCCGAGCCTGATCACCTGGCTCCCTGACTCAGAGTCCTTTTTTGTTGATGTTGTTGAACGTTGGACTCTCCCAGTGTTCCAGTCGCCTGTTGAAAAGGCGCCGGGATCTCCCGGTGCCGTGACTTACTGAGCTGGCTGAAACAGCGGCGCTGAGATTCCTGGAGGTTTTTTTTGCCTAGGAATCTCCTGGCCTGGCTCACTATTTTAGGTGAATGGGTGACTCTGCCATCTCAGGGCTCCAATCACCAGCTAAGAGGGCACCCGGGCCAGTGTCTTTTGTATGGAGAACCTCTGCACCAGGGCGCAGGCAAAGCAGTCCCATGGGCTGAGACAGCCGTGCTGGTGACCCATGGGGCTCCTCCGCCTGGGAATCTCCTGGTCTGTGGGCAATAAAAATCTGTCTGGAAATGCAGCATGCACTCACCCTCTGCACTTTCACTGGGAGCTGCAATCCTGAGTTGTTCCCAGTTGGCCATCTTCCCCCGATCTCTGTTGTTCATTTTTTTAAGAAAAGGTAAATACTTTCAAAACTTATACTTAATTTTTTCCTTTAATTATACTAAGAAATTGAAATAGTGCCTATTAATTTCTCAGTATGAAAGAAATATATGTTAGCTGACTTTTTAGATAAATGGTTATGCTTTGTTTTGCTTTGTTTTGTTTAAATTCTGAATGATGCATATAAATCCAGATATTTGGGTTTCTGTTGTGGTATGTATCTACACATTTGGGTACTTGGGATTTGGAATATCAATATATTTCCTAGGAATTCTTGAGTTCACCTGGCACTATGTATACCATTATTATCAGGGGAATAATAAAATCTATATATACATTCATGAAACATTTATTTTGACTGATAAAGTGTTAACATCCATTCTTTCTTTCCTTGATCTTTTGAGGTAAGACCAAGATATTTTCTTTGGTCTTCTGATTGAGGTTCCTTGTTTGAGGCAAAAATTATGCCTGTAAAGTTCTGTCTACTATTTTGGGTTTGGATTAATTTAGAATTGATTATTTTGATGAGATCTTCAAAGCAATATGCACAGAATTGAACATGTTTTCATTTGTTCTACCTTACAGAAGGTTGAATATCTTTTATTATAATTTGCTTTTCCAGTCTTCTTATTCAACAGTTTTCGTAGAGACAAATACTTGGCTTACATTTATTAGTTGATCTAACACTTATCCTATGTAACTACCAAGAAAAGTACAAAGTTTTAGGAACAAACAGAACTAACTGTTATCAAACACCTCAGCTGGTAGAAGCAGAAATACATGATTATTAGCATGAAAGCTACTAGCTGCCAGCATCAGGCAGTATGCTTTACAAAGAAATGAGGATTTGGATAAAGTAGAGGCCAATAAATTGATTGACTTTTGCATAGCTACAATTTATCTAAAATCCAAATAATATATTTGCTTGATGACTTCATTCAGGTGTACTTCAACCATTGAATACATGGATACATTTTGTTATTGTTCATTATTTTTCCCAACAACTTGAGTTGCTATGTTTGAGAGTAAAAAGGCAGCATGTCACAGAAATGTTATTAAAAGATGTTATTTGTGAAGATAACAGTTCAGTTGAAAAAGGAAACATATGGTTAAATATTATTCACTGGTCCAAGAAATTTTGCTGAAAAATTTGCTAAAGCATCTTCTTCCATATTCCCTACAGTGTGATCATGGTAGGGAGCATATGACTCTTCACAAAGAGATATTGTTGTAAAAGTTTTGAGGATATTTTGAGTAAAATTTCTCTAACAGGGAAAAATGTCAGATTGAAGGAAACATTTTGGATTTTTTTAAAAATAATGAATTATTTTAAATCAAAATACTGATATTTGGCATAGACTTAATTATGTACATCTCCAAATTCATCAAATGAAAATTTGATACTTTGACAAATGACAATTGAATTTCCTCTCAATATCTGAAGTTTCCATATACCACATATCTTTAAGAAGAAAAAAATAATATCATTGTCAACCCATATTTGGAGTCTAAATAAAATAGGTAACTTATTGTCTTAAACAGTGGAATAATGTTTTTTGATATTTATTACTGTTACCAGTAAAAAGCCAATGTTACAATGATCTCTGCTAGGCTGCAGGGTTGTGGAGAAGTATAAGATGCTCCTGCCCTAGCAGAGATCACTGACAGGCTCATTAAAACAAAAAAGCAAGCACTCATGAGAAGTTAATAAACAACCCAAAAGAGTATAGAATAAATACCAACCATGTGGTCTAGAAAATGTGGTGTCAAAGAACTTACCATCTCCACATGCTAACTCATTGAAAATGTAACATGTAATTATTACTATAAAACATCAATCCACATTCTGTTAAGGATTTAACAACTTAATTTCTTAGTGGTTCCAGGTGTTTTGTATTTTACCTATGTGACAGCTGAAATAATGTATGCCACTTCTGTGTTAGGCATAGATCAGTTTATGAAACAGCTACGTAAAAACATATGTACCCTTCATTATGCCTGGTAGTTTTACAATTTATGGCCCTTGTAAACGAAGCATCCAAATGGTATCTTGATATTCTTTATAATAATAAACCAAACACAGTTACAATTGATATTTTCCCCGGATTAATTTGTTCATTCCATGATCTATATCTCACTCTTATCTGTTCCATGTAAGAACCCTTTGTTCTACAAGATTTTTTTTCTTGCAGTATTGATCCTTATTGATCTTAACCTAATACAATAGTGAATAATTAAATATTTTCTAAAAGAAACAAGTATTTCCCTCTTTTAATATGACCTTCACCCGATGTTCAAATAGTTCCTGCATTAGTGAGGAATCTTTTTGGTGCAAACTTGACCTCTGTTGTCCTACTTTAAAACGCACTTGATTTCTAACAAGAGCTTTTAGAAATGTAACAGTGCTGATTTGTTAGATAATGAAATCCAAATTGTTCTAGAAAAAGGTGCAATTATACAGCATGTAATACGCAAATAAATTGACTTAATGTTACATTATAATGAAAACTGTGCAAAATCCTCTACACAGCACAATAAAATAATAAAAAGTAATAGAACAGGTAATAGATGTAAAATAAATGCTAAAAAAAGTAGTTCAAATCATTTTCATACCAGTCAAAAGATACTGAGGAGGGCGCATCCAATCACAATAAAACACCAGAATGAAACACTTCTAAATAGTAATATAAATTTTTGTGGACACTTCATGTCCCATGATGTGGAATTGACATATAGTTTGATTTTCTTTTTCCTAATGTAAGCCACAGTTTTACAGTCCTAGTGAAAACATTTTATTGCTGGGGATGTATTAGACATGGTTCATTTCCCTTCTCAGTATGGCTTTAATTTTCCACATCCATGGCTTGACACAGACCCAAACACCAGAAGATGGTTGTCTGCTATAAACTGTTTGGTTTTCTTTGATTGCTTTACAATTTAATCTATAGTTCATTCCATTAACCCTTTCCATTTTAATGCTGCCAAGTCTCCCAGCTCCTTAATGTAAAGATAAACTTCCCCAAACATTTATGTTTATTCTGGTTTCTCATGCCCAGAGAATTATGTGCTGTGAGGGGAAAAAAGAAAGGAAATGTTTCTTTCCTAGTTAACTTTTTCGAGGCCCTGGGTAATTGCAAAATAATTGACATTTTACAATGAAGAAGGGGTTCCCTTTTGCTTCATAATACATTCATCATTATTCATTCATTGGGTTTGGTTATATTCATACTGATCTGCTGAGCCAAGAAAGTGCCACTGTCATTCTAACTTTCTCCTCAAATCCCTGATCTTTCGGAGGGTGTGGGGTGGATGGCAGGGAAGGGGAATCGTTTCCCGGCTTCAGTGTTGTCACATCCGATATCCTGTTCCTTCCGGCAGAGAAAGTGTATCTGGGAGGGTCACCGGATCAGCCTGTGCCTCGGGGCGGCTCGCCTCAAGTACAAAAGACTCGACTCAACTCACGTTAGTCTTCTAGGTGGCCTATCGGCGGTGACGGACTGCCAGCTCGGGCTGTGGGTGAGCAGTGATGACTGCCTTGAAATGCTAAGTGCTTAATTAAGGACCTTTCATATCGGTTATTGAGGCCTCCATCTCCCATAGCCCTGGGCATTGTACTTTACCAAGAGCCCCCTGGAGCCAGAGCCAACTTTATTGCAATGACAAGTAGAGAAAAAGAGAGAGAGAAACAAGTGGTTTCAATCCTCTCACAGCATTCCCCAAATCTAAACACAATCCGACAGCTGACTAGTCATCGTTGGCCGACTCCTAAAAATATACTTTTTTCATGTTCATGAAAATACGGCAAACTTGTGTAGCACTCTCAGTGATGGATCATGGAATCCTCTGAGAAGAACAATCTCATTGCAGGCAGACACGTAGCAACTACTGGGCAAATGCTGTTCTTTCCCCTTGCTCACCCAGACCGCTGCACCTCATGGAGGTTATATTTTTTAAAAGATGCAAAGATGGTTTCATCTGATGCCTTTCCACCCCCTCAACCCTCTTTTCAATAGCACTGATATTATTTTTAACGTTCATTTTGTTAAAATAGTGTGTGATGGTGAACAATTCTGCTCTTTTGCTCTTTTATAAACTATTTTGCTCTTTTAGAGTGATACATCTAAGTTAACTACCTATAAAGACTTCTGTGTGACTCCATTGCCAAATATGTGTAAAGTTATCAAATAATGTGAGGTAAGTAAAAAAAAAAATGCTACAGTTGCTAATGGTATCTGCTATGTTGGTTAATGGCAAAATAACTGATTACCGACAGGTAAAATGTAATTATTTTCCCAGCTTTATTGAGGGGTATGAATGACAAATAAAAATAAATATTTAAGATGTACAATGTAAAGTTTTGATATACTTATACATTGGATAGTGATTACCAAAGTCAAGCTAATTAACATATCTATCACCTCACATAGTTAACATTTGTGTATGTGTGTATGTGTGTTAAAAACACTTAATATCTACTCACTTATCAAATATCAAGTCTACAATACATTATTATTAACTATAGTCATACTGTACAACACATCTCTCAAACTCATTCATGTAACTGACTCTTCATACCCTTTGCCCAACATCTCCATTTCCTCCACCTCCCAGGCCCTGTTAACCACCATTCTACTCTACTTCTATGAGTTTGATCTTTTTAGATTTCTTATGTAAGTGAGATCATGCACTATTTGTCTTTCAGTGCCTGGCTTATTTCACTTAGCATAATGTCCCCCAGGTTCATCCAAGTCATTGCAAATAGCAGGATTTTCTTCTCTTTTAAGGGTAAATTATACTTATATATATATGTGGCACATTTTCTTTATTCATCCATTGATGGACACTTAGGGTTATTTCCATATCTTGGCTTTCATGAATAATGCTGCAATAAGTATGAGAGTAAAATGCAATTTTTTCTTAAGTACAGAATGAGGAATATAGATTGCCTACAAACCTGATGAGGTAAAAATACAAAGCCTTCATTCACATTAAAAAATATAACCTACTCTTGATTAAATGACACATTTAATAAAAGTATATATATATATTTAAAATAGCAGAGCTAACAGTAAATGACTTTTGTCTGTAACTTTAAATGAACAGATCCTGGCAAAGACAGCATCTGTAAAACAATGTGTTTGACACCACACTGCAGTACTGATGCATCCTATCCAAATTTCTTGAGCCAAAAAGACACCTAAACTGTTTGGGGACCACTTTCTCTATTCTGCAGAGAGCCACATGAAAAGATTTTTCTTAACATTGGAATGTCTCCAAATCAAATGCTAACTACCACTATCTTTTTGTACACTTTGGGTTCATTTAACTAATTTAATTTTTTATTCTTTATTTCTTTATTGAGAGGAATCTTACTCTTTCTCCCAGGCTAGAGTGCAGTGGTGCAATCTCAGCTCACTCCAGCCTCTGCCTCCCAGGTTCAAGCAATTCTCTGCCTCAGCCTCCCAAGTAGTTGGGATTACAGGTGCCCACCACCATGCCTGGAGAAATTTTGTATTTTTAGTAGAGGCAGTGTTTCACCATCTTGGCCAGGCTGGTCTTGAACTCCTGACCTCATGATACACCCACCTTGACCTCCCAAAGTCCTGGGATTACAGGTGTGAGTCACCATGCCTGGCCTAATTTTTTATTCTTTCACTGAGAAGTTTTTATATATACATATATATATATATATATATATATATATATATATATACACATATTATTGTCATATTTATACACATATAAATGGATGCATATTAATTTTTAGAAAGTAATAATATACTTATGTTATATTTTTCAGGCAAAATAAAGTAGCCTTGTGAACAACAGTTCATGAAATTAAGCCTCTGGAGACAGATGGAATTTTAATGTTGACACTGTCCATTGGTTCTAAATGATCAGGTTAATAGATGGATTGGGATGAGGGTCATAATATCATCTCTTTATTTGTTTCAAGGATGACTAAAAGAGGGCACTTTGGTGGTTTACCAAACCACTTTAGTGGTTTATGAATCAATCAGAAGTGGATTTTAACTCTAAAGGTGTCAGCCTTCATACTATGCACACCCATCAAATTTTAATATTTTTACCTTGGGATACTGAGAAAAACTACCCACTTGGAAGATAATTTTATCTAAACTTATGCCTCAGCACATAAGCCTCAATCTCCCCTTCTCCATACAGCCTGATGTTGTTAGGATTAGTCATGACATTTTGGGTGACAGAAATGACCAGAGCAAGTCAGAGCAATACTTCCTCCCACTGAATATTTATCCCAGCCCCATATTTCCATGCTAGAATTCCAGCAAATTAAATTGCTAAGGTAATTGCCTTAAATCTTGGTCCACAGAAACATATATAGCTTAATATCTACAGAAAAGAGGAAGCAAGAAATTTACTTCAGGAAAGAAACATTCAAAAATATTAGAATACATGTGTTTGCAGCAATTTACTTGTATAGTAAAATCCTATAATTACGTAGAATCTGTTCTTTAAATAGGTCAGTCCACAGATACTATTGCTTTGCTATTAATTGTAAAGATGGGAAATCTTGAGTTTGTAACTGAGAACTTGATACTATCTAACACCTCCTTTAATAATGTCAAGCAGCATAGATTACATTGAAGGGCTGGTGAGAATATCAAAGAAAATAAAACATGAAAATTCCTAAGACACACACAGTGAACTAATAAATATTACTTTTCCTTCTAATAGAGAAAAAATAAATAATCTAAGTTCTCCTAAATTTGCTTCATGTATTAGAGAGATGAGTAGCTATTTCAAGACATTTAAGAGATATGGTAGCATATCTCAATTATATGAACCTTAAAGAGAATATTTTAGAATTCAGAAAAAATCCATTTATTTTCTATACTGCTATTAGAATTCAGCAGATAATAGTTCAATTTTCCATATCTCTTTCGTTAAGTTTAAGGACATGGTATATTGGGCTGAACAGTAAATAGTAACTGGTTTAGCCATGACTTAGCTATATAGCAAAGGGCAAAATATTGGTCCTCGTGTTCTAATAAGATGATGATCTGACAGACACATGTCCACAGAGAAAAGACAATGTGAAGACACACAGTGAGGAAAACAACCGTATTACTGGTGTGATACATCAACAGGCCAAGGAATGAGGATTTCTAGCAAACATCAGAAGCTAGAAGAGGCAAGGAAGGGCTCTCCCCTAGAGCTGTCAGAGAGAGTATGGCCCTGTCAACCCCTTAATTTCTAACTCCTATCTACAGAATACTGAGAAAATAACTTTTTTTGTTTCTTTAAGTCAAACACACACCCACACACACACACACACACACACACACACACATACACACACACACACACACACACACACACAATGGTCTGGCTAGATTTGAGCCTAGTTACAAAGGTATTACCTTAATCACTCATTTGAAATATTCTTCTCAAGTAAATACCTTCCTAAGGGACAGAATCAAATATTTTTCTGTGGTGTGAGGCAGCATATTGGTGCCACCGGGATAGATATAAGAAATATTTTAGAGACACTAGATAATTGGGTGGTAGTGGGATAATGAGGAAATAATTACACTTTCCAAGAAAGAAGCAGATTTTATCATTTTAAATTAGTTTATAAAGCTAGGACTCTTTTTTTAGCATTAACATCTGACACATGTATGCTTGCATTTGTCATAGAAACACCCAGCATCTTCGTTTACCTAGCCATGAAAGAAAGCTCACACCACAATTTGACATTAGAATTTTACTTGGAACTAAAGAGCAATTGCAGAAAATGTTATATGAACAATTTAATTCTTATTTGAAGTCAAATAGGTCCCAATAAGTCAGAAAGGTTTTTTATGATTTTAACACTGAATTGTTAAATAAAAAATAAACACAAAATTAAAGAAGATTATTCACAAAATCCAAATCATACTGACTTCCTTTCCATTTCAATTTACTTGTATCTCAATTTACAGAATGACACAACTTGCTTTATTGTACCAAAATGTACAAATGCTAAGCTGTTTATTTTCTTACATATTATTTGCTTATAAAATGTTTACTCTTAAGTTAAATTCTTTGCATAGAATTTAACCTGACTCCCTAAAATCATCTGTGTCTACATATTCAGAGGAAAACACAATATTTTGAATTATTCATTTGCATTTGGTGAGCTTTTGTAATCATGTAAAGAGAAATCCAAAAATGTCAAATGAAATTCTACTCTTAAAACTTAATTTGGCCAGTAATTTTCTGATACATTGTAATAAACAGAAAAAAAGAGGGACAATTTTAGTTGTGTCTGTTGTTTTGCTCGCAAAAAAAAAAAATGTTGAAGGTATTACATTAAACAAAGTAGAAAATGGATGAAGTAGTACTTTTGAATCAGATCAAATTCTGGTGGAGAAACAGAATTCTGGGGTATAATTTTATTCCAGAGGAAAGAGAACAAGAGGGAAAGAGAGAGAGAGAGAGAAATCACTAAAAAGATTATTGATAATTCAAAGGCGCAGTGTTTGCACTCACTCAGCAGTGTGATACTGACAATTATTAACTACAAAACTGTGGTCACAGCATAAGGGTAAATAAGCTATCACCATGGAGCTGAGTGCTGGGGTGGCGTTCCACTGGAATGTATTTTCCTGCAGTAGGCTCTACCTGATGACAGCTACAATCAAGAGTGGCTGCAGGCAGCTGCTTTGCTCCAGGCCACATTCAATTATGTCGGACTGCATTAGTCCCTGGCGAAGCTGTCACCTTCTAGCCTGTGAAGTGATAACGTAAAGAGGCTCCTGAAGTCTCTCCAGTCCCTTGCTTCAGGTTTCAAGGGGGGAGGAAGGGAAACAATGTGGGGGGAAAAAGGACCATTAGTACTCTGACTGCTTGCAGCATTCATTTTGCTCTCGAAGTAGGAAAAAAAAACAGCTTAGGTGAGCTGGATTCAAGAAGTTGTCTTGTGTTGGATAATTGCAGAGCTATTTTCTTTTTCTCTCCAGCAAGTAGCTCTTTTTCACGAGGTACTGCCAGAAGAGTGTCCTATTTTCAGGATTTGAGATTAACTGTGGCTCAACCTTCTCAGTAGATAGTGGTGCACTGGAATATATTTTCTAATATATGATATTCCCAAAGATTCTCTAGCAGTCAAGATATTTTGCAGGGTCTGATCTGCAAATGTGGAATATTTGTCGTTTTTCCTAAACTTTCCAGAAATTTTATGTTAGATTGTTAGATGGCTGTTGAGATTTCTTTCCTAAGGGGCTCCTTGATGTTTGGCGCCAAAGAGAAACTGGCTCTGGTTATTCTGGGAAGTTATTTGGGGACATAATCTATTTTTGATGATTAACCCTAGCCAGAAGAGTTTGTCACCTTTACTATTTTACAATCAGTGTCTAAAAGATGGTTGAGATAGAGAGTTTCAAGGTTAAGTCAGTATTTTTACTTCTACACAGAACATGTAACTCTCAGAGTTGAATGGGGTTGTAGTAACTAGTATTTCATTAAAATGTCTATTTAAGTACCACTATCCAGTGAAATCAGCAGGGAGACAGAAGTTGTTCACTGAAGGCACTGTATAAATTCCAGGCACTGTGGTGCTAAGATGTGATGTTGACTCTCAAGATATCATCTAGTTTGAGGAAAAAACATAATATCTAAAATACTGAAAACCAATTCTAAAGCATACGGAAAACTTCCCTGTGACTGATCGTGTAACACTGAACGAGTATGTTAACCTCTCTCTCTGCACTTTTGTGTTGAAAAAACAAGGATGAGGATGTTTCCAGAGGAAGATTATGACAGCATTAAAATTACATGTTCAATAGCACTTCCAAACAAATTAGACAAAAAATTACGTAAATTCTGAATTTTCCAGAATATTTAGCTAATTTTCTTTTTTGTTCATCTGCAAATGTTTTTAAAAGCTTTATTATTTCATATTGGTAACTTTCGGCATTCTGTGACGACATCATTATAGTAAGTGATTATTTAAAGAACATTTACTAAATGTTCAGTATCACCATGGTCATAACTGTACAGACCTCTTAATGTGGATATTTATAAATTGATATTCTTTACAATATAGATTCACTGTGTTATTTAGATTAAACTGGGCAGAGGAGCTGCAATAGCTTTGCAAGGCTGCAGCAATCCGGCTTCTTAGTGACTCAAAAGATAAATAAATAAAAGTAAGTACCAAAATATCCTGGACTAGGATCCCAGTATGTCTCTGGCATCTGTGAGGTCTTATGCAAACACCTCACCTCTCCAGCAATTAAGTGCCTGGCTTAATGAGTCTTCTTCCGAATTCTAGTCTTCCACACTTGAAGTTAAATATCATTCTGTTGCAAGAAAAAAATACTTCCTTCTGGCCCCACTTCTTCTCAAGGTTTATGAGAAACTTTATTCAATACCTGAAAATCATTATCTTTTTTTTTTTTTTTTTTTTTTTTTAGTAGAGACAGAGTCTTGCTATGTTGCCCAGGCTGGTCGGGGATTACTGAACTCAAGTAATTCTCCTGCCTTGGACTCCCAAAGTGCTAAAACTACAGGTGTGAGTCATTGTGCCTGGCCAATTGGTGACTTTCAAATCCAAACTCCCAACTAAAATAAGAAAGCCTTTTTTTTTTTTTTTTTGTAACATATAGGGGGAGTAATATATAGATCTTTGCAAGAATTTCTCAAGTTGCATACTTTTTATGTCCACTTTTCTATGCCTTTCTTGTCTTGGTCTATGGCCCTAGAGTTTTGTTTTCAGGGCAGTTGTACGTAGAGCCACACTGATTATTCAATATGGAGGAATGTGGGAGAAGAAAACCATAAAGCCCCACCTGTCTGTGAACCTGAGGCATTAAGAACATACAATCAGGCAAGTTAATACAGAAACAGAAAACCAAATGTTGCATGTTCTCACTTATAAGTGGGAGCTAAACATTGGGTACACAGGGACATAAACATGGGAACATCTTTAGACATCAGGGACTACTAGACACTGAGAAAGGATTGAAAAACTACTTATCAGATACTATGCTCACTACCTTTGTGATGGGACCATTTGTATCCCAAACTTCAGCATCACGCAACATACCCACGTAAAAAGTCTGCATATGTATCCCCGAGTCTAAAATGAAAGCTGTAAATTAAAAAATATATATATCATACAACCAGAGAGCCATTTCACAGAATCTCAGTTACCCACCCTTCCAGATATAGATAAGCCTCACAGCTAAGACACACATTCCTCTATCTTTCTCCCAAAGATGGCTTTTATGGGCTTTTTCTGTTTCTGATGAATCAGACCTAAAATACAGCTCACAGTTTAGTGTTCTGAGGATATTTATACCAAAATGTCAAGCATAGAACAGAGTATACAGTTGCACATAAGAATAAATGCACCACAGGCTGAAAACCATTATCACTTCTCCTGTAATCATGGTCACATTGGAAATACCAGGGTGAATCTCATATGAGAAACAGAATACCTTTCACTTATTTATTTATTTATTGTACTATGGCATAATTTCCCAGCTGCTAGATAAAAAGCTTTAGTATGCCCTTTTATCTCAGAAAAATGAAGTAGATGCCATCCTTAATAGAATGAGACTTCACTATACCTCTAAAGTAACAAGTACCCAACAACATGCTCTTCTACATGAAAAATAACCATGTTGAAATAAAACCATATTGATTCTCTGAAATCTTTTTTTATCTTAGCGAGTCAAACTGTAAAAATAAACTGGAAAAAGTATTTTCACCCTTTAAAACAAGTTCCTGATAAGTAAATTTAAAAAACTGTGCTTTATTTCTTACAATTTGACGGTGATAATAAGCCATGAGTCTCAGATACACACTCCACTCCTTGCGTTAGTGAGTATGTATCTATACAAATCAAGATGACCTTACTGAGGTTAACGGAAGTGGGCATGGGGATTGGAAGAAGGAGAAGTGAAATGTGGGAGATCCTGGGGAATGAAGTGATACATTAAGGCAAAGAGAGGGGAGCAAACAGACTAGGGAAGAGAAGCAGGAGGAGCATCTTGTCTACAATGGAGAAGCCATGATCAAGAAACCTAAACCTTGAGGTATTATAAGGAATGGTGGGAGAGAGAAGGCAAAATGAGACTTATAGGTAGTTAACAGAAACCACTGGATTCTCCAGGATATTCACTGAACACAACTTGCTTTCTGATTTGCCTTGCCTGTTTTTTCTTTTGTAGATCTAGAATGGTCTATTTTTGAGCAGAGATATGTCAAATATATTTTGGAAATGAGAATGAAATGAATAAAAATATAATTTACAAAACACATATTATGACAGAAATTTCTTTAATAGTATGGATGTGTAAATATACGTATATCTTGTATAAGTACTTCTATATACATATTTATATATGCATATATGTAGATATATACTTATATGTACATATATACTTACTATTTATGTGTGTATATGTATATTATATATATTCAGGTGTACTCCCTACATGTCACATACGGAAATTATTTTTCATATCGATAAATAGTTTTGGATAAAATGTTCTTGTTAATATTTTGCTTTGGAGAGTTTTCAAAACAATTGTAACATTAAAAGCACTCAATGTTTATTAAAGAATATCTTAAAATACATGAGGCAGATTCTTGAATATAACAGTGTGCAGAACTTTAATGATTAGCAACAATGTGCTTTTAAGTTTAAAATATTGCTTTCAAAATTGTCTTTCCACATGCCATGGCATTCCATATGCATAAATATATGGTATTTAATCAGTGGCTCAAAGTTAAGAACAATGGTTTTGAGAACATGAAAATTCTTGTTCCCTCTGTTTCCTCAGACATTTATGAAGGCAGGTATAGATTGAGTATTGATATGTATCTGTAGTGAAGTATTAAGCTCAGCAGAGCACACAGAGATCAAACTCTTCCTGTTTGCCCAGATGAGCAGCAGTCAAATGTTTTCATCATTGGATTTTGTGAAGAGTCCGTTGATTAATCATGTGAAGGTTCCTATAGCCTTAGCAACTGGCTGAAGAAATAAGCCAGGATGATCAGAGCAATGTGCACTTTCCAGGGAATTTCAAAAGACATGCTTAATAGAAACTCCTTGAGTTAAAAAGAAAATGGTTTCAATAACAGTTTTACCTTGAACGAAAGTAAATATACAGTATATATAATGGGATTTTAAAAATAAACCAGATATCAAGCTTTCTTATGATCTTTTGCTTTACCTTTTTGTTTCGTTTAAGAGTAAGATATTTACAAAGATGATTTATCTAATTTTCAACATGGTTAAAACAATGCTGCATAGATACTAAGTGTGCTGTCACTTCAAAATGACTTTTCTTAATATATATGGCAGACAAATAAGTTCCATTTAAAAAATATTTTTCAGTGACCAATCCATAATTTTTGTTTCTGAATGTGATTTATTCTTTTTAGAATCCAGATAACTGTAACTCACTTAAGAAATATAATCCATTAACAGGTCCACAATCCCTTATTTCAAACACGGAGCCAAATGTATTCTGTAATTCAAAAGTTTGCAAAATTTTAAATGCAATATACTGTACATTATGTATATTGAGAATGCTCAGTAGAGCCTGGGGCTGGATCATCATTGAACACATTAACATTTCTGTAGTGAAATATATGAATATTCATAATAACTCAGATAAATAAAGACTATAAATAGCTTCCTGTCAGTGCTGGTCAATTTTGATACCAAATTAATTTTTTAAAACTTAGGGCTCCCAAAGTTTCTGGATTTCAGGATTAAAAACACAAACATATATTTAGAATGTTTTTACTATTTTTCTTTTGAGAGTCATTTCTTATAAAAATGAACAGAAGAATTCTACAATTTTAGAAATAGTGCTTAGTAAAATCTTGTTTAATGTTTTAAAAAATATTTATAGGATTTATTGTTTGAAGATTTACAATTATGTACTATATTCTAAAAAATATTTTTTATATTTCTATATTTTTTTCAGTTAAGATGTGAACTTCACTGTTTCCATGTTATTAAAAAAAATCTGTGCATATGGTTAAAAGAAAAGAATTTACATATACTGTGAAGCTTCATGTAAGTTGTTACATGTTTTTCAACAGAATAAACTGTGGCGCCCAAAGGACATTCATATGAACACCAAACATGTACATTAAACATTAAATTTTATAAGCACTTTTGTTAATTTATTTGGCTTCATCCAGAGTTTTTTTAAATTAAAATAGCAATCTTTAATTCATAACCTATAATTTTCCCCAAATCCAGGCACTGCATCTTAGGCTACCTTTGGATTTTAGAAGATTCATTTCTGTAAGAATTATTTTTTGCTTCAGAAAGAAATAGCAAAGTGGGGCCCTGCATTGGTTAAATTTAAGTCATATAATTAATATCCCCATTGTGACACCATATCTACACTGATAATTATCAAGTCCCAAATAGCCTACTCTGGACTTTTTTTGCATACCCATATAAATTGAAGAGAGAGAGGGAAAAAAGGAAATGAGAAAAGAGAAGGAGATGTAGGGAGGAAGAGAAGGGGAGAGGAAGAAGTAAAAAAGAAGAAAAGAAAGCCCAATTTCCCTGATATGGTGATTCTTTGACCCCTTCAGAGGTAAAAATATGAGAACAAAGAACAGGGATCTCCCATGGACTCGGTGGTTTGTGAAACTCAGGAAAAACCCAAAAATGAGCTCCGAAGATTTAGGGTTAAAGTGATTCCCAGATATGAGGAAAAAAAGTAGGATCTGAAACAGACATTTACAAAACAAAATGCACGAAAAGCAGGCCAAATCTCAAGAACACATATAAGGAGAAAGACAGACTGAGAGACAGGTGGGGTCAAATGAGGTGCTCACAAACCTGGCTTAGGGATCTAAAGCCAGGGTCTCAGATGAGAACGCAGGCTGAAATTTATACAGAAACAAGACCCTCGGACATGGACTTTTCTCACAGAGAGAGAAATCCAGCAGCCCAATTTCACAGAGATACCCGGCATGGGTAGCAGGTGCCTTTGCCCAGTCACATACATATGTATGCTTGGCAGTGGCTTATAGCACACAGAGTAGTACCTCAGGATAAGAATAAATAAATAAGTCAAGCTGAGTTCAGGAACATAACAATAGCCCCCACATATGTACCAATACACACTCAGTATAAAACGTAGCCAGATAAAATGCTCACTTATAGATTTTATTAAAATGCCAACAGTAAGTCTCTATCCCAGCCCTCATCAGCTTCCCATCCCTGTCTTGGGTCCCAGAATGACTATAGGAAGGAAGAGAGTAGAAGAAGAAGAGAAAAATGAAGAAAGTAAGAAAGAAGGAAGAAAGGAAGGCCCTTCAGAGACATCAATTTAATAGGAGCTCTGTTATTAAATTTACTTATACAAATCCTGTCCATTGCTCTGTTGGCTCTAATTCCTGTAATTCCCAAAGTTTTAAAAAGAATATTTTAAAACAATAATGGTAATAACTCTAGTACTGTTTATTCTTGGCCACAGAGTTAATCAGTTTGTACGGTGTGTGAGTGTGATGGGCTATGGACTGAGGACATTTTACATGGGATGTTTTCATTTCTTGCCTTTGGCAAAAATTCCACCAGTGGTGATAAATAATTCCATACCCCTAAGTGGATATTATTATTATTTTCAAGCGTAAGCTGCATCTGGCTCCTAGCCTGTCAGCTCTCCCGGAGTCGCAGATGCTATGTGCATACCTGTTGACATTCTGTGGGTGGAAACAGCTCCCCATTCCCACTTCCACACTTCTGCTCTTTCATCCTAATAGTGTCCCCTGAAAAGGCAGCCAGGGAAAAGACGAAGGACAGGCTGAGGCAAAGGTGCAAATAGACAGTGTGAATTTTGCCTGCAGGGTTAGAATATATACCTACTTCTCAGATGTTTTATTTTGTAGCCAACTTGCTTGTTATACCAGAGGCTTGAATGAAAATACAAGCCCACCACTATTTTAAAGGACTAGCATAATGTCCTGTATATGGTAGGCACTAAAAATGACTGAAGAAAGGAAAAAAAGTGAATGAGGGCCAATGTTTGTTTTGTTTTGTTTTAATCTATGGACCTTCATTTCTCTGTTTTACTGTCTTCCTAATTCCTTTGGACACACACATTTCCCCCATCTCCTGGTGCCTACTGTCCTCCCGATGCCCCCTGGCTGGGCCTGGTGCAATATTCTACCTGTCCTTAGGTATTATTTTCAACCTCTTACCTCTTTCCCTCTATCAAAATGTGCTCTTCCAGACAATCACTCAAGGTCCTGTGACAATAAATCTTACTCACTTAATTGGATAACCAAATATTTTTAAAATATATTACCCAGTAGTTAATTGCATTCCTCCTCATCTGTCTCTTTATCCTAAACTCAGCAAGAAACTGTGAAACCGTGGAAATTCCCAGCATAAACTGGTCAAACCAGGACAGGTTTTTGGAAGTACTAGCAAAATTGCATCATGTACTCGTGACTGTCCCTAGTTGTAGAGGATTGGCCACCTTTATTAGGCTCAGAAAATTGAGCACACATATTATTTGATACTCTAATAGTTAACAAAAAGTAAAACAATCATCCAAATTTAAATTGTGGGAAAGTGGGAGTAAAGTATCCTTCAGGAAGGCTATTTTACTGTGTACATATCGTATGGAAAAAAAAACACTTTTGTTGTTCCTAAGAAAATCACAGACTTCCATACAAATTAGAATTCCTTTGAACAAGTTTTACCATGAATCAGATATTTCACTAAACATCTAAACATTAAAGAATAGCTCCCAAAACAATGCAATTTTCAGCCTACTTTAAAAAAGCTAAACAAGTTAAGTCAAAGACTCAGAATTTAATTATTGGTTTAATATTGACAACGTGGTCAATAGTTTTATGGGGAGCTTTATGGCTAAGAGAAAACACTGGTCTTTGACTAAAGAAAACTCAATATCATTTCCACCTTTTCCACTAACTACTTGTGCAACCCTTGAAACATGGTAGAAACTTTTTTAAAATACCATGTCTAGTGAGTACATAGATAAGATAGTGAATATCCCTGGGCTAGTCATTTTAATCATTGTGAATCTATAAAATAAGAGTGATGAATGTGAAGTCTCTACAGCTCCTTCTAATGCTGAAATTCTATAATTCACCAAACTAGCGCCAAGGGAGTTAGCAGGTATATTCTGAAAAAGAGATGGAGAAAAGCAGTTGGCCACAGAGAATTAGAGATCAAAGTAGTATCTTTGCCCCCTCCTCCTTCCCTTCCTTCTTTAGGCTGGAGGAAAGGGATCAAAGGAGTAGAGATATCATGACAGCTCTCCATGTTGGTGGCACTGCCCCAGGCACCAAACGCCAACACAACTCTTCGTGTCCATTACAAACCTGAGGTCACAGAACGGAAAACAGAGGAGGGAAAAAACTTTGTAATTCAGCACCAATGAGCAGTATCCCAAATAACCATTTAAAGCAGTTGTGGTCTGCCCACATAACCTGTAGTGTTTGCATAATAGAGATGTCAGCTCTTACTATTGGAATTAGTAAAAACAGAATAAAGAAATTGATTAAAGGTATGATAAAAATTTTCTTGTAATTTCAGTTCAGTGTAATGAACATAAAACTTTCCATCACATACCACCAGGGCATCAATTAGAGGTGATCATGTTTTGAAAAGGATTTCATAAACTCTGAAGTGCTATGCTAATAGTTGTTAGGTCTGAGACATTTCATTACCTTCTATCTACTCACAAACTCTTTTTTCTTTAATTTCCCAAATCAAACAAGGGAATGATCAATTCTATAATTTGAGTTTTCTAAAAAAATCTGAGGAGAGGAGAACAGAGATATCAGTTTCAATTACGGTCCAGCTTACAACCAGTGTGTGACCTTAGTCAGCCATTTAACTCTTCTAGGCCTCAGGTTCCATTTGTTTGAGGCATTCGTGCTAAATAATTTCCCAGAACATATTCCAATTCGAATGTTCTAATGACTCTGATATATAGCACATTATGGTTATTCTCCTCAGAGCTATTTTTAGTGATAATGAAATTTTGATGGCTAGGGGAACTTACACATAATTTTCTAAAACATTCTTCTGACATTTGTAGAAAATACTGGCAGTCTACCAAAAGCAAGGCTTAAGAAATACCATTCTATAACATTTTAGTATGTCAGGGTAGACAGAATCTTCAAGCAAAGACTAGCCAGTTTCCTCCAGAGAAGCTGTGTTAGGTAACGTCAGAAAACGATGGGATAGAAATTCTAAGAAAGGTAGCACAACATGAAAATCTGAGCAAACTATTTATTTCAAGGTATAAAGAATGAATTTGAATGAATGATAATTCAAAATTCTTGCTAATATTTATTGAATACACATATTCCGCCAAGCATTATGATAAGGATTTAGGGCAGATGATTTCATTTAATCTAATACAACATGGCATTTTACAAGATTTGACAATTAAAGTTTTTGTCAACATTATGAACTAGGAACTGTAGAAGTTTAGGGAGAGAGACTGGAGCTGTTTGTGGGCAGGCCTTTCCTTGCTGATGCCAAAGCTCACAGTAGATTCTCAAGATGCCACTCACACCTTCTAACATCAAAGGGTCCCTCTGTCTTGCTGGCATTGTTAGTCACTAAGTAAGTTTCATAAATGAATATGACTTAAGAAAAATATCAATAATAAAACAGAATCAAATCTGTGGTTATATGAACATTTATAGTGCTTGGCAAATTTTTGGCACTTAATAAAGATTAAGTGCCAGATGACATATTTTTCTCTTAGCTTAATTTTTTTTTTTCTGTGATTGAAACAACAGAAGCTAAGACCATGCCTGTGCCTCAGGTAAATTCAGTTTGACAACTGAAGAATCATTCTGGTCATTTAGCCGCATATGTAATGATGAGAATCCCTAAAGAAAAGTCACATGAGCTAAACATCTCTTTTTTAAGACTTCAACTTTCAGTAGTCATAATACAAACATATTTAAAATTCTGTTTATATTTAACCAAGAATTTATGTTCTTTAGGTTGATATTTAACTGCAGCACATTAACATTTTTTTAAAAGTTAATAGAAGTATCTAAAAGACCTGAAAATTCCTTCCATGTGGCATATCCACTGCTTTCCAATAACCTCCACAAAATATTCCTGTCCAGGTAAGAGAGAAGGGAGTCATATTCACCTCTAAGAGAAAAGAATGAAAGTTTTAAATCTTGCTTCTTGTTTTACTAGTGCCCCCTCTAGTGGAATTTTTTCAGCACTGCATACAAAAAAGGAGGTGGAGGGATTTATGACACCAAGCACATATTTTGTTTGCTTTTTTACATTTCCTTTTTAGAAACATTCTAAACAAAATGATGTGAAATAAACAAACATAATAGTGCATAATAGATGTACAATAGTTTTACCAGCAATTGTAATTAAACAAAGGGAGTGATAAAAATCTGTGCTATATTCAGAACGAGAAACGTTTTGAGAGGCAATGTGGCAGACAGACAAGAAAACATATTTTGTCAGAATTCACTGCCATTCATTTCGTGACTTTACTTTTCTCTCTCTCTCAAACTATTTGGCCATTAGCCTAAAACTTTGGTACCAGTCACTTTTGCCTCATAAACCTGTCTTTCCTCCCTCTACTGTTTGCCGTTGTCCTTTTTTTTAGACATCATTAGGTGAATAATACCCTTCGTCTCTTAACTTTTGCGATTCTTTTTCTGTCTGTAAACTACACATATGCCTCAGAACCAAGACACTTAAGCTTATTCTGTTTACAATTACAGAGTCTTTTCTAAGCATTTTCTGGCATCATTTCTTTCCCTCCCATACAACTTGGATGTTTGTGCCACTAGGAAAAAAAAAAGAAGAAAAACTACCCCGACTCCAAATAACCAGCCTCGACACTGCCTCATAGGATTCTTGCTAGAGCAGTCCTGAGCTTGGTAGATGCATCTTGTTCTACAGGGATCTCTGTCAACTTCTCTTTTTGTGCATTAAATGTGCTTCCCTGGTGATAGCCTAAGGGTGCTTTCACTAAACAATTAATGTAAGGCATCTCCTGGGAACCTAATGGGTATTTAGCAATAAGTTCACTTCCAGTGAATTGTATAATGTGATATTTTGACAATGCACATAGAGAAGTTGCAGAAGGGTGAACTTTTTTCGAAAAAGGTAATAAACTACCCAAGCTTCTTATCCTTTTGTTATTGTTTGGGGATGGAGGAGAACCAAGCTGTAATTTAGGGTATTGTTGTATGTGCCTGCTTTTGCCATTTTGGCATAATACCACACTACTGTTCACTCTGACTAATGTAATGTACAAGTCTCAATCTATTAGTGAAAATAAAATTTGCTGTGACATTTTGATTCTGAAGCCGCAAGCAATGAAGGAGGTAACGCTACACAGGATATTTGTATTATGTTAATAAAAAATGATACCACCATATGATACCAATACTAAGCAGAGAACACTGATTAGTATTTTCTCTGACCAAAGTTATAGTCCAATTTTAAAGTGGTTGGATACCAAAATTTTAGATTTAATCACTCCACCATCATGATAATTATTCTTTTAAAATGTTGCTTGAATTTTTTTGTCTTTTCTTAGCCAGAAACATTAAAACAATAAGATGGATACCTACCTTTTTGCCTTTTTAAGACTTCCTAAAAACAAAGGTAATTTATAATTAAGGGAGGTTATATCAGAATCACACATTTTCCTACATCAGAATATGTTCTTTATCTATACTAGAATAATTAGCAGAAATCAATTAAAAGTACAGCATATATCTAATGAAATCGTTGCCTTTGTTTTAGTATATAGTAATGTAAGAATGTATGTATCACTTTAACTTTTAAATAGATTTAAAGCATTTCCTTGTAATTGGTGATTTTGCTTGCCTGAAGTGTTTATGCAATATACACAATTATAATAATATATGTATCAATATGTAGACACATCTATTCATATAGATGCTCAAAGGTTTGTCATATTCAATAAACCTGCCAATCTGCTATGTTAATATAAAGCAGTGACCATTTCCAAACTACTACAATTAAAATTTACATAATAGACTTCCTCTTCAATTTTGTCTGATCTCCTATTGAAGTTTGCATTCACTTTTATTTCATGTTAATACCTTGTTTTTCTTGTCAGAAAAATACTGAATGGAAAATCCTGTGACACAACATAGAACACTCAAATTAAAAAATACAAAATATCCCACCGAGGAAGGAGAAAATGTTGTTGTTGTATCATTGCTGTTACTGCTCCCGTACCTTCATACCCATAGTGATTAATATTTTTGTAGCATCTTTAAGAAAAGAAATTTAAACTCTGCAAATGTCTTTTCCATCAGGATTCAAACAATTTTATTGACTATTCTCAAAAAATGTTATTTCCCAGTGAGACCAAATGTGGGCAGTAACAATTACAAATCAATTACCATAAAAACATTTTATCATTTTTGTCCTCCTTTTCCATATCCTTAGGGTTATCAACTGATATTTTCCTACGTAGGGCAGGCTCTGTGTTCCTGCCTGTTAAGCTTATTAAGTGAGTAAGCCTGTCTGAATTACTATTGAACTTGTGTAGCAAACTTGTATGTTGTGAAAAGAATTGCATAAACAGCTGCATCAATCTATTAAGCATAGAAATTGCATTATGAGGTCAATAAAAGATTGTAGGCAAGATATCTGGAAAGTAATTACTTCTCTTTAATGAATATATAGCCTGGTAATTTCTGAGTGCTGTAGGCATAACAGTGCTATATGGTTTATAGTTTATAAATAAATAGTTATTACCTTACACAAAGAGTAGAAATACATCCTTTGAAGAAAAGTTAATTTGTTGTAAAGAGGCACATTTTGCTTAAACTACTTACATGTAATGGATTATCAAGTAATTTCAATATGCTGTAATTGAGAATTACCTCTCTCAACGTGGAATATTCAATTGCATTTTGTACATCTGGGAGAAAACTGTATCTTCACCTCAGCTATTCTCTTAGACATTAAAAGCATGATTTATAGCACACATTTTAGGTAGGGAATAATGGCAATACAAAGTCAATTTTACGCTATGAATAAGTTAAAATTATTTCTTTAGTTTAAATATATTTGCATGCAAATTACATGATATAATTATTCTCACATAGCAGTCTGGCTTGTTTCATGTTTTTTCTAGAAGCCCATTTCTCAAGCTGCAACTTCCACATTTATTGTCAATTGCTATTTAAATATCTATATTTTGCATGCACTGTCTCTCCTCTCACCTAAACAGTATTAAAATTAGAATGTCATGTTACAATATCATTTATTAGATGATATTGTGAAAAATGGCTTCATCAAATGATTAATTTATCATCCTATTAAATAAAACCATAATACACTTTTTTTTTGATACTTTGACAGAATATTGGATTTAAAGAGCCTGAAGGGTATTTTAGAAGTATGCAAAGCACTACTGCCTTCATAACTCTTACAATGTTATGTAGAAATCACCAAGGAAGATAATTTTCTTTTTCAGTAGCAGAAAGTCAAAAAGCCGCAATTTTTAATGTTCTGTTGTTAGTACCACCTGTACATTTCTACGTTCTTGTTTTTTTGAAGATTGCAAACATCGATTAAGAAATCACTAATGTTTATCAGTTAGAATTACATTTTTCAGAAAATGTTGGTATTGCAAAGAGTCACTTCATTCTTTAAACCTAAATTTTAGTTTCTCTCTTAATTTTTTTCTATTTTCTACACGAAAGTGGAAAAAGTACCCCACCCATGTTTGACAATGACACCAAATAAACAATTACATATTTCACCTAATTCATAGAACTGGACTCTTCTTAAGCCACAAAATACATAACATTTTTTATATGGCGACCGATGTTATAAGGGCCATCAATATCTACTACAAAACTGACCAGGAATCCTAAAACATCAATACTGGGCATCCCAATACTGTGACTTGCTACACTCCACAGGACAGTGGGAAGAGAGGAAGAAGGAAGTAAGGAGTCTTGTTCTGACCCTCACCATCTACCCATTAAAATCCTATATGATGCGCAGGAGAATTAACTTCTAATGCCTCTTCTGTTTCTAATCTAGGAAACTTACAGAACATCTCTAAACTTTAATTTCTCTATGTATAAAAGTTCCCCTTAGAAGAGCCACAGGACTTCTAATTTTAACTTACTATCATTTCAATGTTGAGAGGAGAGGAACAATGGCAGAGGAACGTGACGGGAGAAAATAAAAAGTCAGCATTTATTAAGTGTCTGGCAGGTTCCTGCTTCTGTTCTAAGGGCTTCCAGTAATTTCCTCATTTATTTCTTGCAACAACCTTGCAATGCAGGCATTAATATTAACCCCATTTTATCATGAAGGAATAGAGACACAAAGTAGTAAAAAGCACAGAACTAGAAAGTGGCAAAACCAGGATATGAAGTGACCGCTGTCTGGAATGAATCCTTGCCTCTCTATCTCTGCAGAAGTGGTAATGGAGGATTGGCACCAGGAGAGAGTAAGGGATGCCAGGAAGAGAACCTCAGCCCAGTAAGCAATTGGTCCCAAAACTGTCAAGAAAAGGCTTTGAGGACTTATTGAAGGGCCTTGCAAATAACTGTTTGCTAGCTTTCCTCTGGTGCTTTTCCCTTTAATATCATTTATCTCTGATACAACCTCACCTAGAAATACTAAACAATAGTTAACACAAATTGATATAATTTATTTCTCATAGAAAAGAGCCTATTTAAACAGATAATGAATTAACCATGCTAGCATTTTTTTTCTTAAACTAAGATTGCATAAGTACCTTGCCATTAAAGATGAAAAATGAAAGATATCTGAAAGGTTATAGTGAAAAATAATAATCTAGGAGTTTGAAGTTAGAATGTCTACTGCTGTGTTTATCACTAACCAGCTTTGCAAACTTGGCTAAGTCTCAACACTGGTAGGTCTAAGTTTTCTCATCCATAAAATGAAAGGTTTATGACAATTTCCAATCCAGCTCTAACAATAGTTCATTGCTATATTTTTTAGCTCCATAATCATGACAGAATAAGAGTGGTAAGCCACACGATGTGCACTTTAACCATTCTGTCTCCCACCTGGCAAAGCTTGCTCACTGGGCTGCCTGAGGTGTACCATAGTAGGTTTACTTTAATATTCATGGCTAAACTATTTATTGAGCATTACTTGGTAGAGAAATAAACTATGATTCCTACTCTGAAAGAGCTCACATTCTAGTGTAATTTAATATGTTAATCACCTACAATGTATTGTCCCTGTCTTAGAAATAAACACAATATTTTAATAAGTCCATCACTGACAATGTTGACCACATTTTAGTTTGAGCACAAGAACTACAAGAATAACTTGTTAAAAATAGCAAATTCTGATTCAGGAGGTCTTAGAACCAAATTACTCCAGGCGATTTTGAAGCAAATGGTCTGAATTTGAGAAACACTAGTTCAGAACCCTCTCTGAAGTGTGCTTAATGAGACCTATATACAACCAAGGGTCATCCTTGCAACAGCATTTTAAGTTTAAGAAAATCCAATTTGCAGCTACAATAATTCTGCTTGACAGATATAGAAATTAACAGTTTGATAAAACTCTCTCCAAATACTTGGAATGAACAATAAAGCCAAGCCCTTTCCGGTCACTGTAGGCAAGCTAAAAGATGACAGAAGAGGCTGGGCGTGGTGGCTCACGCCTATAGTCCCAGTCCTTTGGGAGGCTGAGGCAGGTGGATCGTGAGGTCAAGAGATCGAGACCATCGAGACCAACCTGGCCAATATGGTGAAACCCTGTCTTTACTAAAAATAAAAAAAAAATAGCTGGGCGTGGTGGCACATGCCTGTAGTCCCAGCTTCTCAGGAGGTTGAGGCAGGAGAATTGCTTGAAACCAGGAGGCAGAGGTTGCAGTGAGCCAAGATGGCACCACTACACTCCAGCCTGGCAACAGACAAGACTCTGTCTCAAGACAAAAAAAGAAATTACAGAATATTAAGCATAGAAGGTAACAAGTTCATAAAAAAACAATAAAATAACTAAATGGACCTGATGTATAAAGGATGTTGAATCAACAGTGAAAGAGAGCTTCATTGAGTTTGAACAAGTTGCATAAGAAATAGTGTTTCAATTATCTTCCCAACTTCCAAAACTAGATGAATTGCACAATTTTCATGAAAAAGGTTAAAGTTTTGGGAACATTTTCCATTAACATTTAGTTGATTAACAGACCATTGCTATGTGAAATAGGGCAGATAATTTATCTTCTAATTTGGCTTCCAGGAATGAAATATTTTTCCTGGCAAAACTTTACTCAAGCCAAAACACAACTACAGTTTAGAAAACTTAGAGAATTTAATATCAACTGGCTATAGTACAGGACTAAAGAAATACAAATATGTCAACAGGTGTATTCTTTTCTAAATCCCACCTCTTTCAAAACCATCACTGGTCCATGTGTTTTAACAATAAGGAGTACTACCACTGCCATTCTCACAGATATTCCTACAACTTCTGCTATGGTTCATCTAATGATGACATCTCTATCAAAAGCATTTTTAAATATATCCTTTTTTATTACTCACAAATACCCTTTGAGGTAGGTAAGGCAATTACTATTATCTTTGATCTGCATATGGAAAAATAGAGTGTCAGAGCTATTGAGAAACATACTCACAATCAGTCTGCAAATAATGGGAAATTACCAAGCAAAAAGGAAAAAATAAAATACATTCCAGAAAGAGAGAGAGGGGGTAAAAATAGAGGTATGAAAACCTTGACCAGTAGAGGACATTGGTTCTTAATGCCTATGATTTAATATGCGAGTAAAAGTTTTACTAGGACATGAAAACATTAGAAATGTCTTTCTTTCCTAAATCTATACACCTTCCAAATCTTTTGATGACATAGAAGCAAAAACCGAGGGTGTCAAGTACCAAAGAATGGCTGGTTAAAGCATTCTCAGGCTTTATATTACATATCAAGTGCATGCAGTATCAAAGAATATCCAAATGTTAGAATATTCAGCACTGCCTCCAGATCTTCTGCCCAGATTAAGGGGCTCTTCTAAAACCTAAATACTCCCAAACTCAGCAGCTGATTCTTCTTAACAGTCAGGGCTGATGACCTGTGTCTGGACCAGTTTCTAGTTTGGCCCCTAACAAACAGAGGTTCTAACAAATGAAGGAGTTATAATACTTTTTCAAAGCAGAAATGTTAGGCTTTTGATGGAACCCAATGATAACTTTATTTTACCTTATTTGAGATACAAAAGGATGGATCATTTTTCCCCAATTAATCTATGAATAAATAATTTCCCCTAACCTGTCCATTGCATGTACAATGAGAGTTTGGTTGACTATGGACCATATATATGATGGTATCCCATGAGATCATACCATAATTTTACTAGATTTTGTCTATATTTAGATATGTTTGATACGCCAATACTTACCGTTGTGTGACAATTGGTTACATTATACAGTACAGTGACATGTTGTACAAGTTTGTAGCCAAAAAGCCATAGGCTAGGAGTGTAGCAGGTTATACTATCTAAGCTTGTTTAGTACCCTCTATGATGGTTGCACAATGATGAAATTGATGCATTTCTCAGAAAGTATCCTTGTCATTAAGCAACACATGATTGAATTAAACAATGAAAGCAAACAGAATCTCTAAACTAATTCTTTTAGCAGGATATTTGAAAATGTCATTCATACCCACTTTGTGTAAATACCGCATTGCTTTTAAGAAACAGCAAGGGGCATATGGCATTTTCTGCTTAGGAAAAATGGCCATAATATACTAGATTCATCCATTCCAGAAAGAAGAAAATGGTTAAATGAGAGTTCCAGGGTCTCCAACTCCATTTGAACATTTTCCCAAGGATCTCACAGCAAGGGATATTTTAGAATAATCTACTCATCTGGTGCCTGCTGTGCTCATAACCCCTTTCAAGGTACTTCAAAAACAGTTGACTATGAGTTATATCACAGAATTCTCCTACTCAGCCATGTCTAATTGGATCATAGACCAATTACAGACTTACATAGCAGAACATGGGCTATAATAAATGGCAAATGTTAGGATTTTTGTTAGGATTTTTCAAATTCTCACTTTGAGAGAAAGATGGAGTAAGAAAAAAAATAGCAAAAAAAAGAGTGAAAACTAAAGCAGAATTCTTTTGACATACAATGCATGCAAGTTACCTGGGCATTTTCTTCCTTGTGATAAATCCTAAGTTTAATGAAAGTGAAGATATGCATAGTCCTCACAACCCCGAGCCTTAAGGAAAAGAGTTGCAAGCCTTTGTTTTATTTTTATCACTCATGACCTACCTGGTAGTTACCGCTTTCATCAGTTGGGATTTCAGCTTCTAGATGAACTGGATTTTCTGTCCTTTAAACTTTTATACCTTCAGGTTTTTCACATATGGGAAGAACTAAGTGTAACACGTTTATTCCAACTTCTTCAATTCAAAGATAAGAAAACTAACTCCAGAAGGGTGTGTCAAGCAATAGCAGTGCCTACCTCCCTACATCCATTTTGTGGATAAATAAAGTTGATATATGTGAGAATCTTTGAAAGCCTAATACAAAGGCAAATGTGTGTTCAACCACATAATATAAATCACAAACCACACACAAGGTAGCATTTAAGATTCAACTTAGTCTAGAATATGTTTTCTTATTGCATGCTTTTGCTTGACTGTTACTGTGGCCCTTAGTCAGCTTTCTCAAACTGTGGACTCCTTGCACTCAAAATCCCAGCTGAGCACATAATATATAAAGATGAAATGCTCAGGCTCCAAGAGAAGAGACTTATGTTTGAAATATTATGGTACTATCGCACACACTGGCTATGTGACCTTAGGGATAATGATAGCAAAAAAAATTTTCTAGATATTCTCAAATGAAGCATGCTCTAAGATTAGAAAATCATATAATGTAGGCCAGGCGCGGTGGCTCACGCCTGTAATCCAAGCACTTTGGAGGCCAAGGAGGACAGATCACCTGAGGTCGGGAGTTCAAGACCAGCCTGACCAACATGGTGAAACCCCGTCTTTATAATAAAAAAAAAAGAAAAGAAAAAAAGAACAAAAGAAAATCATATAATGTAAAATAATACCTGAAGTTTATTCATTTGCTTATTTTGGGACACAGTCTCACTCTGTCACCCAGTCTGGAGTGCAATGGTGTGATCTTGCCTCACTGCAACCTCCACCTCCCAGGTTCAAGCAATTCTCCTGCCTTAGCCTCCCAAGTAGTGGGGACTACAGACGCATGCCACCACACCTGGTTAATTTTTGTATTTTTAGTAGAGACAGGATTTCACTATGTTGGCCAGCCTGGTCTTGAAAGTACCTTAAATTTGTATAACACCTTTTACCAATTCTTCTAGGATTTTTCACATGGAAGACATTTAACAGAGATGGTCTAATTTGTCATACTGCCCTCTAGTGAAACAAGATAGTGTTATATTAACCAAATCCCACTATATTTGTGGTTCTATGTAGATTTAAAAATAGCAAGGATCAAATCATGATCCCAGATATGACACGTACAAAAGGCCTTGTTAGCATGATTAAAACATCAAATAAATGTATGTTATTCCCTCAATAAATACTACTTTAATAAAAACCTGTACAGTTCCAAATACAATAAATCAAGTGTAAAGAAACGGAATAATTTTCCCAAGTTTTCACACCAAGACTGTTACAAAACCTAGACTTAGAGTCAGATCCCTTCTCTTTTGCACATCTTTTTCAAGACTAAACTGTACCCTTTTAAATAATAATTTTTAAGGTACATGTCCCTGGTGAAGTCCTTTGGAAGGAGAAAATAAGGTAATGTCAATTATCAGGTCATTTTTAAATACTGTAATATAACCTCCACACAAAATAAAGATTATTCTGTCTTTATAATAGTCACTATAGAAGAGCCATTTGAAACACAAAAATGTATTTCTTTGCACTGTTGGCTTTTGTGCTTGTAAGTTTATGAAAATGTGCCTTTGTGCAAGAAGGAACTCTTCCATGCATCATTCATTTCTTAAGTAAGTCCAAGAAACAGAGAGATCTAAAGCAACCTTTGACAACACTCAAGCGCTCTATTTAAAAACAATGCAAAACTTTTTAGCTTCTAAAAGATGAATGTGGCCTCTGAAATATGTGTAATGTCTGTTTTTTAAGGCTGCCAATACTCATATTGAATAGTAAGTTCGATAAGAGGTAAAAGTACTTTTTCTGGTTCTTTGTTTCCTTTTTTTTTTTTATGAAGAAGTAGTCTTGTAAAACTTTACAAGTTGTAAACTTTTACAAGTTTACAACTTTCGTTGCTTACTAAACTTTATTCTGTCTCCCATTTAAAAGAAACTTGACTATTTGAATATGGATTCTCTCTAGAAATGTAAGGCAAATTACAAGATTTTAGTAGTCTCCTGCCAGCTGCTCTCATATTCTTTTCCTAATCTTTAGCACATAATTAGGATACTGGTGTATATTACCTTGGTGGTATCTCACCCTATCTGACAGGTCTTGTCAAATACAAAATTTGAAGTTATTTTTCATTAACAAAGATGTTCATCCAAGAATCAGACTCTCTCTATTAACTGTTAGGCAAGAGAAAGTCAGGTAGTAAAATCAGAAACAGATTATTCAAGACAATGTAGAGACACATCTGAATGTATCAGCCAGAAATCACAAGTCCGAGGGATAAAGCCAGAAGAGATATAGAGAGGACAAATGAGATGGCTGTATTAAGCATTCTTCTACAGGTTTGTATTGTTGTACTTCGCTTTTACAGGCAAACCCATTATATATAGCAGGTTTCTCCTCAGGTACATATTAAAGACACCACTTAGCTTTAGAAAGAAAGATGGCAGAGGAAAATGGATGACAATAATGCTTATGCATGTAATCTATGAAGGGGCATATTAGAGATAGAAGAGGAACCTTTCCTAAGACTACACAAACTCTAGCACTTATCACCTGTATGTGACAAAGTTAGTCTTAACATTTTCCTCAACTTGACTGGTGTTTAGAATATGATTTTACCTGACACTAGGCCTCTGATTTCCCTTTCTTAAGATCTAATTTTAGAAAATTTGTAATTATAAGTTCTTCCCCTATTCCCTTGAGGTGAAAATATTTTAAAAGTTTATTGCCAATCCCTGGGAACCATCTCTTTGCAAAGTAATCTTGGAAGATAGTGCTCCTATATTCCAGTTTCTACCAGAAGATATGAGTTTAACTTCAATGGCACCTTGCTCAAAATTATAAAACAGCTTCCTGTCATAAAAGTATGATAAAGTTTTCTTTTCTTTGGGTAAAGCCAATTAGCAAGCACAGACATCCTATTATCTCCTCCAACTTCAGCACTGAAAAACTCTCTAGCCCCTTGTTTCAGTAGAGTTGGCTTCAGACTGAGTTCTGACCTCTCTCCTCTGTTGTAATAGCTTTGAATAAAGTCTTCCTTGATTGTTTAACTTTGTGCAGTGAAATTTTTGCTTTGCCATTGAATAGCTAGGAAAACTTATCTTAACATAAAGTAAATACACCCTTCCTGCTAAGTAGAACTATTCCTTTTGCTAAGTACAATGAAAATATTTGGAAATTATATATGAAGCAAACAGTAAAACTCTATAAAAGGTGTGGAGAAAAAGATTGATCAGTTAGGGACCTTAGGATTCAAGGAATAGCATGATGGTGACCTCTCTGGGTTTTCTTTCTGCCTCATATCCCAGACTTGGAGCTGAAGAAGCCAGCAACCAAGAAATGACAACAGGCACAAACAAAATTAACCCTAATAAAAAGCCTTTTTCCTCTGATCAAAAGACATAGAAAGGAGCAACATAGAAGTACAGAAAACTTTTAGGTAGTAATTGCTCTGCTCCAACTAAATAAATACCACAGAAAAACCTGTAGCCTGGCCTCTACCCAGACCAGCAAAGGCCATGCTGGGAGCCCTTCCCAAGCAGTAACAGGAGCTTCAAACTCCCATGTCTGCCACCTCCTCTCACTACTGCTTGGGTGGCATCAGAGAAGGCCAAGTAGGGAGCCAGAAAATTTTATCTTCAATAAAGAGGCTCCCTAACACACCCCCACCTCTACAGTGTCAGTGGAGAATATATAGTAACCCCAGACTTCCACTCACACTCAACAGTAATAAAGTATACCTTACCTTCTCTGAAGAAATGATGTCAGAGTAGGTCTAGTAGAATCCAGTGGTAACATCCTCCACCCTGCTCAATAGTAACATCTTTCACCCATGATGTTAGCAGAGGTCCAATGAGGACCAGAACCTGTGCCAGCCAGTGAGGTGTCCATGGGGGCTCACGCAGGTGCCAGAATTCACATCCCTTGCTCAGCAGTAACAACAGAGTCCCACCCTCAGGTATCAATGAAAGTTGACTAGGGAACATGAACATCTACCCTTACCTGGCAGTAATGAGGTAGTACTCCCCATGTTTCTTCTGCCAGAGAAGTGTCAGAGGAAGACAGCTAAAATGGAGGGATTTAATGAGATCAAAATCTCTTAACATAAGGCCCACATTATACAAGTTTGAATAGAAAATTACTTGTCATACAAAGCTAGGAATAATTTAACTTGAATTAAAAGACAACCATGTATCATATCAAGCTGATAAAGATGTCAATGTCAAAACTGTGTGACAAATAATTCAATGCAGTCATCATGAAAGTGCTTCAACAAGCAACTGTAAACATTCTTTAAACAAATGAAAATAATAGAAATTATCAAGAAAGAAATAAAAAGGCCCAGCAAAGAAATTGATAACATAAAAAGAACAAAATGAACATTCTATAATTGAAAAAAAATTAATCAAAACAAAAAAACTTAATGAATGGCCTCAATAATAAAAGAAAAGGAAAAGAGAAAAGAATCAGTGAACTGGAATAAAGAATAATAGAAATTACCCAGTCTGGACAACAAAGAGAAAATAGACCAGAAACAGATGAGTAAAGCCTCAGGGATTAGTGAAACTATAACGAAAGACCTAACATTTATGTCTTCTAAGTCCTGTAAGGGCGTAGAGAAAAAGCAGAACTAAAATGTATTCAAGGAAAAAATGACCAAAGAAATAAACCTATAGATTTAAATAATTTAGTAAATCTCAAACAGGATAAATCCAAAGATATTCACACTAAAACACATCATAGTCAAATTTCAGCAGGCTAAATACAAATTAAAAAAATCATAAAAGCAATCAGGAATAAATACCACCTTAAATATGCAGAGAAAATAATTTGAATGGCAGCAGAGTTCTTATGAGAAACCATGGAGACTAGAAGTAAGTGGAACATTTCCAAGCCTTAAAAATAAAAAAATAATAATAAAAATAAATTTTAAAAAAATAGCTGTTAGTATAGAATCTTATATTGAGTGAAAATATTCATTAGAAATTAAGAGGAAATCAAAACGAAGAAAATGAAATGAAGGAAAACTAAGAGAATTTAGGTTCAATAGATCTACCTTAAATGAATGGCAAAGCAAAGTCTTCAAACCAAAAATGTAATGATAAAGTGAGAAATCTTGGAGCATCAGGAATGAAAAAAATTACAATAAGAAAAAATTGGGGCAAACACAATAGATTTTCCTTCTTCTACTGAGTCTTATAAATTGTGTTTGAAGATTGAAGATAAAGTATAACACTGAAATGATTCTAGGTGCGTACAGAGAAAATATGTAAGACAATTATAAATGGGAGATGGGAGATAAATGTAAAGGAAAATAAGATTTCTACACTTCATATGAACTGGTAAAATGATGACACAAGTAGTCTGTGAAAAGTTGTCTCTCTATAATGTAGCATGTAGAGTAACCACTAATAAAGTTATGGAAAGGGATGCTAAAAAACAGTACAGAACAATAAAGATAGAATTCTTAAAACTGTTTGAGTAGCTCAAAGGAAGTCAAGAGAGAGAAAACATAAAAATATAAAAGATAGAATTAAAAAGAAACAAGAAAGAAAATGGCAGACTTACATCCTAACATATCAATAACTACATTAAATGTAAGTGGTCTAAATGTACCAATTTAAACACAGAATTTGACAAAGTAGGTTACAAAACAGATTCCAAATACATACTATTTTCAAGAAACTCATTTCAACTATAATGATACAAACTAGCTGAACGTAAAGAATGGAAAAAGATATATCATGGAAACATTACAGAAAATAAAGCAGAAGTAGCTATATTAATATTTGATTTTTTTAAAGAATTCAAAGAAAATCATTAGAAACAGAGAGGGATGTTGCATAATAATAAGATCATTTCATTAAAAAGCATTATAATCCTAGATATATACACATTAAACAATAAAGCAGCAAAATATATGATAGAGCAATCTTCAAAAGCCTGATAGAGCAATCTTCATTAACAAGAATCCAAAGACAAAAGAAACAAAAACAAAATAAATCCAAGCTATCTAATTAAGCGAAAAAGCTTCTGCACAGCAAAAGAAATAATCGGAAATGTAAACAGACTACCTACAGAGCAGAAGAAAGTATTTGCAAACTATATATCTAACAAATGACTAATATCCAGAATCTATAAGGAACTCAAACAAATCAACAAGAAAAAAATAAACAATCCCACCAAAAAGTGGGCAAAGAACCTATATAAACAATTCTCAAAAGAAGATATGTGAAAGAAATAATAAGCAGTGAAATAGTCATCAAAAGAAATATCAGTGTAAATAGCCAACCTACAGAGTGGTAGAAAATATTCGCAAACTAGTCATCTGACAAAAGACTAATATCCAGAGTCTGCAAAGAACTCAAACAAATCAGCCAGAAAAAAATAATAATAAATAATCTCATCAAAAAGTGGGCAAAGGACATGAATAGAAAATTCTCAAACGAAGATATACTAATGACCAACAAACATATCATAAAATACTCAACATCACTAATTATCAGGGAAATGCAAACATCGTATCTTCTCACTTATAAACGGGAACTAAGATATGAAGATGCAAAGGCATAAGAATAACACAGTGGACTCTGGGGACTCAGGGGGAATGGTGGGAGGGGAATGAGGAATAGAAAATCATACATTGGGTACAATGTACACTGTTTGTGTGATAAGTCCACAAACATCTCAGAAATCACCGCTAAAGAACTTTTCCATGCAACCAAACGTCACCTGTTTCCCCAAAACTATTGAACTAAAAAGAAAATGTCAAATAAGCACACAAAAATATTCAACATAATTATTCATTAAAGAAAGGCAAATCAAAACCTTAGTGAGATTTACTACACATGTAGTAAAAAAGCTTACATTTAACAAAAAACTTTCCAAGTTTTAGCAAAGATGTGGAGAAATTGTAACTCTTTTATATGGCTTGTGGCAATGTAAAATGGCACAATTTGGAAAACTGTCCCTTTATTTAAAATGTCAACATATACTTAACATATAATTTCGCTATTTCCATTTAGCTATTTGCCCAAAAGGAATGAGAGAGCATATACCCATACAAGACTGTACACAACTGCTGATAGCTCCCTAATTGGCACTTTTCAAACAAAATCTAAGTGTCTATCAATAGGTGAATGGATAAACAAATTTTGACATAACCACGTAATTGAATACCATTTCATAACAAAAAATAGTGAACCACTGATAGATATAGATATGAGAGTTATTCTGGATAACCCTCATAACAATTACTCTTAGTGAAAGAAGTGGAAAAAAAGTACATATTATATGATTCAGTTATATAAATTTCTAGAAAATGTAAACTAATCTACAGTGACAGAAATTAGATCAGTGGTTATCTGGGGGTGAGAGAGGGTAGAAGAGTTACAGGAGATAGAGATTACAAAGGGATCATAAAGAAACTTTGGGGAATAATGTATAGGGGCAGTATCTTGATTATGGTGACAGCTTCATGGTTGTATACATATGTCAAAATGTATCTACTTGTATAATTTATATATATGCCATTTAAGATATCAATTATTCCTCAATAAAATTATTTTTAAAATAAATGTTCTGACTTCTACTTAGGATATGAAAAGAAAGAAAGAGTTCCGTTCCTATCTTTACACAAAATCTTCAGATAATCTGCAAAATCACAACTTTCCTGGATCCTACTGAGGAACTGGAATTGCAGGACAACCAACTAACCATAAGTGTCATAAATATAAGAAAAGATAAGAAAGAATAGTCTCTTTCTTGTCATTAGGCCAAGGGTGAAAATTCATTGTATCTATGGAAAGAGAATAGAAAAAAAGAAATTCACTACCTTTGGTGACTGGTTGGAAAAAATTCTAGATCCAGTCTCTTAGGGTCTTCTAACACTAAGAGGGGGTGGAAAAACTGAAAGGTATTATACCCAAGACCAAAAGACATGTCTCATGCCCGAGGCTGAGATTAAATCAGAGCAGAGAGTGTTCCTTCACCCATTAGCATAAGGTTAACAAACACTAAATAACAAGTGAGAGTAATTGACAGTTAGAAAAGGGACAAGGGTGTGGAAAGAGATTTGTTCTTACTCATAAACACAAAGAGAAAATGATACCTAAAGTTGAAGGTGAAACGGACATTGAGGAAAATATTCTGGCAAACCACCATAAACACAAGTTGACGCTAGAGTAATTGAATGCTTGTCGTACACTGTACAGAACTAATAAAAGTCAAATCCATGAACTCCTGACTAGACTAGTTCAGCCTCCTTCACATTAAAGTCCTAGCAAAAGAAAAGGGATGGTTATGGCCAGCCATAAGATCTGCTTATATCTCCCATGCAAGATGTTAAGCTTTCAATGAAACATCATAAGACATCAAAAAGACNAAAAAAAAAAAAAAAAAAAAAAAAAAAAAAAAAAAAAAAAAAAAAAAAAAAAGAAAAGAAAAAAAAAAGAAAGAAACAACACACTTTCAAGAAACCGAGAAATCAATACAGCTAGATATGAACCAGATGTTGGACTACCAGAGATTTAAAAATAATTATGATCAATAAAGTCTATAGTGGAAAAGGTGGACCCTGTACAGGAGCATATGGAGAATTTCAGCAAAGAAATTGTAATTACAAAAAATTATAAAATGGAAATGCTAAAAGTGAAAAACTTGAGAGCAGAGATAAAGTCTGCCTTTGATGGCTCTGTGGTAGACACAACACAACCAACAGAAAAAAGAGGTCAAAAAAATTTGCTCCAACCTAAACACAAAAAGAAAAAAGAAAAAAAAAAAACAAAAAACAGGACAGACTATGCAAGGGCTGTGGGAAAATATCAAACATTCTACTCTAGGTGTAATAAGTAGACTTTCAGAACTCAAAGACAGAACAAGAATGAAAAAATACTGGCTGAGAAATTTCCAAAACAGCAAACAACAACAGAATGATGAAGCTCAGAGAACACTAAGCAACATAAATACACACACACACATGCACACACACGCGTCATATTCAAACTGTTTAAAACAAAAGATGAAGGGATAATTTTGAAGGCACCAAAAGAGAAAAAGCACATTTTATTCTGAGACCAAGGATAAAAATTTATATCAGGATTTTTGTCAAAAACTATGCAAGCTAGAAAATAATAAAGAAAGCAAATACTGAAAGAAAAAAATGATTAATTCTAAATTCTCTACACATGAAGCAAAATGATGTTATGTGAAGCTTGCATTAGTGCAATTATTGTGTTAATTGTGATTAATTAAAGAGATATATTGTAAACCATGCGAAAGCCACAAGAAAACTGCTGTTTTGTTCTCAAGCTTAAAAAATTGCTATTATTTTCTTTTTGTTTGTGTTTTATTTGCTCTTCTTTTTTCTAGTTTATTAAAGTATGTAAGGTAACGCATATGTAAATTAGCATTGACTTAACCATCCCACAACGTATACATATATCAAAATATTATACTGTGTATCATAAATGCATATAATTACTAATTATTTGTCAAAATTCATAAATAGATAATCCTATTTCTATTCGTTAACAATGAAAAATTGGAAGCAGATTTTTTACAGTTTTATTCCATTACAATAGTGGTTTCATATTCAAAAATATAAAGAAATGAAATAATTAAATTAACTTTCACGTTTTTGAATATGAAATAGTTAAGTGTAAATTGTGCAATACAAGTGCATTATTGTTATGCTAAAACTAAAAGAACACTGGTAAAAGAAATCTAAGAAAATCAAAATAATAAAGAGATCTAGCACATCACGGAATGAACAACTCAATATTTTAAAGATGTCAGTTCTTTCCAAAATGATCTATTGGTGAAATAAAACTTCATTGCAAAATTTCAGTGTAATATTTTGATCAAAATCAAACAGCTAATTCTAACATTTATATAGAAAAGTAGAAAGACTGGGAGAGTCAAACACTTTTGAAAAATAAAAACAAAATTGGACAAGATTTAGGTTACGCATGATGAAAAAGTTCTGAAGATCTAATGTATAAAAAATGTAACTATAGTTAGCCATACTGTATTGTATACTTGAAATTTGCACAAAGAAAGAAAGAAGGAAATAAAGATGGAAGGGAGGAAAGAAGAAAGGAAGGAAGGAAGGGAGGGAGGGTGGGAGGGACGGAGAGGAGGGGAGGGAAGGGAAGGAAAGGAAGGAAAAGGGGAAAGAGAAGGATGGGGAGGGAGGGTGGGATGGGGAAGGAGGGTGGGCTATGTGTGGTGATTATACTACTACTCACACTTGTCACAATTACATATAAGATAAGTGAACTAATATATATGTCAATAAAATGTTAATAAGAACCGAGAAAGAAATTTATTCTTCGTTGCTAAAGATTAACTGAGAACTAATGCCTTTGCAATATTATAAAGCAATTATGAAGCAAATAATTTATATTTAACATCTCACATCTATCTTTTAAATTCCTCTTTCCTGTGGATTTATAATCCATGATTATAATGTATAAAAACGTGACTATAGTTAGAAATACTGTATTGTATACTTCAAATTTGCACAAAGAAAGAAAGAAGAAAATAAAGATAGAAGAGAGTAAAGAAGGAAGGAGAAGTGAAGGAAATCCTCTATCCCATTTAACATTTCTCCTAGCCTCCATCTCCAGGTACACTAAGCTTGGGACCTCTCTTTTCTCTTATATATCATCAGAAATACTCGTTCTTGATCACTACGGATCCAGTTACTTCCTGAAACCACAATACTGTCAATCAAATAGATGTCTCTCAAATCACTGAGACTAAGGAAAATATTTTTTAACTTTCATGGGGGGTGGTCTCTTTTCGTGATTCCTCTAATTATATCATGCATGCAGTAAATTCCTCATTAGATTAATTCTGTATCAACTTTAAGAACCAGTGTGGCAAAAAAGAGTTTCTATAGCAAATAATTTCTCACTTGGAGTACTGTTTATCCACTCCAGAATTCTCTTTTCTATAGTTCTTTTCTTCAAAATTATATTTGTTTAATTCCTCTGGGCTCAGACAGATCTGGGTTTAAAATTCCAGCCTTTTTAGCGTTGACTTATGAGTCAGAACATGCAATATTTGTATTTCTGTGCCTGATTTATTTCACTTAACATAATGTCCTGCAGTTCCATCCACACTACAAATGACAGGATTTCATTTTTTATGGCTGAATACTGCTCCATCGTGTATATGCACTACAGTTTCTTTGTACATTCATCCATTGATGGACACTTAGATTGATTCCATACCTTGGCTACTGTAAATAATGCTGCTATGGGGTGACTATAGATGCCAATAATTTATTGTATATTTTCAAATAGCTAGAAATGAGGATTTTGATCATTACATATTATTTCATTTCCAAAATATACATAAGTGCAATTATTATGTATCAATTTAAAATAATTGTTTAAATCTCAGCTTTGCTCTTAGCTTTCTCTCCTTAGTTAATTTACTTTTCTTCTCTTTGTTTTGGCTTCCTCCGATTTAAGGGAAGGAAGTGAATCTCATCTAATTCAAAAAGACTCTGTGAAGAATATATGAGTAATATAAGTAAAACACTTAGCATAAGGTCCGACAAGTAATAAGCAAGTAACTACTCTTGATATTATTACTATTAGCAACACTTACTCCAATTAAGCACTAAATTAGCAACCACATATATGTGCATACTTATAATCCTTACTATATGAAGGTGGAGCTATTTACCATATAAAAACAATTTAAAGAGTTGTTTTCTAATATATGTAACACAACAATAATGCTTGCCAAACGTGACTTACATTGAGACACAAGTCACTGGCAACTAAACTTCAAATCTTGCAAATCTTACATCATAGAATGATATTTTACCCCATTCAAATATTTGTTAATAGTACCCTAATTATCAGAAACACTTTGATTGTGTAAATCTGTTTATACTCATCAAAACTTTGCTTGGCTTTTAAAAAATGACAGCTACAGTGGCCTAGGTCATTAATTATCTTAGGGACTCAGCACTCTGCTCTCGGTCCAGCAACCATAGGCCACTAGTAAGAGTGACTATGGCAACCACCTTGGTGCCCTGATCCTGACAACTTAACAGGAGACATTGTGACAGGAGGTATCAGGAGGTACCGTTGCTGCAGACACTCTCAGAGACAGCTAGTGGTTGCTTGGTAACCTGCTCTACTGGATGGGGTTAGTACAAGATAAAGTGAGGAACTAACGAGGGCTGACAAGAGTTCACACTTACTTGAGAAAGGGAGAGAGGGTATGATGCAGCCATACATTTCTGAGAAGGAAAAGAGCTCAAAACCCATTACATTCTCAGAGATTACATTATAATTTCTGCCACCATCACCTCCAAAAACACACCTGACATTTCACTAGTAAAAGAAGAAACTTACAAAATTAATTTCTGAATAATGGTAATCAATTGAATATTCTCTACAAATTTCTATAAGCATATGTATGATTATGATAATTCACTTAGTAGCTTCTGATATTAATTATTCATTGATTGAGGAGTACAACTTATTAAGTTTTATTTATATTTTTAAAAATTTTGCGATGGCACCAACAAGCAAGCTTGAACATTCTTAGATTTAATGAGGGGTTATAATCATGACTGAATTCATGACAGTGTTTTTTTCTCTATTTAAATGCATCTGATTGTGCTATATTGCAACTTTAAATAGCACCACTGAGAGTCAGCTCCATGAAAACTATTTTTTAGTAAAGAGAAATCAACAAATCCTTTCAAGAGCATTAACTGCCATTAGTAACCCAAAACAGACCAAAATCATAATCTCTTATAATTCTGTATAATTTGTAATACAAGCCTACTTACAAAAAGTTATTTTTTTCTTTCCTGTAAATATTTTTGCTTTACGGATCCTTTCCCATTGCTCATTTTACCATGACTCTATAAAAATTACACTATGTCATATTTTTATCATTCCAACATTATTTTGGGGCTGAGGGGCTCCCTATTTTGGCCTACAACTTTTTGGAAGATAGAGTACTTGGAAAAGGAGGTAAGTATTTGGATTATTTCTATGTATTTCAATTTAGAGTTGGACTGCTTCAAGTAGATAGTCCTAGAAGCAAGGCTAATATTACATTTTAAAGGGAAAAGGAAGAAAAAAAGATAAGTGAAAACACTAAGGCCAATGCTACCTAAACTGGAAAAAAAATAAAAATTGCTGCTATAAGTTATTTTACTGGATTCTGTTCGCATGGAGCTTAAAAAAGAACTAGGAGTAGTAGACATTTTGAATCCAAAATAATTTAAACTAGAAATGGAAGACATTTTTGCAGCTATTTGTGTGGTATTTTATGGAATACTTATTGAGACACTAATATGTGCCATATCCTTCATACAGACTTGCAAAATTTTTAAATGGAGGTAAAAGTTTAACTGTTACTTTTATAGCTTGTAATTGTGGATTTATCTTAGAGACAATAAACATCCAGAAAAAAAAATCAATAGCGTTTCATCTTTTTAAAAATTTTTATAAATTATAAATGCTGACATACCTATTTTTCCTCCAAATTTCTCTTTACTTTTCCCCTGTTCAGCTGTTTCTCAGGGAGCCTGGCTGAGGCACAAACTCAGGCTCTAGTGTCAGCTAGCTGCCAATGGAATGGTGGCAAAATGGATGGCAAGAGTAAAGAAGAAGACATATTAATAGATGTGATGTGATGGCCATTTATATTTAAGCATAAGTGATAGAATAACCAAATGGAAGCTCCGTCCACATGTATGTGCCTAGTAGACCTTGAGTTTAATTCTCAAATGAACCCTGATTTAAGCATACTGAATTATGTAATTTTCTTCTGTTCTGCCTGAATACTTCCTGCCTAATTGTATCATTATAAATGTTCAGTTTCTCTGTCTTAGGTAAACTCAACACCTTAGTCCATACTCATTGTCAACCCATAACCCAAACCAACTCAATCGCCTCCAAGTCTGGAAGTATATGGAAAGATTTATATTGCTATAATTTGGAAAATGGAGGTGACATAGATCACCAGAAAATCTAGAAGCAGCAATTAAAACACCTTATGTTATCTGCTTGTATAACTTTAATAATAAATATGAATACTATTTTAAACTGACAAAAATCAACACCCATCCATGTCTTTGCCTTATTATCCAATTGAAGTCTATAAGAGGAATTTTAATTCTAGCAGGCAGTCTATTACTGATAAACTATTTTCTCTCACAGAAATACACGCTCATGTGTATTCAATTAGGGGTCAATTTTGGAATGGCAACTCAGAGCAAAACATAGTAAGTGGGAGGGTTTCTATCATAAATGTATAAATGTATATGGGCATTTCATCACATCCTGCAGAGGGCAGAGAATGTGATGTGGAAAAAATCCTCAACATTGAGAAGCAGAAAAAGAAATGTATTTAAAAATAATAATTTGAGAGTAAGTGCAGTTAATGACTTAACACAGTAATTCCTTGTTACATAAAAATTAAAATATATTTTTTTAATATTTTTTTTTACTATAGGCTTGTCTTTCTTAAGAGTTAATAAGAATGCATCATGTTTGGTAGAACATCTATGTAAGGAATGAAGAAAGATCTCAAACTAGTGTGTTTATTAAACCCAGGAAATAACTCAGCTTTGGTTATTCGTTAAAGGAAAAACGAAATATGAAGTTTGAATGCCATTTTAATGCCATTTTTGCTAAAATATTATATGTATTCTAATGAGCATGTATATTGTTCTGAGGCTAAAAACTTCAAATTACGATATTTATTCAGAATGTGGCATATAGCAATAATAATGATATAGAACAATGGTTACAAAACATGACCCTTTCATAAAAAGATAGAATATAGCAGATGAACATGGAAAAAAAATCAAATTCAGAGGGCAATTTATTCAGTGGTCAGCAAACACAGATTTTTAGTAATCTAGCCTAGAGGAAATAGAGGTAAAGATGAGTTTTGGGGTATCTGATCTAATGACAGAGATGACCAAAACTGAACTATAACAGAAAAATAAATTATTTATTTCTTCTCCCCAGTCAAACCCCAAATCTGTATGTTTAGTAGCCATAAGCTTACCAGCAGGCTTCAGAACATAAAAAGGATTTAGTGAAACATCAAAGAATAACATAGAACCTTAACATACCTTAATAACTGGCCCAACTAAAGTAGGTGGTGCTTCATAAGTTATGACCCTTAAGAGCCAGTCCATGTGGCACTTGCACTCCAAGTCAGAGAACTGATAACAGTTGCACAACTGTTTAATGAGACTCAAATGTGTGAGTGAGTATAGACACATTTCCATTTGTTCAGATTTATTATATTATATTCTGGATGTTTTCTGTAATAATCCTATGGAAGAAATGGCTAGTGATTTACTAAAAATTTTGGCATGTCTTTTCATAGTGTAGAGTAGTTTTGAGAATCAGCTGTCCGGCCAGGGATAATTTTTCTCAGATTTCTTGGATATGAAGGAGCCTTGCAACAAGTTCTTGACAGTGTAATATTGTCAGAATGGTGCTTATCCTTTCCACATGGTTAAGCGTAAATACTCCTTCTTTTCCTTCACTGTCCTAATTTGTCCAACAAATGAAGAGAACTCTAAGGCCCCCGGAAATGACATGGTCACAAGGTAGTAGGAGACTGGGTCCCTCAATCACCACATGGAGGAAACCCAACCACCCGGAACATCTGCATTGGATTGTTGTGTATGCAAGAAAGCAAGCTTTTACTGAAAAAACCTCTGAAAGCTTTCAGTGAGTCTATGACAGAGACTAGTGGTGCCCTAACTAGTATGGATTTCTATGGGAATCTTTTAGTGGGTGCCTGTTATATGCAAATACAGCAGGACAAGCTTATTGAAATGTTGCCATCCTTCAAGTCGTAGTTCATATGCTGCATGTTGTGAGAAACATATTTTTAAATCTCAAATTTATATATTTGTCAAGTACTCATGTTCTAGACATTACACTAAAAGCTTTAAAAGGTTTAGATACCTTATCTCATTCAGCTTCCACGAATGGAGTGTTAGTAGAATGGGACCCAAACATGGAGTCCCTTTTTTTATTATTTTTATTTATTTAAAGAGAGAGAGAAACAGGAGAAGGGGAGAGAAAGAAGGCTAGGATATTAATAGTTGACTTATGAGTCATAATTTCAAAGTCACTAACTGTCTCCCACCAAATTAAAAAAAAATCTCTCATTTTGGCTTTCCATATACCTAATACCTCACCAGTAGAGCCCACTAATGTCATCTTGGTTAAAGCAATTACATGTTTTGAAAAGCTGTGAGATATCATCAACCTATTTTGTCTCTGTTACCATAATATTTTCTCCTTCCTGATTGCTTGCTCAATTGTTCTCACTATTCAAGATCTGTAACTCATCAGAACCTATAATGAATATCCAATGGCAGCCTAACTTATAATAGTTATTCCTGGAAAATGCTAGAGATCTATAACTCTGCATTTTCAGGATCCTAATGCTTTGATGCAATACTAGGGCTGCTCAGAGCTCTAATGATATGTGCCCATGAAGGGAAGAATTTCTCAAGGCTTCTGACTTCATTCCTTTTGTAAAATAATACATAGTAGAGCTGTAAGAAGGGGGCCCTCATCCTCCAGACCTCAGAATGGTGTATCCACCAACAGTTGCACTGTGCACCTGGAAAAGCCGCAGATACTCAACACCAGCCCATGAAAGCAGCTGGGAAGGGGCCTGTACCCTACAAAGCCACAGTGGCAGAGGCGCCCTAGGCTGTGGGAGCCCTTCTCTTGCATCAGGATAACCTGGATGTGTGAAATGGAATCAAAGGAGATTGGTTTGGAACTTTCAGGTTTAATGACCGCCCTGTTGAATTTTGGACTTGCACTGGGCCGGTAGACCCTTCACTCAGACCAATTTCTCCCATTTGGAAGTAGTGTATGTAGCCAATGCCTGTACCCTCATTGTATTTAGGAACTAGCTACCTTGCTTCTGATTTTACAGGCTTATAGCTGGAAGGGACTTGCTTTGTCTCAGGTGAGACTTTGGATTGTGGACTTTTGAGTTAATGCTGAAATGAGTTAAGACTTTGGGGGACTATTGGAAAGGCATGACTGGTTTTGAAATGTGAGGACACGGGATTTGGGAGGGGCCGGGGGTGTAATTATATGGTTTGTCTGTGTTCTCACCCAAATTTTATCTTGAATTGTAGCTCCCATAATTTCCACATCTCAAGACCTGGTGGGAGGTACTCAAGTCACGGGGGTGGGTCTTCCTTGAGCTATTCTACTAATAGTGAATAAGTCTTATGAGATCTGATGGTTTTATAAAGAAAAGTTTCCCTGAACATGCTCTCTTGCCTGCTGCCATGTAAAATATTATCTTGTTCCTCATTTGCCTTCCTCCATGTTTTTGAGGCCTCCCCAGCCTTGTGGAACTGTGAGTCAACTAAACCTTTTCCTTTATAAATTACCCAGTCTTGGATATGTTTTTATTAGCAGCATCAGAACAGACTAATTTATTGGAATAAAAAAGTCTCCCAGAAGGATAGGCTGAAATTTGTCAGAAAAATAAAATGAAAAGAGAAAGATAATCAAGTAATTTTTTGGCATCAATTAAATGATTTCTGAGATGATAAACTATGGAAATATAAACTGAAAACTGAGGAAAGTAGCAAAAGAAGAAGGCCAATGGATAGAAAAAAATAGAATGATCAATAGATTGTAGGTTCTGATGAGGTACAGATCTTGAATAGTGAGAACAATTGAACATGTAATCAAGAAGGAGAAAATATTATGGTAACAGAGACAAAATAGTGATTTTGAAAATAGACAATTCATGTCTATTGATAAGGTTCAAGTTATGATATGGTGAAGATGTGAGGGTCATTGAGGCTGAAGAGGTTGAGAAAATGAAAGGCCATGGTATTGGATAAGCCATCCACAGTATAGTAAATCCCCAGAATGATAGCATGATATTTAATGAATGTAATCTGCAAATTACAGAAACTTATATGTGACTCTGTTGAATTACAGAGTCTTTAATAAATGAAACAAATTAACAGCAGTGAAAAGGGGGAGAGTCTGGTGTATTATGGGGAGAGTAAAATGTATCATGGAAGTCCAGGATAAGATGGTGGGGAGGTGCTGTTTACATAAGATGAGGTGTGATCTTAATAAGATGGTAGAGAGGTACTATCTGCATAGAGCAGCGAGGATCAGTGGACACTAAGCACATCAGCTCCTAATGCAAAGTCCCTGCTTGGAAGGACTACAGAGGATGTGATGCCCTTGGGTGGTAGGCTAGGGGGAAGTTTAATTGAAACAAGGAAAGGAAAGACCTATAGAAGATGAAATAAAGAATTCCAGGCAGTTGGCTGGGTGTGGAACAATAGCTAAAGATAGTACAGCAGTTATATATGAGGATTAGAGGGAAGGGAGTAGGAAAAAGGAAGTTCAGGGCATTGCAGGAATAATAGTGTGGTAACATAAGAAACTCAGAAGTCATACACATTTGGGGATGATTACTGAAAATAAAGACAAGGTTTTCAGGAAATTTTATGTCAATTCTCTCTGCGGAGAGTGAGCAGTAACCCTAATGGTAATGTGAATCGTTTATTACTCCTTACAGTTGCTAAGTATTTTTCATTTGTATTACTCCTTACAATTGCTAAGTATTTTTCACTTTATTCAAACCCATAGCAAGCTGTGTATTCATCAACATTAGCAATCCCTTATTGTAGTCCTCACGGCAAGTGGGAGAGTGAGTCACAGCAATAACATTGTAGTAGTATTGGCCAGATATGCATAGGGTTTCACTTTTTTTTTTTTTTTTTTTTTTTAAAGTATGCCTTTG
>NW_016107563.1:1594279-1603479 GCF_001604975.1 Cebus imitator | reverse complement strand
TACTCTGTCCCCAGGCTGGAGTGCAGTGATGTGATCGCAGCTCACTGCAACCTCCACCTCCTAGGTTCGAGTGATTTTCCTGCCTCAGTCTCCCCAGTAGCTGGGAGTACAGGCACGCACCACCATGCCCAGCTAATTTTTGTATTTGTAGTAGAGATGGGGTTTCACCATGTTGGCCAGGATGGTCTCAATCTCTTGACTTTGTGATCTACCTGCCTCAGCCTCCCAAAGTGTTGGGATTATAAGTGTGAGCCACTGCACCCAGCCAATTTCATATTTTTAATGTTGCAAAAGATAGGTGTGTGATTTTAGATTATCTTTGGTTAATCAGTAAATATGACATTTCATCCTTGTTAAATTATACATATCAATTTAACTAGAGCAGAGTCAATCAACATATCACAAACATTATAGGTTTTATATTTTTTACAGCTTGGGGTTAGTATTACATGTTTCTTGTCCTTTGTCTTGAAACTAAGGCACATGTATATACCTTTATTAAAAGATAAAGGCAATGGTAAAAATCTTTTAAAAATTTAGCAAACAAATTATTCATAATTTGTTTAATTTTAGTAAAAAGAAAGAAAAAATGGTCAATGTTTGAAAAAATTTTTGATTGACTTTAATGATATTAACAAGTAAAAATTAATTTTTATTGACCCCAACCATATCTTAGAAATAGAGACAAGGAAGTGCATTCTCAGGGCCTTTTGGCTATACATAAGGATAGCCGCGAGTTAGATGTATTGAACAGTTCCAGGGGCTGCTCTGCCTCAGTGAGCAGAGCTATCATAAGAAACCAGCAGAGAGTAGCACACTTCCTATGGGGCTGGGAAAACAAAGGGTAGAGCTTTAAAAACACACACACACAACAAACACTCAGAGAAGAAAAGGGACCAAAAAAAAGCAATCAGTTTCTGTGTAAAAGTGCTATTTTTAAAGGTGAGCTTCTTTAGCTATTTGCAGATCCAATTTGCCAAATTACAACATCTGAAAACTACCATGATCTGGTATCATAACAAGGCATTGATGTGCGCAGGCACTGTTGTGTGTTCTGATGCCTCTGCCTTTGTCTATTTTTCTTCAAGTGACTGCCTGATAATCCACACTCTTTATTTCCTCATAGATCTCTCAAGGTCTAAAGAAAAGAAATCCTTGGAGGTGTCATTGAGAGACATAAGATATGCAAGAGTGAATTTCTAACGTAGAAGAGCTTAGCACAGGCATCTTTTCCACTAGGGTGAAAAAAAGAGCATCCCTCTTTTTGTGATCCACCTGGCAGAGCTGGATCCTTGGTTTAGATCTGACAGCATGATCGCAGCAAGGAGGGGTCTGGCCACTGGAAGGGGCATTTCCTAATTAATGCTTCAGTGCCAGGCATCTTCTTAGATGCAGCATTGTAACAGGATGTGGTTTTGGCAGTAATTTTTCCCAGAACAAAAACATGAGGAATAGGGTGCATCTGTCTGTCCATCAACTCTCTGGGTGACACACTAAAAGGCAGCGAGACCGGAAACCCTGTATTAGGCATCCATCTGATATCAAAAAAAAAAAAAAAAAAATGCTTCCATAGCCTAAAGTCAAATTACTTTCTGCTGTTCTTCCAACAAAACTCAAAACTAACCTTTCTACGTTAGGTTCTGTACTCGCAAATAATCTGTTAACAAAGTCTCTATGATAGGTTCTTTAATTATTACAGAGAATTCTCAGCTGTTAGCAAGAATATTGACAAGGACTGAGGAAGTAGTAGAGTCTCTTCTTCTTAACTTTGTTCATGTCAGAGAGAAAAGAGTTGATTTTTGGAGAATGATCATTGCCTGAGTCAATTTTAAAACAGAAGACACTGGGGTTATGTTTAAACCAAGAAGCAACACCAGACTAAATGAGGAAAGTGTAGTCAGTCATATAAAACCCAGATGTATACTGAAACTTGCCTCTTTTCTGCTTTATATTTCTCTCTAGAAAATTCAAACTATTTTTCAGCAACCTACAGGCTTAGTCTATTCCAAAGTTTACGAGTTAATGTTGACATTAGGCACTGAGAATGTAAAGAGTCCTCAATTTAAAGTCCTCTAGACTTGTGTTACCATTGTTCTTATTTGTCCCCTTGTGTTCCAGCTGAGAAAACTGCCCAGTTACAGTCACATAGCATCTGCACAACTCCCTGCATGTGAATCCACACTATAACCCATCTGCCATTAAATGCTATTTATTCAGCCATGTCATAAGCTACAATGTGTATAAAACCATTGACATGACTGCCTGAGGCCTACAAAGTCAATGACAAAGCTAGGGTCGCACCAAAAGGAAAACGTATAAACATTTGGAAAGCCTTATTTGACAAATCTAGTTAAGAAATTTAATGGAACTGGGATTATTGTAGCCAGGGAAAATAAAGTAGAGATGACAATTATGTTTAAAGTATAGAAAATCTTGTTCACAATATGATGACCAAACTGCTTTTTCATTTTAACCACAGGTACAATAAGAATTAGGCTACATATAACAATTAATACAATTGTTTCCATTAAGATAATTTTCCACTATCTTAATGGAAACAATTGTATTGCAAACCTCGGTATCAGGACTTACACTGTCACGCACATGCACAGGAAACACTCCAACTCAGGAAGGTGAGTTATTGGGTGAGTCATTGAATATCACCCCAACTAAGTTATTGGGTGAGTCATTGAATATCACCTTTCCGTCATTTATATCCATATCAGTAAAACAAAAGATTCCCACACATAATCTTCAATCCTGATTTATTGGAATCTGTATATAATCATACACACATCCCTCATGTGGCTATGGTTTGGATATTTGGTGTCCTCCAAATCTTTGCTGGAATTTGATCTTCAGTGTTGCCTGTGAGGCTGAGTGTGAGATGCTTGAGGCATGGAGGTGAATCCCTTACAAATGGCTTGGTGCCATCCCCAAGGTAATGAACGAGTTCTTGCTCTATTACTTCAAAAAAGAGCTCTTTGTTTAAAAGAGAGTGGCACCCCTTCCCTCTCTCTCTTGCTCCCTCTCTTGCCAGGTAAGATGCCTCCTCTTCCACCATGACAGGAAGGTTCCAGAGCTCCTCACCAGAGGCAGGTTCTGGTGCCATGTTTCTTGTACAGCCGGCAGAAATATGACCCAAATAAACCTTTTTTTAAAAAAATTAATTACCCAGCCTTAGGTATTTATTTATAGCAAAGCTAACAGACTAAGACACCTACCCCAGAAAACCCAATTAAAATTAGATATTTTCAGCTGATTCAAAGTTAGCATGTTGTATTTTATGGACTGATACACTGTCAGAAACAAAGTAAAAAAATCAAGGTCAATCTGGTCATGTTACATAATATATTAAAGCTAGCTGCTATAGCAGGCAAACTCTAAACAGGTGAGAAAATTGATTTTTCATTCAGGTAAAAATTGTAGGTGTTATGTCAAGTGAGAGTGGGGCTAGAGACAAAAAAGGAAGCTTCTCCTTCATGTAGTCATTCAGGGAACACTGTCTCACAGGGTCTCACATGCGGCTTCCATGGTTGCCATGGGCATCAACATCTAGGCAACATTTGGAGGGAAGAGGGTAAGTGGAACATCAAATGCTGTTATTGTCATTAGGCAGTTGGTGGAATTATCATTGCTAACTGCCAAAGTAATTTGGACAAACAGGGAGAATCTCACTATTTGTTTCCATTTAAATAATATGATTTATAGGGAAAATATCTATCTTTAGATGCACTCAAGGATTTCCACTTAGAAGGAAATCTGGTGGAGAAGACTTTTATACAACGAATAGTCACCTCTTATTTTGGGATCATGTTTATCACTTTACAAATGAAGGATTGTCATTTGAGACTTTAGAATGGTTATTGCCATCTCTCAGTAACAGAAGATGCAATGTATGTACCCTGCCACCAGGTGGTGGTTCCTCTACTATGTGCTTTGAGAATCAAATCAAAACTAGAAATGATTTCTCATTTAATTCGCTGAAATACAACTTTCTATGCTGCTTATATTTCACTATATCAATAATCAGATTTAGCCTGACAGTCGAAGATCTCTATTCTCAGTCCCCAGTTTGTACAGAAAAGCAAATCTATAAATCTAGTGTGATCACTATTTCTCACTTTTTTTCTCATTATACTTTTGTGTCTTTTTTTTTTTTTTAATCAAATGCTGTCACAGAGCACCTACTACACAGTAGGGCTAAATTAATGCATATTTTAAGGCTTCGCTAATTTTATTGCTTTTATCTAAAATGCTTTAGCACTTTGTTCATAAAAGTCCTTCAATAAAACTGTCCTTCAATAAAAATTCAAATTGGATGTCATTTCTCCCATCATTGTCCAAGTAAGAAAGAGGTAATATCCTTTCTCTGACCCATACCCAGGCTTAAGTGCTATGTTTTTTTGTTTTTTTTATATGGGTTTTTTTGTTTTGTTTTGAGCAACCGTAGCTCTTATACACTGTGTCCAATTGTAGCTTTTAAATGTTATTCTCCTATCTTGATGTCCCATAGCTCTTAGCACAGTTTTTGGACACTCAATCACTATTAGCTGAATAGATGCATTTCAATACCACATTTTAGAAACATTTTTAAAAGGAAATTCCTACAACATAACTTACATTTTTATTGATTCTTAACTTTTCCTTTCTCATTTTATCCTGAGTTCTAATTTGAGTCAAATTCCCTACATTGTACTTTAAAAGTTACCAAGGTGCCAAGTGTTCAAAATTTAGATAAGTTGGTATCAATATTTCTTGAGGTATTAACACTTTGTCTGGGGGCAAATCTTAGGCCTCTTTCCAGGTTAATCAAAAGGCAGGTTTTCTTTTGTCCGACTTACTAACTGAATCAATTAAATAAACTTTTTTTTTTTTTAACAAATCCTAGCTCCATCTTTGCCCATGAGTCTCTCTTCTAAGTGTTTAATGTTACTTTTATCATCTAACACAAGAACATTTAAGAAAAACATTACTCTTTTATTTATTATTAAAAGAAAACATGACAAACGCTCACTATGTTTTTCTTTCATTGGAATTAGTAGCTAGGTGACCTTGAACTATATGTCCAATAGATCTTCTTTCAGAAACACTCCAGCAATAAATGGATTTTCTAATCTGTCCTAGTACAGAGTTCCCAAAGCAGTTTCCTGAATGAGTTTATGCTCTTCCTAAAGAAGAGAACATTTTAAAATAAAACTATTTTAAATTGAGGTTTAGGGATGGAAATTTAAAGCAATTTCATGACAGTAACATTTATCTCTTTTGGCAGTTCTGATATTTATGTATTGGGTTTTCTCAAAGCTAGGTCACCTTTCTCTGCAACCATTTGGTCTGTTTTAAAAAGTTATTTCCTAAGACCAAAGACTGTCCTATTCTATTTAGAGTCCAGCTTCGCACTGTCAGAACTTAAAATTCCCCAGGCTATCTTGGCAGAGCTGCTTTAGGTCAAACTACAACCAAATACAGCTTTTTGAGGTAGACTGTACCCTCAAAAGGGCCTCAGTCTCCACAAGCGTTAACAGCACCAGTTATGACATAATCCATAGCTGTTCCATTCAAGAGCTGTGGCTACAGACCCGTATGCCTAGGTCCCAGATCATTTTTGTTAGGTCCGTGAATACTCAATTGGGCAAATATTTATTCAACAATTAATGTGTGCCACATATCGTATTAGCGTCAAAGATGCAAAGCTAAATAGACATGATTCCTGACATTGAGAAGTTTACTGTAAATTGGTCACTGTTTTACTGGACATCTTGCCTTCATTTCTGTGTTTTTCTAGGTCCTTGATCTTTAGCCCAATGTCATTTAAATAATTGACTTTCCAGACATTCTGCATTTTAGAGGGTTCCATTGCTCCCTGTTGGTGTGATCTGTGACCAAACATTTGTCTTATACTCTTAATCCATTGAGATCTGGCACCCACCCAACTGAAGGAATAAAAATAATTAAATATTAGATTAGAATATCTGAGTTCATAATAAGGCTTACAGATTTTTCCAAAATAAAAAGGACTATCAGAAATCATCTAAGTCAGTGCTTCTCATGTGCTTTAATGTGCATAAGTATCACATGGAGATATTGTTGACGTGCAGATTCTGATTCAGTAGACCCGGTATAGGGCCTGAGATTCTGCATTTCTAACCATTTTCTCCTGATACCATGACAACGCTTATACCAGCAATGTCCTTGGCCTTTTTCCCACTTCTAAATGAGGGCAATGCCATGAGAGATAAGCAAAATCCAGTGAATATGGTCCTAGACTCAGAAAACATTATTAAGTGAATTTAGTCATCTAGTACAAGATTTGTTTGTTTGTTTGTTTGTCTTTCAAGGCAGCAGAAGCATTGGTGAAGGTGAATTGGATGAACTGAGTTCTTGTTACCTTCTCAGAACATAAAATTGAAGGAGGTTAAAATAGTATGGCAGTTTGTCAGAAAAGTAAAAATGGAATTTGATGATTCTGATTCTGCAATTCAAGTTCTTGGTACATACTCAAAATAATTAAGAGCAGGGACTTGAAGAAATATTTTTAAGTCTATGTTCATTCACAATAGCCAAAAGGTGGAAGCAACCCAAGTGTCTATCAACAGATATATAAAGGAAATGTAGTATGTATGTACAATGCAATATTGGCCTTAAAAAGGAAGGAAATGCTGACTCATGCTAAACATGGATGAGCCTTAAAGACGTTCTGCTAAATGAAATAAGCTCACCACAAAAAAAAAAAAAAAAAAATACCCTATGATTTCATTTACCTAAAGTATCTAGAGTGATCAAACTCATGGCGATAGAAAGTAGAGTAGAGTGGTGGTTACCAGAGCTGTAGGGAAAAGGGAATGAGGACTTATCGTTTAATTGGTACAGAATTTCAATTTTGCAAGATGAAAAGTGTTCTGTGGATGAATGGTGGTGATGGTAGCACAACAATGTGAACTTAATATTTATTTAATGATACTGAATCATGCTTAAAAAAAGAGTTGAGATGGTAAAGTTTATGCCTTGTGTATTTTACCATAATTAAACCTTTTAAAAATTAAAGAAGGCTTATACAAGGGTATGAACTATCCAGTGAGATAATACTAGAGTATCTTTGAAACCAGATTTGTTTTATGGAGGTTCAAGTTCAAACCATCAGTGGAGGAAGTTATAGATCTTTCTGTTAATTCAGACAGAAAAAATTCACTGACAGTGTGACTTGTACCCAGGATTATAAACTATATTGCCAATCTCTTTGTACCACATAAAGGTCTTATTGTTGTACAAACTACAAACAAGAACCCAACACATCTGTCAGAACTGTAACAAAAATTATCCTGTACATCTGCAATCCTAAATTTTATGTACTGGCCAAAATTCTCTGGTCCTGTTTCCCGGGATTGGTAGCCACAACTTTCTTGAAAAGTTGTTTAACCAATGGCTGAGTGTCTTTTTTAATTAAGTAGATTTATTAAATAAATCAAAGCCATGTTAATAATTTTGTGCATAGCTTAATTTGTAGATTTAGTATATAAACTGCTTATAAAATAAAATAATTGTCTTTATGATTGAGCCTTGTGATGTAATAGTAAATGTGGATGCTTAATTAGGTATGCAAAATATGTAATTAAATATTTTTTTCACCTTTCTGATTTCAAGTTGAAAGCTATAAGATCATTTATTTATGTTTGTAAAAATTCTTGAAATTATTGCAAGAACTAAACATGGTTCAATGTAATTTTAAATTTTAATTGTGAGACATATCAGAGTTCAGTACTTGGGAAGGATGTAATTGCAGGGTCAAATATCTGAAGTATTTATCAGTGAAAGTTAAATATATTTAATTCATAAATGTAGCTTTAAAAGTTTTAGAAAATTAAACTAATGAACTTTAAATATGGACTGATTATCAAATAATTATTAAATATTATTATTATTCAGTTCTAAGCTGATCAATCATATCCCCCTTGGAATTGATTGCTAAAATTCAAAATCTCTGAAAATCAAAAGCTTAAGAAGAACAAGATTTGGGGTTTAATACTTTAATAAATTCAGTACTAATTTAAAAGCTAAAGAAACATCTAACTCATTTCTATGCACAAAAGTTGCTTTAAATCACTAAAAACCTTCCACTGGCATTCCTAAATAATCTTAGACAGACAATCAACTTTTTCACAGGATCAGAAAAGTAAATTCCAAAAACTTGTTCGATGAAGTTGTGTAAACTATAAGCATTTCATTGTTCCACATGTGGTGGTTGTGCAGCCAGGACGAATCAAAAGCCTTGAGGCAATACAGGGATCCCTAATAGCCTATCTCGTCATATGCTGGGCCATGGAAAGAAATCCGAAGAAATTAATTGTCTCTGCCAAGCTGAGTATAGGCAACCAGGTGTGAAGCATGAAAAGGTTGACAGAAATCAATTACATAAACCATAGTTGAGATACAGATAGAATGTCAGTGCTTGAGCTCACAGTGAAATAGAAGCAAGACAAATAATCCAGAACCCTAAAAGCAGACACAAAGTTCCTTAAAAGCAAAGAAAATAGTGTTCTTGTTCAGTGCCGTATCTACAGGCTTTCAGGGTGGGACCATTACTTTTTTGTGTTTTTTATGTATTGGGGTACATGTGAAGGACATGCAAGATTGTTGCATAGGTACACACGTGGCAGCGTGATTTGCTGCCCTCCTCCCCATCACCTACATCTGGCATTTCTCCCCTTGCTATCTCTCCCCAACTCCCTACCCCCCACTGTCCCTCCCCTATTTCCCCCCTACAGACACCAGGGTATAGTGCTCCCCTCCCTGTGTCCATGTGTTCTCATTATTCAACACCTTCAACACCTGCCTATGAGTGAGAACATGTGGTGTTTTGATCTTCTGCTCTTTTGTCAGTTTCCTGAGAATGATGGTTTCCAGGTTCATCCATGTCCCTACAAAGGACACAAACGCATCGTTTTTGATGGTTGCATAATATTCCATAGTGTATATGTGCCACATTTTCCTTGTCCAGTCTATCATCGCTGGGCATTTGGGTTGGTTCCAGGTCTTTGCTACTGTAAACAGTGCTGCAATGAACATTCGTGTGCATGTGTCCTTATAGTAGAACAATTTATAATCCTTTGGATATATACCCAGTAATGGGATTGCTGGGTCAAATGGAATTTCTATTTCTAAGTCCTTGAGGAATCGCCACACTGTCTTACACAATGGTTGAA
>NW_016107563.1:1588797-1592794 GCF_001604975.1 Cebus imitator | reverse complement strand
TTCTGTCAATACCTAGCTTATTGAAGGTTTTTAGCATAAAGGGCTGTTGAATTTTGTCAAAGGCCTTCTCTGCATCAATTGAGATAATCATGTGGTTTTTTGTCTTTGGTTCTGTTTATGTGGTGAATTACGTTTATAGACTTGTGTATGTTGAACCAGCCTTGCATCCCCGGAATGAAGCCTACTTGATCATGGTGGATAAGCTTTTTGATGTGCTGTTGCAATCGGCTTGCCAGTATTTTGTTGAAGATTTTTGCGTCATTGTTCATCATGGATATTGGCCTGAAGTTTTCTTTTCGTGTTGAGTCTCTGCTGGGTTTTGCTATCAGGATGATGTTGGTCTCATATAAAATGATTTGGGAAGGATTCCCTCTTTTTGGATTATTTGGAATAGTTTCAGAAGGAATGGTACCAGCTCCTTTTTGTATGTCTGGTAGAATTTGGCTGTGAACCCATCTGGACCTGGGCTTTTTTTGGGTGGTAGTCTCTTAATTGCTGCCTCAACTTCAGACCTTGTTATGGGTCTGTTCAGGGTTTCGGCTTCTTCCTGGTTTAGGCTTGGGAGGAGGCAAGTGTCCAGGAATTTATCCATTTCTTCCAGATTTACTAGTTTATGTGCATAGAGTTGTTTGTAATAATCTCTGATGGTGGTCTGAATTTCTGTGGAATCTGTGGTGATATCCAGGGTGGGACCATTTCTTATTCACCGTTTATAACTCCAGTGCCTAGCATGGTTCCAAGAATAGATCACTGCTCAAATATCAGTTCAATGAATGAACAAGATAAAGAAGCTTAAAAAAAATGGTAGGCAAAGACTAATGATTAGGAAAAGTAAACAAAATTAGTGTACAAGACTTTAACAACAAAAAGGAATCAGCATTCTGCCCCTTGATCTGCCACTTAATGTGGTCAGGATAAATTTAAGAAGTAATGGAAAATAACAGGATAATTAGAGGGTTTGTGTGTAGAAGTTGCTTCTGGTAAACAGATAATATTTCTAAACCAAAAGTAAGTCTTCACTGAGTATCTCTACAGGCGTTCAGCATACGACCTTCAGACCTTCACATTTCTGAAGTAGTAGAGATTACTATTCCCTTAAGCCGGCATTTCTAGAAATGTGTTCTGTATGCTGTATAGCCCTACCATAAATTCATACCATAGATAAAATGGCAATAGGTATAACTTGAGAACTGCTTCTTAAGTAATTCCCAAGCCTAAGGTATTACACCTTAGTTAACTCACTTTTCAAAACCCTCTGTAAGAGACTATATCCAAGCTCTAAAAAACAAAACAAAACACAAAAATCAAAAAAAAATAGGTATGAATAGATGTTACTGTGTGTCAAAAGAAAAAAAGCAAGGGAGGGGTTTCTTACAAAATCCACTGTGAATTTTAAAGGAAAAAATGCAGTTGTTCTGCAAACTTTTTTACTCTTTTCTTTCCCCCATAGTTCCTTGAGAAAATAATGCTTCAGGAAATCTTCTTAGACTCTTGAAACCAAGCCCAATTCAGATCTGAAAAACAATTAGCAAAGATTTTTCATGGGACCTAGTTGAAATGTGGCTTTGTAGGATGTTATAATGTTTTTGTTTCTTTGTTTTTCTTATTTTTATGTTTATTTGATTTCATTGTTGTTCCCATTTCCAAGTACAACTATAATAAGTTAGCATGCAACTTCATGGAGAATATACCTCCAATTTTCAAGGTGATATACTACAATAATAGACAAAATTTGTCTGCTACTTTCACGGTTTTCAAAGGCATTTTCTTCCTTTGAGTCTCTCTAGCATCCTTGTGAGACAGTCAGGGCACATGTCCACCAACTAAAGGAAAACCAGGATGTGACTTCTTATACATGAGTCACTTCTCAGCTTTAGTTTCTTGCAGCAGAGGCTAGACTATGTGATTTTATGTTTAAGTTGTGTTTACCTGTTATCAGCTGTATAATGTTTATTTTCTTGATTTATCAAGTATCCTATAATGTAACTATGATGACAAATTGAAATGTGATTTGAAAAATTAAATTTGTTTTTATTTAACAAATTAACAGGCAGAACCAGTGGGATGGTGATCAACCTAGCAGCTTTAGTTAGAATTTTCTTCAAATGAGTTTATTTCTCAACTAGAACATGCAATGTAGTATTTATCTCACATATATGTACTTTGCTTTATAAATCAGTTCTCTCAACCTTCAGGCATCAACCAATTCCTCTCATTGGTCTACCTTTTAAATATTGAGTTAGCCAACTGGTTCAGCTAACTGATAATCCCAACACCATCTAATACATTCTCAATAATTTGTCTTTCTGAAGTCTCAGTGAACCTTTCAAAACAGCTGGTCCTTTTTCTAAGGTTGTCAGGTCAGAACCAAGAAGCATCCTAAGCTCTTGATTCACCAGATGACCAAATCTAAGTCACTCACTAAACATCTCTTTGTATAATGGCTATTATAGGAAATATTTTCATCCCTGAAGTCCTAAATCCAGTTGAAAGTTCCATCCATTGAGCACCTAATGGACACTAAAGAAGTGATAGATGCTGATGTAGGTTTCTCAGCATCTGAAATTATTTTCTACAGCTTATAAATATGAAACTGCCAATGTTTACAGAGTAGGAATCTTGTTTTATTCATCTATTTTCCAAGTGCTTAGTACAGTGTTTGGCCCAAAATATGGGTTCAAAAAAGGCTGATTATTCTTACTAACTCTTCTGCCTGACAGAAATAAGTAAGTTTCCATTAGTGTTTGACCCAATCCCAGCATGAAGCTGAGACACTGGGAAATCTGTCTCCATGATACATAAAATTATTTTTTCCAAAACATTCAGAGCATCAAATTAGCTAACAACATATGGGCCAGAGATAAGAGAGCACCCATCAGGGTTTTGGTGTTTTGGTTTTATAAAAACCTTGAGACATTTTGTTTTGAAGCTGATATTTTCAAAAAAGTTCTTTGAATTTTTCAGAACATTTCAATCACTGCTTTTCAAGGGAAATTTTAGTATTTTTTTTCCAACTGAATGGGAAGCTGTGCTATGCAAACAACAAAGATTCTTTTCTTTGAAAGTTATTCATATTCTGCTTCCAGGATCGTCAGGGGAATTGATTTTTTTAAAAAAAAAGCTTAACCAAGCAGGCAATCAGAGCCATATTGTACTAGAGACAACCTAAACTCTGAAGTTCACAAGTTTTATGTTTTCTTCTAAGCTTGGGGCCTATGTTTTTCTGATGAGTCCTTAAGTTAGCCAAATAAGTTTGCATGACCTGTAGCTAAGTTTATTTTCTTTTAATAGATATCTGTATTTAGCTTTAATAATTTTCCTTTTCTTTCTTTATTCTCATGTGAGTAAACAGTCTGAATTTTCATCTGCTTCTCAAGAATAGAAATTATTAGCATGAAGCTACATTTACCGTTTTTTCACAAATTATTTTTTCATTGCATTTTCTTTTGTACATTAAGAAAAGATGCTTATGGTTGTATATGTTATTGTCAATATTTTAAATTCAAGAAAAGTGACACGGTGTCATACAGCTACAATTCAAATCTAGGACTTTTAAACTCCAAAGCCTAATTGAGCTCTACTTTCCAGTGGTAGAATAGTTAGTAGAATAGTTTCTGCACCTAGAACAGTTACTGCAGATGCAGGTTTTCAGACACTACTTTTGGGAATTGTGACTCAGGAGATCTTCCCTGGGCTCAGAAATCTGAATTTTTAGCCAGAGCAATCAGGCAAGAAAAAGAAATAAAGGGCATTCAAATAGGAAGAGAGGAAGTCAAATTGTCTCTATTTGCAGACGACATGATTGTATATCTAGAAGACCCCATCATCTCAGCCCAAAATCTCCTTAAACTGATAAGCAACTTCAGCAAAGTCTCAGAATATAAAATCAATGTGCAAAAATCACATGCATTCCTATACACCAATAACAGACTTAAAGAGAGCCAAATCAAGAACAAAATTCCATTCACAATTGCCACAAAGAGAATAAAATACCTAG
>NW_016107563.1:1581884-1587167 GCF_001604975.1 Cebus imitator | reverse complement strand
TTGCATGTTCTTCACATGTACCCCAAAACCTAAAATGCAATAAAATAAATAAATGGGGGAAAGAAAAAAGAAATATGAATTTTTAAAAAGCATTCTGGATGACTCTAAAGCAAGTCATTTACATTCCAATTGACTGGAACACATTTTAACCAAGATTTAACTACACCTGTTTTCTGTTTTCTGCCGCATAACAACAGTTTGAACTCCACTACCAATCACCACATAGTATGAACCAGAGTAACTCATTCTCCCATTTGAATCCTAGTTTTCTTAGCTGTTAAATGGAAATAATTATAATTTTTTACCTCAAAGGAGTAATATATGTATCAGATAACATAATATGTACTGCAATGCTTCTATCAGTAGAATGTGTTATTTTAAAACAGTATTAAAGCATATATTTTAATAACAAAAGATGTAACATACAAATCATATAATCATATTTAGATTCTTTAATGTAGGATTATCTGATCACAATATGGTAAAAATAAATGTTCAGTCTACATTAATAACTTCTTCAACCTACTAAACTCTCATCCATAATCACTATGCAGTATAGAATATCCTTTATTAATTTACCCAACTCACTACCTCTGAACCTATGCACACACATTCACACATTCTAGTAAGGTCAGTATCATCAGTATCTCCCAATTCAAATACATGCATGTGCACCAACTAACACACACAGTTGCAACTGCTAAGTTAGTGGCAGATTTTTCACTGACTCCATTCTATATTTCACTAAAAGATAAAATATATCATCTCTTTTCAAGACAATGAAGATTGGTTAACACAAAGTACCCATGATTGTCACTAACACTTCCACCAACCACATGGACATTGCAGGATCAAGGTGTTTTTTTCCTCAGGAATATGAACTTCCATTACCCTCCCCCAGTGGGAGAAAAACTCTGAAACAATTGGTATGACAAAAGATACTGACACCAACAGTCACAGCTTGATTTCATGGTATACCACATGGGATTTTTCTAAAAATGAAGAAACTTTAGCATTTTCTTGTTATTTGGGGCTGCAATGCCATAAGCCTTCCACCTATCCTGTGTCGACTTTAAAAAGAGCAGACCGGCTGGAAAACAAGAGGTAATTTGCATGTGAAGAATAAACAAACAGAAGTCTGCAGTATGCCATCTCAAAAAACAGAACTGATGTCTTTGTTTAGAAAAAGTGGAGCAACAAAGTTTAAGAGAGGAAATAGCAGGGTAGTAATGGACCATCTTTCCCTTTCTGCTCTCCCAAAACATATTTTAAATAAACCTGACCTGACCTCCCTACACCATCAATAGCCTTCTCTCAGTCCTCACTGATCCAAGGCTTTTCCTCACCCTAGTACACCAATGTACACAGCATTAGTTTTTTTCTAAATAATGACATCGCCATCTCCAACTGCACTTCGGTCATTAAATCATTTTATATTCTAAGGCATCAAGAATATATCCCTCTGTCGGCTGTGTGTCGTGGTTCATGCCTGTAATCCCAGCACTTTGGGAGGCCAAGGCAGGTGAATTAGCTGACATCGGGAGTTCAAGACCAGCCTGGCCAACATGATGAAACCCTGCCTCTACTAAAAATTCCAAAAAGTTCGCTGGGCGTGTTTGTGGGTGCCTGTAATCCCAGCTACTTGGGAGACTGCAGCAGGAGACTCTCTTGAACTCAGGAGTTGCAGTGAGCTGAGATAGCACCACTCCAGCCTGGGCAACAAGAATGAAACTCCATCTCAAGGAGGAGGAAGGAGGAGGAGAAGGAGGAGAAGGAGGAGGAGGAGGAGGAGAGAAAGAAATAATCCCTCTGTCTCATATTCGTTGCCTTTCACAAGGTTTTCTTCTGTCAAATTTTCATTAATTCCTTGATTTACAGTTTACCCACCCCACTACCTCTGGGCCTATGCACACACATATGCATGCATTCTATTAGGGTCAATATCGTTAGTATCTCCCAATTCAGATATACACATTTCTGCCTCCACATTTTCACTAATATTCAAATCTATAAAAAATTATCCAGACTCTGCACTTAAGTGACTATGAAAGGCTTGGGAGGGAAAGATTCTAAAATGTTTCAAAAAGCTGGTTTATAATAGGGGTGGCAAGACACTTATTTACTCACAGATAGATAGACAGATAGACATTCATGCCTGCATACACACACACAAACACAAATGCATGTACATATGCATAGTATATATTTGGCAGACAGAACTGCTTATACAGTCACCAAAATCAATTTTCTATTTCTCCTGAACACACATTTATTTTCCTGCAGGAAGGCTGGGAGACAAACGTATGTTTGTTTTGGGCCTAGCTCATACAAAGCTTACAAGCATCTGACTCTCTTGTTTCTTCTCTCTTCTACCAACTACAGAAGATCCAAGAGTATTATAAAGCTCTGGTATGGTGCTGCCTAATAGAAATATTACATGTGAATTTCTAAATATTCTAATAGCCCAAAACAAAAAGGTAAAATTAATTTAAATAACATATTTTACTTAAGTCAAGAAATATAAAACACTGCCATTTCCACATGTAATCCATATGAAAATTATTAAATCTAAATTTTGCATTTTTATATTGTCTTTATAATGGGCATGTATTTCACATTTTCAGTAGATCTAATTTAGGACTAGCTACATTTCAAATGCTCAATAGCCATATGCAGGCTAGTGACTACTATGTTAGACAGCATAGCTCTAGAGATAGTGGAATCCCTATCTGGAAGGTGTCTGGGTCTCTGAAACACTTTGTGGGAAGTCCATCCCCAAAACACTCCAACTATTATATCAGCGAAACTCATACTTCTATTTTGTAAATCTACTGAGATTTTTAAGTGGATTAATTCAACAGCTTATCCTAATACTCTCTTATTATATAAAAATGTATGAATGATAGTGCATTTGAGAGACTTCTACCAAAAAATCAATGGAACACTACAGTAGTAGAGGAGACAAGATCTCTTTGGGCTACTGGATGACTTCACACAGAAAAATAAAATTTGAAATAAGAAAAGCTAAAATAGCAGGGCACAATGACTTGCATCTGTAATGCCAGCACTTTGGGAGGCCAAGGCAGGCAGATCACTTGAGCTCAAGAGTTCAAAACAAGACTGGAAAACATGACAAAACAAGTATCTACAAAAACATATAAAAATTAGCTGGACGTGGTGGTGCATACCTGTAGTACCAGCTACGGGAGAGGCTGAGGCAGGAGGATCACTTGAGCATGGGAAGTGGAGGTTGCAGGAGTCATGATTACACCATTGCATTCCAGCCTGGAGGACAAGACCCTGTCCCAAAAAAGGAAAACTAAAATAAATAAAGTGGATCATGGAAGATATTCCAGGAATGAGTCAAGGAAAAGCACAGGGAAGGGAACATCACGCACCCGGGCCTGTCAGGGGGTGCGGGCCTAGAAAAGGGATAGCATTAGGAGAAATACTAATGTAGATGACGGGGTGATGGATGCAGCAAACCACCGGCACATGTATACCTACATAACAAACCTGCACATTCTGCACATGTACCCCAGAACTTAAAGTATAAAAATAAAAAAATAAAAAAGTCGTGTGCCCATAAAATTTTAATTCACAAATTAATCTCTCAAAGTATAAATTTATGTAAGAGAATTAATGAGATTTTGATAGAAGATATAAATTAAGACCATATTGAGATCATCTTAACCGACTGACTGAATGGATTTGAACTTTAATCTTCCTCAGATCTCAAAATATCACTTTGTTATGCAATAAATAAATATTAATTATTTTTTTTCATCCTGGAATAGTCTTTGGAACTACAGTATTTAAAATGGATTAAAGCTGGAATGACTTAAAACAGCAAAGTCAGTTTTAAGGCATTTAACACTGGTTTTGGCAAAAGAAAATGAAGTGTGAAGTAAGGAGTTTGAGAGTGGAAAAGGGAGAAGAAAGAAAAGAAAGCAAGTGGGGCAAATCTGTTATATACCAGGTTCATTCACATTTAAACTTCCTTAAAACTGTTATGGAGTAATATTTTCACTAATGCAAAAGTAGGCTTAGAAAGATGAGCCAACACCTGGGTTTTCACACACAGTAAGGACTAGACTTGGGATTTAAACCAATTTCATTAATCTTTTTATTTTGAGAAAGTGAGCCATTATGTTCTAATAATTTGGCATTAATGTATACCCATGTTTGGGAGTTCAGAAGAGTAGTAGAATGTTTAGAAAGTATGACACGGAAGAAACAGTCGAAATAGGAAGAAAATAAAAGAGCAAAATGTTACTAAAACCAAAGGGAGAATGAAAGCAAATAACTTTAACTAGTGGTGCCAAGAGGATCAAAACAGTTTTCTTTGAATAGAGAACAAGTATGTGCTTATTTATAGACAAAGGAACATCAAGCATCGGTCAGGACTGATGATATTAGAAAGAACAGGGATAATCAAGGCAAATCTCTTATGCTATAGTTGGTTTTTCCACTCTTTTATCCTGCAAACTCAAAGAAAACTTCATCTATTTAACCACAGTTCAAGAGAAATAGCAGAGAGAGGATATATAAAACCCATGCATATAAGATTGGAACTAGAAGTAGCCAGGTGAGTTAGACAAGTGTCCTCAATGTGGTATTTATTCTTTAGGGCTTACCACAGATGTTTCAGTTCTCCTTTGGGGCCGCAAGACAGAACTTTACTTCTATGCTTCTTCTGAGGTTAGGAATGGTCATGTGACCTGCTTTAGCCAAAGAAATATCAGTGAATGCGTCCTAAATCATTAGGAGCCTGTGCAAGCTCATATTTCCCTCCCCTTCTCACCAAAATCCTAGAACACATGCATTAAGATAAACCAAACATCGTATGTTCTCACTTATAAGTGGGAGCTAAGTTATGAGGATGCAAAGGTGTAAGAATGATACAATGGACTTTGGGGACTCAGGGGAAAGTGTGGGAGGAAGTGAGGGAGAAGGGACTACAAATTGAGTTCAGTGTATACTGCTTTGGTAAGGGGGGGGGCACCAAAATCTTACAAATCACCACTAACAAACTTATTCATGTGACCAAATACTTCTTGTTCCCCCCAAAAGCTATGAAAATTTTAAAAATTAAATATAAAACTTCACTTAACTTTGTTTCTTGAATGGCAATTTAAAAAAAGATCCTCCCTGCTAATTTAGATTGAGCAACAAGCATGAGCAAAAAATAAATCTTCACTATGTTAAGCTACTGAGGTCTCGGTTTACTTATTATTACAGTACAGCATAACCAAACCTATCGCAATTAACGTAACAAACATT
>NW_016107563.1:1578361-1581763 GCF_001604975.1 Cebus imitator | reverse complement strand
TACAGGCGTGTGCCACCACACCCGGCTAATTTTTGTATTTTTAGTAGAGACGGGGTTTCATCATGGCGAGAATGGTCTCGATCTCTTGACCTTGTGATCCGCCCGTCTCGGCCTCCCAAAGTGCTGGGATTACAGGCGTGAGCCACCGCGCCCGGCCCGTAGCAAACGTTCTGATGCTCAGTTTATTTCATCTATAAGATGTGATGGTTGAGTAAGTTTTGGGTCTTTTTTTTTTTACATGTTTAAAGCCAAAGTGATTCTTAAAATGAAATGTTACTCAATCTATATAGTATATAATAGTAGAGATACACTGATTAAAGCAGAGAAAGGTACCCAAATATCAGAATCTCTAGGTTTCCAATTGGCATAATTTCAAAGCCCTTTGAGTTAAAAAGTCTCTAAACTGCCTTTGAAATATGACTAGGTAATTTTTAATAAAAAATATGTTAAAGCACCATTGGAGAGTTAAAGATAAATAAAATACAGTATCAACCACCAAAAAACTTTAAAATCTAATAAGTAGCATAAAACAAGTGCACAAATATTTATGATGCAAGGCAGAATAAATTTTATTAAGCAAAATTTTCCAAACATATTTGACCACAAAACAATTTTAAGAATATATTGACTTGATAGGAACACATAGAATCCAATTCATGCTTCAATTTTAGTGACAGCCAAAATAGTCTCAAAAATTTACTTCTGCAAAAAAAACACGATGTAATTTGTTTTTATAGATTTACTCCACAACAAATAACATATTACAGAAATTTTAATTTTAAAATTATATTAATAGCAGTATGTAAAGTATCAAATGGGATGCATAACTATGACCAATAATTATCAAATAGAAAACATTTATCAAAGCACTGGTTGATTGTGAGGTGTTGTTGCCTGTGTATGTCTGTGATGAACAGATAGAATGTCAGGTTTTCACATGGCAAGTAATTATCCTAGAAACTTCAGTAATTACTGTGTGTGGTACAACCAATTGTTAAGGAAAATTTACAAGCTATATGTCATATTATTTTTACTGAAAATGTGAAAAGCCAGTAATATTAGATTATTGAAGAATTTTTATTCTTATTAAAGTATTATAGTCAAGTCATTTACACTAAAGACATCTAATATCATCACATTAGGCTCTATTTTTAAACATGTAAGTAATATTCATTTTTAGCAATGACCTAAATAAGATGTCTATAACCCAATTTTCCTGACAAGTCCAGCGGAAAGCTAAAAAATAAGGTTATAATTCTAATAAATATTCAAATTTTAATAGCTCAAACTCTTACATATTTGATATCTAGAATATGGTTCCCCTCATCATTTTGGAAATTTCTCAATGTGCTGTTATAAAGGTATTTGTAAATAGGCACTTATAGTGCTGCCATGTAACCTCCTCTTCTTTGGCTATTGAGAAATCACCATTCCACTGGTCTCAGCAGTGCACATGAATGCAAACAGTTGCTACTCTACTCTGGCTTGGAAGAAGAAAGGGAAACTGATCTCCCTTTTAGTATATGAAGACTGGCTTGGGTCTGTGTCTCTATTTCTCTGTAGTAAGGATAAGCTAATTAAAACTGTGGTAATAGCCCTAAATTTCAATGGCTTACAACAGGGGATAGCAGAGTATGGTCTACAGACCAAATCTGGACAACTGCTTGTTTTTGCAAATAAAGATTCACTGGAATACAGCCACATGCATTCATTTTTGTATTTTTTCTATGTCTGCTTTTGCACAAAAATGGCAGAGTTGAGTAGTTGCGACAGAAATTGCAAAGCCTAAAATGCTTACTACCCAGAACTTTAGAGAAGAAAATTTGCTGACTCTTGGCTTAAAACAACAAAGGTTATTATCTCACTATGCCAACGTCAATCACATGTCATCAGCTCTACTCCACATCACCCCAAGCTAATGGAGACTCAACACCTGGACCACGACTTGTAACATAGCAGCAGGAAATCACCAATAAACTTGTAAATGATTCCATTAGGAAGAAACATAAGATACTTTTGCTCATATTTCAGTAATTAAAGTAAGTCATATGGCCATACCTCACTTCAAAGAGGTGTAAAAATATAATTCTGTGTTGTATCTAGAAGAAAGAGAAACAAAAATAAAAGTAAGCAACTCTAATTATTTTACCATTTCTTGCAGCATAGAAAATTTAAACTCTGTAATTTTTGTTTTTATTTTTTTACTGCTTTATTGAGGTATATGACATATGATAGATAAACTGCATCTATATACAGTGTACAACTCACATATATATATCTGGATACCATCAGAAACAAGAAACACATCCATCACTCCCTGAAGTTTCCTTATATTCCTTTGTATTCTTTATTTCTCTCAGGAAAGTTTTGTAGTTTCCAGTGCAAAAGTCTTTCACATCTTTGTAAAATATATTCTACTTATTCAAAATTTTTGATATAGTAAGTCATACTTTTTATTTTAAATTCCAATAGTTCATTACTAGCATACATAAAAAACATTTTCCTATATCGATTATTTATAGCATCTCTAAACTCACTTAATTCTAGCAGATCTTTTGCAGATTTCATTGAATCCTCTACATAGACAATCATGTCATCTATTAATAAAGACAATTCTTCTTCTTCCTTTCCAACCTAGATGACTTATATTTTTCTTCTTGAGTAAACTTCGGTAGTGTGTATATTCCAAGGAATTTGTCAATTTCATCAAAGACATCAAGTTTATTGGCATAGAGTTCATAATATTTCCTTATTGTTTGAATATCTATACAGCTTTAGTAAAATTACCTTTTAGATTTCTGATATTGGTAACTTGTGCCTTTTCTATATTTTTCTGATCAATCTGACAAGGTACTTTTCAATTCTATTGAGCTCAAAAAAACAGCTCCTAATTTTAATGATTTTCCCTATAATGCTATTCTATTGTATCTTATTAATTTCCACTCTGGCCTTTATAATTTTCTGCCTTCTGCTGTCTTTGGATTTTATTTTCTCCTTTTTTCTGGTTTCATAAAGTGGAAGCTGAGGTCGTTAATTTAGGATGACCATTGTTGCCCCTGCTTGCCCAACACCTCCAGTAAGATCAAAAGAGCACTATTATTAAAGAAAATCCTGGCAACTATATTGGAATGTTTTTAAAGAAATGTTAGATCACCAAAAGTCTTGATTATACACATGACAAATATGTCAATAGACACTGACAACTTTCCATTTTAAAATGATCTATAATAGATTCTTAGTGTGAAACTTTTTGAGCTATCTTGAGTAATTCATTTTATTTAAAGACTTTCTTTGTGCACCTATGGGTGATAAATTATAAAATTTATGTCTAGATAGACCTAAAAACCATTTGCAATACATATAAAACAAACATTTAGGTAATTTTTTTTTTTTTTTTTTTTT
>NW_016107563.1:1560759-1573866 GCF_001604975.1 Cebus imitator | reverse complement strand
CGGGGCGCCGACAAAGCAGCCGCGCGGGGCAAAGCAGCGGCGCTGGCCAGCGCTGGCCGGCACAGCCGCGCTGGCCGAAACAGCTGCGCTGGTGACCGTGGAGCACCTCTGCCCGGGAATTTCCTAGTCTGTGGGCAATAAAAACACGGCGTCCACTCACCCTCTGCGCTTTCACTGGGAGCTGCAATCCTGAGCTGTTCCTAAACGGCCATCTTGGATCCCACATTTAGGTAATTTTTAAAAGCATTGTGTTATACATAATTGACATTGTATTATACATAATGGACATTGTATTATACATAATTTTTTTCTTGGTGGTACATGAAACCTAGGAAAATTTTATTATTAAATGCATTTTAGATACAATGAAATATGGTATTTCACTGGACAAGACATGTCTTTTGAGTTGTTTTTCCAGAATGTTAGTGGGATCAATAGTATTTGTGAACATTATAGCCCCTGAACACCTTGTGAAAGAGGACAAGTTTTCTCAAGATAAAAAAAAAAAAAAATCAAGATTAGGATTGGATTGTGCTCTGAGGCTATAAAGCATATTAAAGTAAATGACTTAATTAGGATGTGCATACTTGGTCTCATTTGTATTTTATTAATCAATGATGAAATTATTGCCTCCCACATAATATGGTACTTTATCAAATTTATTGTTTTCATTTTATTCTTTCTTGGTGACCTTTAAAGCAGGCAGAAGAATGTAGACCAGAGTACTTAAATAATTGATAAATAAATTGACCCTTTTGCCTTACCAGGAAGTCCCTTAAGCATAAAACTTCCCAAAACAAAAAGAAAAAAATGAGCGAGTAAAGGGGGAAAAAATAGCTAAATGCAATTTCCTAAACAAAATTCCTGACACAGAATGAGATTAAGATAGGTCTTCCTTTTTCATCAAAGTAGTCATCTTCTCATTACTGAATTGGCCTCACAACAATATACCTCAATGTCTCTTGAGACATCAACTCTGGCATATGATCAGTGGCATGTCAAGGGTGGAGAGGAGTGATGTGCCCTGGGTGCTAGCAATAAGAGATTAGACTGTCTGTATAAAATCTTAAAACAAAGATAAAATCAACTAAAAACTGGGCTGCTTTTTTTTTTTTTATCACCATGTATCAGCGATTCTGAACAATGTCTAATAAAATACTTCTCACCACTAGGATGGGCTACTTCCACACATCACTTCCACTTGGCTGCTAACTGGCAAAAAAGCGAGGTTAGTGTGAGGAAGTATGAGAGAATAAAGGAGGCTTTAAGGAGAAGCTTGTCAATTATTCCAGGTGCCCTACAGGGGCATTAACTGATTCCCAGTGTATGGAACTTCAAATATTCACAGAGTTAAGACTTCATAAAGGAGTTTCCTTCAAAGACTCTCCTACTTAAACACAATACAAGAATGAGAAAATTATTATACCAAGCATTTGTATAGTTAATGAGTCAAATTAAAATTGGCAATAACACACTTCCTTCTTGTCCTTCTCTGTCATAAACCACACCCTAAGGCGGAAGCAGTTCTCACAGATCAGCTTTCTCAGCAGCCTAGAGGATTGCTTGACACCTGGATAATGAGGCAAAAACATAAAATGCAAGGTTTTTGAAACTATACAAATTGAAGAATAGCACAATCATTGGTCAGGAACTAAGAAAAGTAGAAAATGGGTGATATTTATACATTTCATTTGTGTTCTTCTGGTCACTGAGGTTATGTATACAGTAGACAATTAGTGTTGACAAACTATATTTTATAGACTTTATGGTCTAGTTGCATAGGGATTTGTATGGGCTTTATTGTTTTTTAACATATTTTTTAATCCACCCCTCTGGAACCATGTGGGTAGACAGGTGTTAGGGTTAAAAATTCATATGGTATGTGATAGGATTTTGGTGAGGAAATGGAGCAGAAGGGATGGACATTTTAACAGCTTGTGAGGTTTTAGAAGTGAAAAGGGAAGGGGGAGAAGTATTTTGCCTATTGAAAAAAATCATTGAAATATACATCTTATGCATACTGAGGTATCAAAAAGGTCTAGCTCTAAAGTTACAGAAAAAATAATAAATCAAAAATATTTTGTAGGACTAAGAGACTATGCAAAATGGGAATTGTTCTCCAGAGAATTTTCTAACTAATTAGTGCAAGGATAGATTAATTCTGTTCTTAATCAGTAAATCAATGTGGAACAGACAGAGAAAGAGGAAAAAAGGCTTCTCCTGTAATTTCATTTCTTAAAAGCCTGTTTGCATTTATTTATTTATTCAACAAGCATATAGTGTGCTCTTAGTATGTGCAAAAAAGTCCTAGTAACAACTGTAGATAATAGAAAAAAATTTTTAATCAGGTCTACCCTCCTTTAATTTATTTGTGAAAATTATATAAAAATAAAAATAGTTACAGTTTTTGCAATTCTACTACCTATCGGGCATTTTGGTAAGAGTTTTATCTGCTTATTTGTTATGGTAACAACGACACAACAAAGCAAATTTTTTTTTTTTTTTTAATGGAGCTTTGCTCTTGTCAACCTGGCTGGAGTGCAATGGTAGATCTCGGCTCACCACAGGAGGATCCCAGGACCTCTGTCTCCCAGGTTCAAGCAATTATCCTGCCTCAGTCTCCCCAGTAGCTGGGATTACAGGCACCCACCACCATACTCGGCTAATTTTTATATTTTAGTAGAAACATGATTTCATCGTGTTGGCCAGGCTGATCTCATACTCCTGCAAGTGATCCACCCTCCTTGGCCACCCAAAGTGCTACAGGCGTGAGCCACCATGCCTGACCAAGATGAATATTTTTAATTACCATTGTATAGAAAATTGAAGCTCAGAAAGTCTCAAAGATCATAGAGCTACTACATAATAGAGTCAAGATTTCCACCCAAAAATATTTTAATTTACTTTTGCACTTTCCTATATTAATAACTGCAAAACCCAGGTGGAAAGCAGAAACATCATGATACAAAATACTTAAAAATTTAAAGAAAAAAAGAAGTATATTTTCAACCCTTCTCTTCACTCTGAACTCTTGCATTTCTTTCAACATCATTGACATTCATTTTTGTTTTGTCATTTATTCAATAATTAAGTTAACCAAAATTGATTACCTTCTATACTGTTAAATTTATCACACTATTATACATTACATGATATATTAAATATATAATTTACTTATAATACTATGTACTATACTGTATTATATACTATACTAGTATATTGACTATATTGGTGTTATCTTAGGATTGAGAGGCAGAGATAAGTAAAGCAAAATCATAGAGCTTGCATTCTAATGTGGGAGTTGGACAGGCAATAAACAAATAAACAATGTGATGTCAGGTAGGGAAATGTGCTATAAAGAAAGATAAAACAAAGCAGGTATAGAAAACTGGTGCTATTTAAGGCCATTTAGAACAATACCATTCAGGAGTAATGACATTGCAAATGCTGTACTATACTGAGTAAGCCATGCAAATACCTGAAGATGGACATGCTGAGTAAAGGGAAACACTAAAGTAAAGGCCCTAAGGCTGAACACACTTGGAGTAAAATTTAAGAAACAGCAAGGGGCCGTTGTGTGTATGGCTGCAGCAGCAGAAGGGATAGAAAGAGTGGCAGAGTGTGAGGTCAGAGATGATGTTACGTCATATATGAACCAGATGGTTTGTATGGGTCATGGGATTCTTTAGTTTTATTAAGTGCTTTGAGAAGCTATTAGGGAGTTTTGTTATTGTTGTTTTTTCTTAGCATCAGAGGAACCACACTGGATAATGGATAGCTTTGAGGAAGAAAATAATATCACACAATTTATAATTTTTTTAAATTGCTCTGGTTGCTACAGGAAGAACAGACTCAGCAGAGGAAAAATTGAAGGCCAGGAAACCATTTAGAAGACTGTTTTAATTCAAAAGGGAAAGAATGATCTTTTCAATACATTGTTCTGGGTCATGTGTATCTATATGGGGGGGAAAAAAAGTGAATATTGACCAGGCCAGGAGTTCTAGATCAGCCTGGGCAACATAGCAACATGTTGTCTCTTTTTTAAAAAATGTTTTTAATTAGCCAGGTGAACATGGTGATATGCACCTGTAGTCCTAGCTACTTGGGAGCCTGGGGAGGGAGGATCATTTGCATCCAAGAGTTCAAGGCTGTAGTGGGCTATGATAGTACCACTGCATTCCAGTTTGGATGACAGAGAGAGAGAGAGAGACTCTATCACTTTTTTAAAAATTAAAAAAAAATTAGTTTGAGAAATCTTATAAGCTATGAAAGCTAAAAATATAAACCTCTAGAAAAAAACATAAGAGAATATTTTCAGAACCTTTAGATCGTCAAAGATTTGTTTAAAAGGACACAAAAACACTAATCACACAAGGTTCATAAATTGGACTTAATTGTAATTAAGAATAGTTGATTATCAAAAGGAAAAAAATATAGTAAAAAGGTAAGTGCTAGACTGGGAGAAGAGATGTGAGATAGATATATTAGATATAGATAGACAGATAGATAGATAGATAGATAGATAGATAGATAGATAGATAGATAATGTATAACCATATAACTAATTCCAGAAGATATAAAAAAACCTCTTCATGTTATCAAGGCAAAAAAATATTTAATGCAATTATGGAAGTGACATCCTGTCATCTTTTCCATATTGTATTGGTTGAAAACAAGTCACAGTTGCCACCAACATTCCAAGAGTTTAGAGGCATGAATACCAGGAGGCAAGAATCACTGGGAACCATCTTAGAGTTCAGCACATACCCCTTGCTTATGCAAATGGAAGCAGACTACACATGCTGTTCTCACCTTGCCTTTTTTTTTTTTAACTGAACTAGTACTCACTTCATAATATTATAGGGAAAATTTTCCATTCCTTTTTAGAGCTTCATGGTATTCTTTCATATGAATCCACTATATATATTTTTTTTAATCAGACATTTGGGTTGTTTCCCAGTCTTTTGCTATAGTAAACTGTGCTGCAATGAATTACGTCTTGCATATATAATTTCTTTCTTTCTTTGTTTCACTAGTATATTTGTGGAATAAATTTTTAGAAGTAAATTCTTCATCACATGGTTAATGTACATATAATTTTGGATTCCTCACAGGAATGTGCAAGAGTACTTACTTTATTATTGAGTATAATATTTCATTTGTAATTTTAATTTACATTTCTCTTACAGGCAACATTAAGTTTCTTTTCATAAATTTAAGGGATATTTGCGTTTTTCTGAGCTTTCTTTTTGTGTCTTTAGTCCATTTTCTCTGTTGCGTGATTGGCCTTGGCCTTCTCAATTTTATTTTCTTCATTGAGACGGAGTCTCGCTCTGTCGCCTAGGCTGGAGTACAGTGGCACCATCTCCACTCACTGCTATCTCCGCCTTCCAGGTTCAAACTATTCTGCTCCTTCAGCCTCCCGAGTAGCTGGATTGCAGGCGTGCACCACAATGACAAGCTAATTTTTTCATATATGTATGTATTTATTTATTTTTGAGACTTAGTCTCACTCTGTTGCCCATGCTGGAGTGCAGTGGCGAGATCTCCACTCACTGCAAACTCCGCCTCCCGGGTTCAAGTGATTCATCTGCCTCAGCCTCCTGAGTAGCTGGAACTACAGGCTTGTGCAACCACACTTGGCTAATTTTTGTATTTTCAGTAGAGCTGGGGTTGTACCGGTCTTGAACTCCTGACCTCAAGTGATCTGCCCACCTCGGCCTCGCAAGTGCTGGAATTACAGGCGTGAGCCACCATGCCTGGCCTAATTTTTTTATATTTAGTAGAGAACTATTTCACCATTGTTTCACCGTGTTGCCCAGGCTAGTCTCAAACTCCTGACCTCGGGTGATCCACCTGCCTTAGCATCCCGAAGTGCTGGGAATACAGGCGTGAGCCACTGCGCCAGCCTGGCTTTCTCAATTTTTGTAAGCTTTTTAAATATTAGAATAATTAATTGTCCTTTTTTCATGTACACAATAAAAATATTTATACCTTTTTGTGCTTAGGTATTTGCTCAATGTGCATCCTGACCTTAACAAAAAGCAAACGTCTCTAGTGTTTACGTATTAAGAAAGACACATTAGCTCTCTTGGGCTAAGGCTTGTAAGTGTATATATGATAATAAATTTAGATGTATAATCAGGTTAAGGCAGTAACTATCAATTTCTAATTGTATATTATTAATATGAATAATTATTGAGTTATTTCAAATGCTTTGTTGTCAAGTGATTTTTCTTCTATTTAGCTCTGTTTATATTTAGGTGTATCAAGGGTATTCCAATTATTGAACTACACTTGCATTACTGAGATAAATACCACTGATCATGATGCATTTTTAAGTGCTCTTGTAATCTTTTTGCTAAGATTCAATTTATAAAGTTGGCATCAATGCTATGTAGTTTTCTCTTTAGTGTAATTTATGTCAGATTTTTATATCAATTTTGTATTTGTTTTATTGAAAGAATTAGGAAATTTCATTTTGTATGCCAAGAAAAAATATAATTAGCTTTAGGATAATACTACTTATATATTTTACAGAATTTTAAATCTTGCAAATCATACTCATACCTAGACTGGAAATTCAAGAGTTGTGGAGAAAAACATCATACATAAAGTTAGATTGTGCTGGATACTTCAGTAGGGTGTTACAAAAGGAAAATTCTTTCGACTGATATCTATTTTGAAAAGCAAGAATCTTTTTTATAAGAGATCTTTTTTGCTTGGAGAAAGAAATTCCAGGCTGCTAAGGATCAGATTTATCATGCATTCTGCAGAAATTGCAAAAGCCAAATAGGCAATTTCAAGCCAAATAAAGCCTAAACAAAAATGGGTGTGGGAGGAAAGGACTTGGAAAAAATTAAGTTGTGATATGGGAAGAGCCAGAAAAGTGGGTGAGCATGGTCTGACAGGCCTCCCCAAAACCCCTTCTGCAAGTGCTCCAGCCTGACAAAAGTAATCATTGTCTACATTATAAACACCTTTCACTAAGAAGAAGCTAGAGGCAGGAGATAGAGTCCTGTTCTTTCCTGTTGATCTAAAGAACAGGCAAAGACTAAAGCCAATGGTAAGAAGATAAGGAAAATGGGCAGAGTTCTACAGCCGGTTACTAACAAACAAACTGCAAAGGGAGGCAAGGGTGAGGCTTCTGATGGTAGCCTATAGTCAAGTACTGTGACCAGATAAGAGCATCGAAAATCGTGGAGAGCTGGAAGAGTAGAAAAGAAAATCAAGTAGTAGTTGATTAGAATTGTAACAGCTTTGTATTGTCGAAAAAGAAAACAGAAAGTCTATGTCTGACAAATAAAGGCTTATCATTGCTGTTCTCTAGGCCCAGGCAATTCATCATCTACCTTTTGTCCCATCCCCAAGAAACCCATACCTACAGAGAGTGGGAGACTAAAGCATTGCAACTTCTAGAAGAGAAATCCCTCTCCTTCTACTTCACTTGTAGCCATAAAAGGCAATAAACTAGGCAGGGACTTTTATTGGACTCACTAAGAAACCATTTCTCCTGGCAAGGCAAAGATTTCTTGTTCTTCTTGTTCAAGAGACTCTTAGAGACGTGTAAAATTGTGATTTATATATTGTCCAATCATGTGGAGGCACATCTGGATTCAACCCCATGAGAGACATCTGGAATTGGGGACATATATGTCTTCCATTGGAGAGGAGTGATTGCATTTTATATAGCAACTAGGATGGTTCTTAAAGTCATTAATCAGAAAAAGCACATATGTGGATTTATATGTGTGTTCCCACACAAACATGCTTAGGAAACCATTTATCTACCATTTATCTCCTTCTGAAAAATTCCTCTTTTCCAATGGAGAATCCATCATGTATTGTTCAGATAGGGCCAATCTCACCTCAACCTAGTCTCTATTCTGGATCCTGGGAATACAACAGTGAACAAAATTAACCAAATCCATGGCCTTTAATAGCTCTCATTCTTGTCATTAAAGAAATGCTATAAACAACAACAACAACAAAAACCCTAATACATATAAAATATGTCCAGGCAGGGCACAATAGCTCACACCTGTAATCCAGTGTTTTGGGAGGCTGAGGTGGGAGGATTACCTAAAGCCAGGAGTTGGAGACTAGACTGGACCACATAATAAGGCCCCATTTCTGCAAAGAAATTTTAAAAAATAGACAGATGTGGTGATGCATTCCTGTAATCCTACCTACTCGAGAGGTTGAGGGGGAGGATAGCTTGAGCCTAGGAGTTTGAGGCTGCAGTGAGCACCACTGTAATCCAGCCTGGGTTACAGAGACCCTGTTGCTTAAAAATTTTTTAGAAAAAAGGTAACAAATGATCGATTTAAAAAAATAAAGAAGTACAAAGGGGAAGTGCATTATTTAATGAATCAATGAGTGTTTTCAAAGTAACAGTTGCTGGATTTTAATGCACAATATGCTCAAAAATTTTGAAATGCACAGAAAGTAGCAATCAGTTCTGATTATTTTTTAATTTGTTTTTTTCTCTTTTTTAAAAAAATAAATTTTCTTCTATATCTAAAACTGTATTTAGAAAATGCTGAAAAATTTTTGAACCTGATTTAATGTAAGCATTAAAATATGCCATTTATTTCATTTATGAGGTATTGAAGAGATCTGCAAATATTTCAAAACACGCTTTTCTCTGTGTAGAGCTGTCAAAGCAGAATCAGTGATTTAAAATATCTTAAATTTATCTCTGCAGAGTATTGGGACTTTTTCAGAAATATATCATTCATGCGTAATTCTTTGGCTTCCAATACTGTGCAGAGGAAACAATAGAAGGAAAGGCTTGCAGTGTAATCATTTCTAAAGAACATATTTTAAACCATATTCACAGTAATTCGTGAAGCTTTAAGAAGAAAAAGAAGAATGTATGTCATCAGCTTAGCCATAGCAAATAAGAAAACTCATGCATTAAACATTGCAAAAGGAAGTAATACAGCTTTAGTTCAATCTGTAATTTGTGAGCTATCACAGAGATTCTGGCTTGGCACCACTCAGAAATGTTCACTGAATGTCACTGAAAAGGTTTGAGAGGACTCTCCAAGGACCAATTAAAGGAATGGAGAACTAGGAAAGATTGTTCACCACTAAGAAAAAGCAAGAAGAATTGCACACAATGAATGTGGCTTTGCAATTTATTATTTTGTCTGTAAATAGGGAAACACAAGCTAAAAATAAATAATATTAAACATCTCATTCAGTTGTTTGTTCCTCATCATTAAGAAGGAGTTTTCATGCACTTTTGATTGACCCTGTCCTCCTAAAGTCTGGTAGTCCTCCACTCCCAAATACCAAACTGAGTCATTGACTACATGTCATTGCCCCTTTATCCTGTTTCAATATATGTGTATGTACACATATACATATTTATACAAACACAGGTATATTTCCAACTTGTATAATTTCATTAAAGTAACAAGTAGTATGTGACTCAAAAAATAGAAATCAAAGATTCCTATTCAACTGCACAAGCAGAAAATTTTAAGAACTATTCTTTGTCAACTTAAGCTCATTACCAACCATCCATTTTCATGTTTCATGTATGATATATTATACATGCATCATTAACATACATACTGTTCCTTCTAAAACTGTTAAGGGTGTATAATAGGCACTCAAATATCAATTTGCTATTTACTTAACTAATTGACTAGTGGTACTGGTTGGACTATGTGTTTTTAATAAATGCTTTAGAAGAAAATCTTTTCTTATTTCCACAGGTATTGTTTACCCACAGTTAATTGATATTTTCAGAGATTTAAGAGAAAAGCTACTGACTACATTTATTACACATAAGGTTTCCATTTACATCATTAGTTTTTGTAAGTCTGGGCTATGGATGGAGAAGTCACAAGAGGAAGATGAACAGAATGGAGGAGTAAACGTGTTTTCTCACTTAGCCTATGGATTTTAATTTTCTCAAAGGTAAGGACCTCCTTTCTGTATTCTTCTATATGCTACACAATACCCAATTATAAATAATAAGTCTTCACTGATTACTTGTTATACTATTAAAAGGCAGAAATCTGGAGAAAATTTAAATTCCCAAAAGTGATTCTGTCCTGAAGAACTCGCTACTCTCTTTTCTATCTCTTTTTCACCTTTGCGTTGCTTTAGTCCTTTTCAGGCTTAATTTCTCAAATAAACCACAAGAATTTCTGTTCTCAAACAAAGGAAGGGTGAGCAAGCTTGCAGAAGAGAGAAGTCCAGTTCCAGGTCCAGTTAGAATAACTGGGTTGAATGAGGCAGCGGAGTGGTGAAGCCAGAGTCCTGGATTGAGAGTAACCATGAATGCCCTATAAAACAATTTGCCTTTCCTCTCTGAGGTGGAGTTTCTTCATTTGTAAAATTAAAGGACTGACTTTTTTGTTCTGTTCTAGCTCTAATTTTCCAAAAGTTTTATAATTTCCCTAAGTCATATACTTCACAATCATTTATAAATAGCATAGATACATTTCACACTGACATGCCTAAGTCAAAGTGAATAACCATTTTCTAGTGATTTTTTTAACTTTGTTATGACCAGTTGATACCTAAAAATTAAGTTTATTCAGTTGACTATATGCCATGAACAAGCCTTGTAGTACTCCTATAGAAGGTATCGTAATATTTTTTATTATGAGCTAACAGGTTCTTTAAACCCAGTAGACTTATGAGCTCCTCCAGGGCAAGTACTGTGTCTTAGTCATTTTTTTTTATCCTCGGTGCATGATTTTTAGCATGAAAACATTAAACATTTTTAATAATTAGCCTAAGCAGCTTATCTAAGCTAGAGAAAAGCATGCAGAAGAGAAGCATGCTGACCAATCTCACTTCTTATGCATGACCACAAACCTCAAGAGAGCCCTCAGTGCTCCTGACAAACTCTATTTCCCTGGTTCACTCAGTGCACACTTGCAGACATCTACTTCATATTTCATTTTCTATTCAAAATCCTCAACACCTCCTGCTTTCTTTTAAAGGGAGTATCCACCAGCTCCCATACACATTCCTATCAGAATTTTATATGTCTTCCTCTTTCTATGAAGCCTATGCTCCTGGGCAAGTCAACCTATTCATTTGTACAATAAATCCCACCCTCTTACCCCAACACAAGAACAATTATTCATTCAGCAATTCTCCTTCTTGCTTCCTACTGAACCACTATGTTATCTCTATATATCTTTTACATCAGTGTACGATCATGTGATTATCTCTCCCATCTTTAAAAAACAAAAAACAAAACAAAACAAAAAACTCTTTTTTGACCCCACTTCAGCCTCTAACTACTGCTCTATTTCACTTCTTGAATCCATTCCAATCATACCTCCCATTTTCCACCAAATTTGCCCTTGTGAAAGTCACCAACAACCTCCACCTGCTAAGTTACGATTGTCAATTCTCAGTACTCATCCTTTCTGATCTGTCAGCAGCATGTGATTTGGTTATTTCTTCATCCTTAAAATGCTTTCTTCACTTGTCTTCAAAGGCACCACACTTTGCTGGTTGTCCTCCTACTTCACTTCACTGCTTCTCTTCCTCCTCTGTGGAGTCCTCCTCATCTGCCCAACTTCTCAACAGTGATGGCCTCTAGAACTCAGGCTTTGGACCTTTCTTCTGTCTCTCTATGTTGTCTCACCCAGGTCCATGGAGTTTTAAAACATCCACATGCTAATCATTTCAAAATTTATACTAAATTTGTATCTTGAGGCCCAACTTAACAACAGGTATCCAATTTGTATATTCAATTACCTTTTAACATCACTGCATGGAAGTCTAATAAGCTCCTTAAACTAAGCACATCCCCAAATCAAAGCCATAAACTTCTTTCTCAATCTTTTTTTAGGACATGTCTCACTCTGTCACCCAGGCTGGAATACAGTGGCACAATCATAGCTCACTGCAGGCTTGACCTCCTGGGCTCAAGCAATTCTCTCACCTCAATCTCTTGAGCAGTTGGGACCACAGGAACACACCACCACACCCACCTAATTTTTTAAAACTTTTTTTGTAGAGACAGGGTCTTGCTTTGTTACTCAAGCTAGTCTCAACTCCTGAACTCAAGAAATCCTCTCACTTTAGCCTCCCGAAGTACTGGTGAGCCACAGCGCCTGGCTGTTTTTCTGTAATAAATAGATATAACTCCATCATTTCAGTTGCTCAAGCCAATAAGTTGAGTCATTCATGATTTCTCTTTTTCTCACATTCCAATATATAATCAAGTCCTATCAGATAGATCTTTAAAAACATATCATGACTGAACTAATTTACACTCCCACAAACAATGTAAAAGCATTCCTATTCCTCCACATCCTCTCCAGCATCTGTTGTCTCTTGATGTTTTAATGATCGCCATTCTAACTGGTATGAGATTGTATCCAGCAATCCCATTACTGGGTATATACCCAAAGAATTATAAATCATTCTATTATAAAGACACATGCACAGGTATGTTTATCGTGGCACTGTTTACAATAGCAAAGACTTGGAACCAACCCAAATGCCCATTAATGATAGACTGAATAAAGAAAATGTGGCACATATACACTACATACACATATACTATGCAGCCATAAAAAAGGATGAATTCATGTAACTTGCAGAGACATGAATCAAGTTGGAAACCATCATTCTCAGCAAACTGACAGGAGAACAGAAAACCAAACATTGCATGTTCTCACTCATAAGTAGGTGTTGAACAATGAGAACACATGGACACAGGGAGGGGAACATCACACACTGGGGTGTATTGGGAGGTGAGGGGACTAGGGGAGGCATAGCAGGGGGTGGGGAGATTGGGGAGGAATAACAGGAGAAATACCTAATGTAGATGACGGAGGGATGGATGCAGCAAATCACCATGGCATGTATATACCTATGTAACAAACCTGCACATTCTGCGCATGTACCTTAGAACTTCAACTATAATTTAAAAAAGAAGAAAAACATATATATATATATATATATACACACACGTGTATATATATATACATACACACACGTGTATATATATATACATACACACACGTGTATATATATATACATACACACACGTGTATATATATATACACACACGTGTATATATATATATATATACACACACACGTGTATATATATATA
>NW_016107563.1:1528693-1560274 GCF_001604975.1 Cebus imitator | reverse complement strand
TATATATATATATATATACACACACACATGTATATATATATGATTAATACAACAACTTTTGGCCACTTTTACCCTCGCCATTCTGACCCAGGTTGTCATCATTTCTCACATGAATTATTGCAACAGTGTCCTAACTTATTTTGCCCTTACTTGCCTCCAGAAAATTCTCAGTATAGCATCCAAAATGATCCTATAATGTCAAATTTTGGCCAAGCGTGGTGACTCATGCCTTGTAATACCAGCACTTTGGGAGCCCAAGGTGGGCACATCACCTGAGGTCTGGAGTTCGAGAGCAGCCTGACCAACATGGAGAAACCCCATCTCTACTAAAAATACGAAATTAGCCAGGCATGCATGTGTATGAATGTAATCCCAGCTACTTGGGAGGCTGAGATAGGAGAATCTCTTGAACTCAGGAGGCAGAAGTTACAGTGAGCTGAGATTGCACCATTGCACTCTAGCCTGGGTAACAAAAGAAAAATTGCATCTCAAATTTAAAAATATATATATACATATATATATATATATATATACACATACATATATATATACACATACATATATGTATGTATATATACATATATATATATATATATATATCTTTTCTCAACTCAAACTGAAGGGACATACACCAAAAAAATCCTCATCAAAATGATCAGGCCTCTTGTGTCTCTAATCTACTGCATTTGTCCTAGGTATCTTCTCCCCAGCCACAGTGTCCCCATTCGTGTCACTTAAACACTCCAGGTACATTCTTACTCAGGTCTTTGCAGTTGCTATTTCCTCTGCCTACAATATTTCTCTCCCAGGTGGTTGCTCTCTCAGTTCCTTTAGGTCTTTACTCAAATGTCAACTCAATGAGATCTTCTCTGTTCTCATTATATAAAATTTCAACTCCTCCCTGTCAATCCCCTCAAGTCTCTATCCTCTTTTCTGCTATATCTGGAACATAGTAAGATCTTGATAAGCATTTTTTAAATGAATAAAAACTAAAGTAAAGGAAATAACAGCAACACAAATTCTATACTAGACATAATATTTTAGAAATAAAATATATTTTTAAATGTCTCCAAAAGATTCACAAAGCACTCTCTAATAATATTTCTTCAAAATCTTTAATTAATAGACAGGAGTTATTTATTGTTGGCATATAAAACTTTTGGAAACAATCAGTTGCTATTAAAATAGTTTGAAAGAATTCTTGAGAATGAGAAATATTGAGATGAATTTTACAGAATCATTGATTATTTATTTTTGCTACAGACTTAAACTGAAATTTGTTCTTTTCTCCGAAAAGACCCAGATGAAGCAGTTTATATTTAATTTGAATTTGGTCTTCACCAATTAAAGAAAATAAAATTAGGTAACACACTAAAACTTACATAATCCACCTAGTACATGCATAGGAGGGACATAGTGAAAGGAAGTTTATTTCTTCTGTTTTACTGTTCTTATTATTATTTTATAAAGTATCTTCATAACTTACTGTCTAAACTATTTGTCTCACAATCGCAGTGTTTTTCTAAGCAATTCAAAATGTTTTTTCCAATTATATAACTTTTGCCAGAAAGGGAGCTAGTCACTAAGTAGAATAAATTCTTTTCTTCCTGTTTCTTAGGGAAGATTTGCTACTTCAACATTACCTTAATGAATTATCTTATGTAATTGTTATTGTATACTTTTAATATTTTAAATATAAGGAATCTGAAAAGTAAAATCATGAACCAAATAATAATTGAATTTAAATTTTAAATTTTAAACTGAATGATATTAAGGAGGGAGGCATTAGTAACTTGGTTAGTAGCTTTACATCATATAATGTAAGTAACGTTAAATGAAAAGAAATACAACCATTATTTTTCTGAGGGGAGATGTTTGGCCACCTTCTGATGATTTCTTAGCCTGGAGGGAAGCTTTTGAATATGAGCTGCTGGAATGACAGTGAAGAACTGAAGTTCAGAAAAGTCTGGAGAGATTTAGGAACAAAGAGTTTTTTGGGTTTTTTTTTTAAGAACTATGAAATTAGTTCCTAATCCAGAGGGTCAAACTCTCCCGGTTTCAAATGAGTTCTCAAACTGCATTTAAGCTCCTCGAAATGAGGGTTGCTGATTGAAATTTGGGAGAAGCAGAAAGTGACTTGCTACTTCTGTTTGTTTTAGTGATTTACCCTTCCTCCTGATATTATATTACTTTCTTTCAAAGATGCTGTTGAATCCATTGTTTGGTAGACAGTTTTTCATTTACCCATCAAAGCACCCCGCCTCCTTCTTTTCAGAGTATTATCCAGAGTGCATACAGGTAGATAAAAAGAAGGATAGAAAGTCAATGGTCATGGGCAGAAATTAGCTACAGTTAGAAAAATAAGTAGTAGATATCCAGCAGTTTTGACTTTTTACTCTTTGAAAGTCTCCCTGGAGAAAAGAGAAAGGAAGAAAAATGTCCCTCTAGTTCCTGCAGAGTTTTCCTCTCTAGTTAGTCATAAACCTGAGTGACAGAGAAAAGATGAAGGCCTCTGCTGCTCCTAGGAAAATAAATCAGTATAAGGATATTTTACATAACCTTGCACAAAAACCATCATTATATGTGCATAACCTTTAGCTCCATCCAAAACCAATCCTCAATTAAAGTGACAACAATAATAAAAATTATGCTAAGAATCATTTATCCAGCCTCTGCAGAAGCCCCCTTCTTTATAGGAAAAATATAATTTCTTCTCGTTCTTTTAGTTATATACCTGTGCATTTGTGTTGGTGGATGTGGTAAAATCTTTGAATGGGTGCCTCAGCCTCCATCCCGTGACAAAGCACCATACAGTGTCTACCACATCCCCTGTATTTTTATTTAAGGCTGTAAGTCTTTCTTCAAAATGTGAACTATGAAATGTAAAGGTTGTATTTGCCATTTGGATAACTGTGAATTGATTTTCCTTTCTTAATAAGTGGGTTCAATTTGCACTTATGATAAGCCAGCAAAGGGGGTGAAAAGAAAATCTATTGATATTGATGATATTATCACATGACTGGTTTTAAGCCTTGAATCCCCATATTACAGACTGCTGAAAACTTGACCCAAATGAATCTGTAGTAATAATCCAGTTGGCACATAACAAAGGCCAAGTATGAATATGGGCGTGTGTGTGTGTGTGTCTATCTTGCTACTTTCTATTTGTAGACACTGGAAGGCCTACTTCACTACACAAACTATCCAAGAAATTTTCACTGAAGCAACGGGAAGTTAATTAATTCTATATTGAACCAAATCCCAGCCTCAACCCCAATCTATTTGTTAGACTCTGCTTTAGATTGCATATAATTCCTTGTAATTGATCTAAATAAATATGAATCTCATCTCATTCTGGTCACGAAATTTATCTGTTCCCTTTTGTTTATGTCATGGCTGAAAGATCATAGCAAAAAAGAAATAGGACACACTTTTTACTTTTACTCTGAAAGTCACCACCAACACCAACACCATTGCCACTACAACCTTCACCATGACCAAAAAAGCCACAACCATATCACCACCACTATCACCATCATTACCACCACTACCACATCACCACCACCACCAGCTCCAGCACAGCTACCACCACCATTATCACCATCACCATTACCACCACTAACCCTTCATCACCACATCATCACCATCACCACCAACACTACCATTCCCACTTCCACTACCATCACCCAACCTCCAGCACCACACTACCACCACCAAACATGTACCCTGGCAAAGATATGGTTGCAATCCTCACATTATGTAGTACTTACCAGTGGTGTTTTCAAAGTAGCTATAATATATGCAGCTGCTCCCTCAGTATTTGTGTTGTGAAGTCAGCAAAACCTTATTGCAATCTCAGTATCCTTATCAGAGAGAGAACCTCAAATGTAACTTAGTATCATTTAAAAGTTAGGAAATAACAGATGCTGGAGAGCATATGGAGAAATAGAAATGCTTTTACACTTTGGTGGGAGTGTATGTATTTTACGCTTTTGGTGGGAGTGTATATTTGGTGGGAGTTCAACCATTGTGGAAGATAGTGTGGTGATTCCTCAAGGATCTAGTACTAGAAATACAATTTGACCCAGCAATCCCATTTCTGATTATATACCCAAAGGATTATAAATCATTCTACTATAAACACACATGCACAAGTATGTTTATTGTGGCATCGATCACAATAACAAAGACTTGAAACCAACACAAATGCCTATCAATGATAGACTGGATAAAGAAAATGTGGCACATATATAGCATAGAATACTATGCAGTCATAAAAAAGGACGAGTTCACCTCCTTTGCAGGATGAAGCTGGAAACCATCACTTTCAGCAAACTAACACAAGAACAGAAAACCAGACACTGCATGTTCTCACTCATAAGTGGGAATTTAACAATGAGAACACATGGACACAGGGAGAGGAACATCACATACCAGGGTCTGTAGGCGGGTATAAGACTGGGGGGAGGGATAGCATTAAGAGAAATACCTATTGTAGATGATGGGATGATGGGTGCAGCAAACCACCATGGCATGTGTATACCTATATGACAAAGCTGCACGCTCTACACATGTACCCCAGAACTTAAAATATAATAAATAAATAAATAAACTATGAATAAGATTAATTAGATTTTTTTTCACCAAATTCCAAAATTTTACATGCAGGACCAAAACGATGAAATTCAAAGAAGATATTTTTAGGATAAATAAATCACCTTTGTGGGTAGTAAATTTATGATACAGACTACACTGAGTAGTAACATAAACTATAGATACATGTATGTAGACGTAAAATAGATCGAAGTGATAAACCTAGAAAATGGGAATCTGGTTATGAGGATTTTTAACCACAACAAAATAAGACAATGATGTTTTCATATAAAATACTATTTGCCTTACTTTCAGTGTTTTAACACTGGGATCAATGGACCATTTTTCTCACCCAGAGAAAAATGACAATTTATTCATTGCCATTGTTTCAAGAGCTTGGTCCCTTGGACCAACTTGCCTCTGTTTGAATCCTGGATCCTTGACTAACCAGCCAAGTGATTGTTCAGACCATTTAACCTCTGTCAGGGTTTTCTTCGCTCTAGAATAGTAAGTAATAACTCAGCCTACCTCTCCAGGTTTTTGTGAAGATTAAATAAGATACTCCATGAAAAGCATTTAGCCCAGTGCAGGATATATAGTAATAGCTCAATTGATTTTAAGTTTCATCTATGATAAAATAAAATAAGCAATTTACAATTTACCATCAAGTTAAATAAAGAGATAGACCCAGGATTCTCTTAAAGATTCAACTAGACCCTGAAAATTCTTTCTTCTTGTCTTCATATATCTAACATAAAATGTTAGATTAATAACTTTACTATTGTGTATAATCAGCTATTGCCACAAAAATAATGCATTACAAATAACCTCATAGTCTTGGTGGCTTACACTGATAAATACTTATTTTCCTCACTTGTTGGAGGGAGGGGGTTAAAGTTTTGGTAATCTCAGCCAGACTCAGGTGGGCTTGGCCCAGGTCAAGATCTGGATTAGACTTGCCCCATGAGTTTTAACCCCCACCAGGGAAATAGAACAAGGTAAATATGAAACATATTTTAGGGGTCTATAATATTCCATGGGCTAAACCAAGTCACATTGCCAAGGCCAACATTAAATGGGGCAGAAAAGTACACTCCACTTTCAGTGCAGGGAGAGGGGAGCAAATATATGTTGAACAACAATCCTAACTATCACTCCAATTAATACCAAAGGTCAGCATAATGTTAAAAGAAAGAAGAGTGTGGAGAAGGACTCTCATTGTAAACAAGAGAGCTAAAAATTATATTCATGATCCATTTTTCATTTCAAAATGAAGGGTCAAATTTGGCAAATACAGAGGGAAAAAATATAATGGAAGCATCAGACTATGTCCAAAAAGAACTTCCAAAAGGATAGTGGCATGATCTCAAAAGTGCACATTGCACTGACAACACAAAAATAGTCACATTGTAACTCACTCGAGAAACATGCTCCATTCAACAGCATGTTTATGTCTTTAAATTAATATTTATTAAAGCAAGGATATATGCTGTTCAGGTAAATTTAATAGAACCTATAGAAGCATTGCATGGCCTAATTTATGCTGACTGTAAAATACTGTTCTAGAATTTGTATGTCAACAACAACATATTTCTTAGTCCCATCTCACTGAAAAATATTGAATAAAAGCAAAGGCCTGAGATTTTGCCAAAATAGGAACAGCTCTGGAGCACAGCCCCCAGCAAGAGAGACACAGAAGGCATGTGATCTCCACATTTCCAACCAAGGTACCGGGTTCATTTCAATGGGAATGGTTGGAGAGTGAGTGTAGGTCAAGCAGGGCAAACCATGGCAGGGCAGGGTGCTACCTCACCCGGGAAGTGCAACTGACTGGAGGATCGGGGACTTCCCCCACCAGCCCCCTGCACTCTGGTTCAGATACTGCACTTCTCCCATCCCCTCTGTAAGCCACAGATCAGGAGATCCCGCCAGGCTGAAAAGCACCACGAGTTACCAACACAGATCTGAGTGGCAGCTCCGGCAGATGCCACGCATTGTTGGCACAGATCTGGGTGAACATTTTGACTAGCACCAAGAGTGCCTGAGGAACAGAGTTACCTGCTCCTGAGAAAGAAGGGGAGCTGAAAGCAGGGAGACAGGTGGTATGGCTGAGTGGGTCCCAGCCCCCAAAAGAGCAGCAAACTGAAGCCCAGTCATTTGAGAGTTTTGCAGACAACACATCAGTTAGAGTTTAACCCAAGATGCTCAAGATCAGTGAGAAGAAGAGTGTCTGCCATTGCTGAGGCAGGTCTAAACCTACCTGTGCAAACAAAATCCAGAGGAAGCTTACATAGCAGCTGTACTGAGTTTGTGACAGACCAGCTGTGCCTCTGCAGGCAGACAAGGGACAGACTGCCTCCTCAAGTGGCTCCCTGACCCCTGTATAACCAAAAAGATGCCATGGGTGATTCCCAGGCAAGCAAGGTCTAGAGTGGACCTCCAGCAGTCCTACAGCAGAGGGACCTGTTAGAAGGAAAACTAAAATACCAAAGAAATAGCTTTTGGGGTCCACTCAGAGACCCTATCTGAAATCACCAACTTCAAAGATTAAAGGTAGATAAATCCACAAAGATGGGAAGAAACCAGCACAAAAAGGATGAAATTATCAAAGACCAGAATGTCTCTCCTTTTCTAAGAGATCACAACTCCTCACCAGCAAGGGAAGAAAACAAGGTGGAGAATGAGTTTGACAAATTGACAGAAGCAGAATTCAGAAGATGGGTAATAATAAACTTCTCTGAACTAAAGGAACATGTTCTAACCCAATGCAAAGAAACTAAAAACCTTGAAAAAAAAAAAGTTTAGATAAAATGCTAACTAGAATAATCAGCTTAGAGAAGAACATAAACGACTAGATGGAGCTGAAAAACACAGCACAAGAACTTCGAGAAGCATACACAAGTTTCAATAGCCAAATTGATCAAGCAGAAAAAAGGATGTCAGAGATTGAAGATCAACTCAATGAAATAAAATGAGAATGCAAGATCAGAGAAAAAAAGTGAAAAGAAATGAACAAAGCCTCCAAGAAATATCAGATTATGTGAAAAGACCTAATCTACGCTTGATTGGTGTACCTGAATGTGGTGGAGAGAATGAATCCAAGCTAAAAAACACTCTTCAGGATATTATCCAGGAGAACTTCCCCAACCTAGCAAGGCAGGCCAACATTCAAATCCAGGAAATACAGAGAACACCACAAAGATATTCCTCAAGAAGAGCAACCCCAAGGCACATAATCATCAGATTCACCAGGTTTGAAATGAAGGAAAAAATGCTAAGGGCAGCCAGAGAGAAAGGTCGGGTTACCCACAAAGGGAATCCCATCAGACTCACAGCGGATCTCTTGGCTGAAACCCTACAAGCCAGAAGACAGTGGGGGCCAGTATTCAACAACCTAAAAGAAAAGAACTTTCAACCCAGAATTTCATATCCAGCCAAACTCAGCTTCATAAGTGAAGGAGAAATAAAATTCTGTATGGAAAAGCAACTGCTGAGAGATTTCGTCACCACCAGGCCTGCCTTACAAGAGCTTCAGAAGGAAACACTAAACATGGAAAAGAACAACCAGTACCAGCCACTGCAAAGATGTACCAAATGGTAAAGATCAACAACACAGTGAAGAAACTGTGTCAACTGGCAAAACAACGAGCCAGTTACAAAATGGCAGGATCAAATTCACATATAACACTGTTAACATTAAATGTAAATGGCCTAAATGCCCCAAACAAACAACACAGACTGACAAACTGGATAAAAAGTCAAGACCCATTGGTGTGCTGTATTCAGGAGACCCATCTCACATGCAAAGACACACATGCACTCAAAATAAAGGGATGGAGGAAGGTTTACAAAGCAAAGGGAAAGCAAAAAAAAAAAAAAAAAAAAAAAGGGGTTGNAAAAAAAAAAAAAAAAAGCAGGGGTTGCAATCCTAGTCTCTGATAAAATGGACTTTAAACCAATAAAGATCAAAAGAGACAAAGAAGGACATTATGTAATGGTAAAAGGATAAATGCAACAAGAAGCGCTAACTATCTTAAACATATATATACCTGATACAGGAGCACCCAGATACATAAAGCAAATTCTTAATGACCTACCATGAGACTTAGACTCCCCCACAATAATGGTGAGAGATGTTAACACTCCACTGTCAATATTTGATTAGATCAACGAGACAGAAAATCAACAAGAATATCCAGGATTCGAATGCAGGTCTGGACCAAGTGGACCTAATAGCCATCTACAGAATTATCCACCCCAAATCCACAGAATATACTTTTTTCTCAGCACCACATCACACTTACTCTAAAACTGACCACATAATTGGAAGTAAATCACTCCTCAACAAATGTAAAAAGCCAAAATCATAACAAACAGTCTCTTAGATCACAGTGCAATCAAATTGGAAGTCAGGACTAAGAAACTTACCCAAAACTACCCAACTACATGGAAACTGAACAACTTGTTCCTGAATGATGACTGGATAAACAATGAAATGAAGGCAGAAATAAGATGTTCTTTGAAACTAAGGAGTACAAAGACACAATGTACCAGAATCTCTGGGACACATTTAAAGTAGAGTCTAGAAGGAAATTTATATCAATAAATGCCCAAATGAGAAGCGAGGAAAGATCTAAAATCAACCACCTATTGTCAAAATAGAAAGAGCTAGAGGAGCAGCATCAAACAAATTCAAAAGCTAGGAGAAGACAGGAAATAACTAAGATCAGAGCAGAACTGAAGGAGATAGAGACACAAAAACTCTTCAAAAAATCAACAAATCCAGGAGTTGGTTTTTTGAAAAGATCAACAAAATAGACCACTAGCTAGACTAATAAAAGAGAGAAGAATCAAATACATGCAATAAAAAATGATAAAGAGGATATCACCACTGATTCCACAGAAATACAAACTATCATCAGAGATTACTACAAACAACTCTATGTACATAAACCAGTAAACCTGGAAGAAACGAATAAATTCCTGGACAATTAAACACACCCCCAAGACTAAACCAGGAAGAAGATGAATCCCTGAATAGACCCATAACCAGGGCTGAAATTGAGGCAGCAATTAATAGCCTACTAATCAAAAAAAGTACTGATCCAGACGGGTGTACAGCCAAATTCTAACAGACGTACAAAGAGGAGCTGGTATCATTCCTTCTGAAACTATTCCAAACAATACAAAAAGAGGAAATCCTCCCTAACCCATTTTATAAGATCAACATCATCCTGATACCAAAACCTGGAAGAGATACAACTAAAAAAGAAAGTACAGGCCAATATCCATGATGGACATTGATGCAAAAATCTTCAACAAAATACTGGCAAACTGAAATCAACAGCACATCAAAAAGCTTATCCATCATGATCAAGCAGGCTTCATCCTGGGGATTCAAGTCTGGTTCAACAGACACAAATCTATAAACGTAATCCATCACATAAATAGAACCAAAGACAAAAACCATATCATCATGTCAAAAGATACAGAGAAGGCCTTTGACAAAACTCAACAGCCCTTTATGCTAAAAACTCTCAATAAACTAGGTATCGATGGAATGTATCTCCAAATAATAAAAGCTATTTATGACAAACCCACAGCCAATATCACACTGAATGGGCAAAAAATGGAAGCACTCTCTTTGAAAACTGTCACTAGACAAGGATGCCCTCTCTTACCACTCCTATTCAATATAGTATTCGAAGCTCTAGCCAGAGCAATTGAGCAAGAAAAAGAAATAAAGGTATTCAATTAGGAAAGGAGGAAGTCAAATTGTCTCTATTTGCAAACTACATAATTGTATATTTAGAAGACCCCATCATCTCAGCCCAAAATCTCCTTAAACTGATAAGCAACTTCAGCAAAGTCTCAGGATACAAAATCAATGTGCAGAAATCACTAGCATTCCTATACACCAATAACAGGCAGGGAGCCAAATCATGAGGAAACTCCTATTCACAATTGCTACAAAGAAAATAAAATACCTACGAATACAACTAACAAACGATGTGAAGGATCTCTTCAAGAAGAACTACAAACCACTGCTCAAGGAAATAAGGGAGGACACAAACATATGGAAAAACATTCCATGCTCATGGTTGGGAAGAATCAATATCATGAAAATGGCCATACTGCCCAAAGTAATTTATAGATTCAATGCTATCCCCATCTAGCTACCATTGGTCTTCTTCACAGAACTGGAAAAAAACACTTTAAACTTTGTATGGAACCAAAGAGAGCCCACATAGCCAAGACAATCCTAAGCAAAAAGAGCAAAGCTGGAGGCATCATGCTACCCTGACTTCAAATTATACTACAAGGCTACAGTAATCAAAACAGCGTGGTACTGGTACCAAAACAGAGGTATAGACCAATGGAAAAGAACAGAGGCCTTGGAATTAATGCGGCACATCTACAACAATCTGATTTTTGACAAACCTGACGAAAACAAGCAATGGGGAAAGGATTGCCTGTTTAATAAATTGTGTTGGGAAAACTGACTAGCCATGTGCAGAAAACTGAAACTGGACCCCTTCCTTACACCTTACATGAAAATTAACTCCAGATAGATGAAAAACTTAAGCACAAGACCTAACACCATAAAAACCCTAGAAGAAAACCTAGGCAAAACCATTCAGAACATAGGCATAGGCAAGGACTTCATGACTAAAACATCAAAAGCAAGGGCAACAAAAGCCAAAATAGACAAATGGAAGCTAATTAAACTTAAGAGTTTCTGCACAGCAAAAGAAACAATCATCAGAGTAAACCAACAACCAACCGAATGGGCAAAAAATTTTGGAATCTACCCATCTGACAAAGGGCTAATGTCCAGAGTCTACAAAGAACTAAAGTAGATTTATAAGAAAAAAAACAAAGAAACCCATTCAAAAGTGGGCAAAAGATACGAACAGACATGTTTCAAAAGACGAAATTCATGAGGCCAACAAACATGAAAAAATGCTCATCATCACTGGGCATTGGAAGAATGCAAATCAAAACCACATTGAGATACCATCTCACACCAGTTAGAATGGCAATCATTTAAAAATCTGGTGACAACAGATGCTGGAGAGGATGTGGAGAAATAGGAACACTTTTACACTGTTGATGGGAGTGTAAATTAGTTCCACCATTGTGGAAGACAGTGTGACGATTCCTCAAGGATCTAGAAATAGAAACTCCATTTGACCCAGCAATCCCATTACTGGGTATATACCAAAAGGATTATAAGTTGTTCTATTATAAAGACACATGCACACTTATGTTCATTGCAGCACTGTTTACAATAGCAAAGACCTTGAACCAACCCAAATGCTCATCAATGACAGACTGAATAAAGAAAATGTGGCACATATACACCATGGAATACTATGCAGCCATAAAAAAGGATGAGTTTGTGTCTTTGATAGGGACATGGATGAATCCGGAAACCATCATTCTCAGCAAACTGACACAGGAACAGAAAACCAGACACTGCATGTTCTCACTCATAGGTGGGTGTTGAACAATGAAAACACATGGACACAGGGAGGGGAACATCACACACTGGGGTATGTTGGGGGCTGGGGGACTAGGTGAGGGACAACGGCGGGTGGGCAGGCTGGGGAGGGATAACATTGGGAGAAATGCCTGATATAGATGATGGGGGAATGGAGATAGCAAACCACCATGGCATGTGTGTACCTATGCAACAATCCTGCAAGATCTGCACATGTACCCCAAAACTTAAAGTACAATTTTAATTTTAAAAAAGCAAAGGCCTGAAGGAGGTAGAAAGATACAAGCATTGTATGTCCAGAATCAAATGTATCGTGGGGCCCTTGGCCAATGACATTGGTTACTTTGTAAATGAATTGGAAGTCCTAATTCTGCTTTAGCTTAGAAATGTGATTATCCTACAGCTTGTAAGAAATCAACTTTAATCCTCTTTTAAATGTCATTCAACAGATTCTCTGCTGTACAGGGGATGTAAATGAATTTTTCTTATCAAATCTTTTCTAATTCACTTTCCTTGCACAGGACATTCTCAGAAATAATTTAAGACTGGAGTCAGGAACTTGCTCCAATCTTGAATAACATATGTTTGAGGCATACTGTCTCTCCAACTAGCAAATTATTTCTGAATCACTATTCAAAGCAAAGATCCTTGCTACTCCACACAAAAATTAAACATGAAATTTTCTGGCATATTATGTCCACATCTATGCTGTGCTCTATATATTTTAGTGTCAGCTCAGAATAAATTGTCTACCCTATGCAAAAGAAACCCAACTTTCTTATTATGTAATCATAGCCAAGTTTTCAAGAGGTTGGGAGATACAACTCAAGATGTACCTTCTCCAGATAGAGAAAAATGGTACTAGTACATATTCTTCAAGCATACAAAGAGAAAAATAAATATTGAAATGGTGCCCAAGTCCTGGTTTAGTCCCAAATTTATAAGACAATATGAAAAGAACTGTATCTTCACACATGATTTTGAGTTGGAAAATAAATAAAATTTTGCTTATGTGTTGATAATTAGACCCTTTTAACAGCATAGCTATTAAAATGTCCTTGTGAGTAGCATGTAATATATAATCTGTATGAGCTAAAACGTAACATCTACATTTGGTTGAACCCTTAATACAGAAATTTAAAATGAAATTTATGAAGCTTCCTTAACCATGTGTGACCCTTCTATGAAAGTCTTGAGATGCATGAGTTCTATTTCTTTCCCTGCTTCAGCATGGTTGCTTACATAAGTAGGTTTTATTTGTTTGTTTGTTTTGTTTTGTTTTGTTTCGTTTGAGACAGACTCACTCTGTCACCCAGGATGGAGTGCAGTGGCACAATCTTGGACCTCTGTCTGCCGAGTTCAAGAGATTCTCATGCCTCAGCTTCCCCAGTAGCTGGGATTACAGGCGTCTTCCACCACGCCTGGCTAATTTTTGTATTTTCAGTTAGAGACAGGTTTTCGCCATGTTGGCCTTGAACTCCTGACGTTGAGTGATCTACCCACCTCAGCCTCCCAAAGTGTTAGGATTATGGGCATGAGCCACCATGCCCAGCTTATGTAAGTGTTAAATGATTCCATTTACTCTACATTAGCATTACCTCTTTGAGTTTTTGAAGAAGTTATTATACCAGTGACAGATCAATATAACAATTAGAGCTAAAAGAACATCAGTCAGTAACAGTTACTATCTTTTTCTCCTAAGATACAGGGGTTTTTCTTGTATCACCTGGACATATTATATACACATATTCTTAGGATGTAGTTGCAAAATGGTGGTTCCTATCTAAGGGTAACATGTGTGACTCCCAGTATTTTAACCTCACCCCTATTTTTAGGAATTTCTTACTTTGTAGGGCCTGATAAGAGGATGAACCTGTCCCAGCCTGGACAACATGGTGAAACCCTGTCTCTACTAAAAATACAAAAATTACCCTTGTGTGGGGATGTATTCCTGTAATTCCAGCTACTGGGGAGGCTGAGGCACAGTAGCTGAATTGTTTGAACCCAGGAGTCAGAAGTTGCAGTGAGCTGAGATCAAGCCACTGTACTCCAGCCTGGGCAACAGAGTGGGACTTCATCTCAAAAAAAAAAAAAAGAAGGTGGTGAAAGAACCTATCTTCCATGGGGGAAAAAAGCTAAAAAAACTAGATGCTAATTATTTTTTTCCCTTTTTTTACAACTAAACATAACACAGAAACTAGGCTTGGTGGATCAGACATAGTTTCCCCAGGTTTGATTCCAGGAGCTAGTAGAATGGAAAGCAAGGGCATTGGAGGATCCATGCTGGAGGCATTGGCAGCAGTTCAGGATAGTATCCAGTGTTCAACAAGCAAAGACAATCTTGTCCTCACCCAATTAATTCTAAGACATAATTTATGCCTGAAATTCACACTTCTTGGGGACTTTACCTGGCCTATTTTACAAACCAATTTCTGACAATTAGATAAACCACTTGAAATCTTTTAAATAACCTTCCTTCATAATAACTTAACATCAGTTTGAGTTACTTGTGGCAAGGAATCTTGACTAAGCACACCTAACGATTTGTAGAAAAGATACCAAGGTATGAAATATGCTAGCCGTGGTATGTGGCAATCTTCAAGGCAACCATAGCATATAACCAACCTCCTAGTCAGAATTACCTGAATAAAATAGTAATAGTTGCTTATCTTAAAATTAAATTATTAGGTTTTTTTAGCTCATACAGATTATATATTACATGCTACTCACAAGGACATTTTAATAGCTATGCTGTTAAAAGGGTCTAATTATCAACACATAAGCAAAATTTTATTTATTTTCCAACTCAAAATCATGTGTGAAGATACAGTTCTTTTCATATTGTCTTATAAATTTGGGACTAAACCAGGACTTGGACACCATTTCAATATTTATTTTTCTCTTTGTATGCTTGAAGAATATGTACTAGTACTATTTTTCTCTATCTGGAGAAGGTACATCATGAGTTGTATCTCCCAACCTCTTGAAAATGTGGCTATGATTACATAATAAGAAAGTTGGGTTTCTTTTGCTAAAAGTAATTGTGGGATTTTCCATTACTTTTAAAATTTGGCAATGAGTATGGATTTTAGGTAAACAGACTTAAAATACATTTCTAAAATTACATTCTGACTACCCATATATGTGGTTTCTACACCATTCCCACCTCTTAAATAGACTACAAACCACTTATGCTAATTATTCTCATTAACTTCCTTTTAAAAAAAAATCATTCTACACCTCCCTGTGCCCTTTTTGCAGCCCTAGTAGGCTTGACTGCAGCTTGCATCATTTGGGCTCTCTGACCATTTATTTATCTAATTGGATTTTTCAGTTGCTGGCAATAATGGCACAGTGTCTTTGGCAGCAGTTGTGCCTTGCCTTGACCACAACTCCTGCGGAATATGTGTAGCTCCTGCAGGGTATGAAAGAGCAACAAGACAGCAAGAACCTGAGAGTGTTGTCTTCATCTGTTTGGTCGAAGCTGGGTGATGGCCACCAAAGGAATGAGGAAGGCAATACATAAAAAGTGCATAATTTCCTTTTAAGTGAAGAATATAGAAGTTACATGCATCAATTCTACTCACATTCAATTGGAAAGAATTTAATCATATGGCCACGCCTAGCTGCCAGAGAGGCTAAGAAATGAGGTCTCCAGCTGGATAGCCATATGTAACATCAACATAACTATGGGATAAAGGAGCATGCATATGAAGGAACAACTACTCATCTTACACAAAAGCTGTCATAAGGATTAAAAAAGCATATGAAGAGTGTCTTGTCCTTAATAAACAGCATATAAAAGTTTGTTTCCTCTCTCTCTGTACTTTCCTACCCAATAAGCTCAGAGAGTATTTCCTGCCATGAAAAAATTATTACACACAGTTTCTCTCTATATGGCACAAAAGTCCCATTATTGTTTCCTAATTGAGTTTAATGTGTGCTACTAAATCACTGAGAGCCATCTGCTCCATCACCCCCTTTTACATCTACCCAAAGTCTATGTGCAAGTACCAAGACAGCATGGTTAGAGTTTATTTCTTGCTTTCATTATGTTTAAAACTAATTTTCAGTAACTTAGTAAAAAAATTAAAAATAGAGTGCTTATATTTAAGTTGTAGGACACATTCTACTAGCTTGGCCATAGCTTGAGATTTACAGTGAAAACCAACTTTAAAAAATTGATTTTATGTTTTAGAGCAGTTTGAGGTTTACAGAAAAATAGCAGTGTGGTATATATTTGTTATAATTGATGAACCAATACTGATTCAACATTATTTTTATTAATAGAAATCCGTAGTTTACATGAAGCTCATACTTTGCGTTATACAGTTCCATGGGTTTTGACAAATGCATAGTGTCGTATAGCCAGCATTATAGTATAATACAGAATAGTTTCACCATCCTAAAATGGCCCTGTCCTCCACCTATTTATAGCTCCCCTTTTCTGTGACTCACTGGCAACCACCAATCTTTTTAGATCCCACACAAGTTGCCGCTATTCCATTAGACATATCAGTTCCTATGGTTTTGGCTTTTCCAGAATGGCACATATTTGGAATCATACAGTATGTAGCCTTTTCAGACTGGCTTTTTTCACTTAGCAATATGCATTTTTAAATATCCAACTTTTAAAATTTTTTTAGTTTGTTTTATTATTTGCTTTTAAATTGACAAATTAAAATTGTATTTATTTATGGTGTCCAATATTATGTTTTAAAATATGTATACATTGTGGAATGGCTAAATTGAGCTAATTAGCATATGCATTGCCTCACATATTTATTTGTGGTGAGAATCCCTTAAATCTATTTTCTTAGCAATTTTCTAGTATGCAATATGTTGCTATTATCTGTAGTCACCATGCCGTACAATATGGTGACTATATCACTCCTCCTTGAAAGCATTCCTCCTATTTAACTGAAATGTTGTATCAATTTGGCAAATATCACCTCATTCTCCTCCATCCCCTAATCCTTAATCACCACCATTCTACTCTCTGCCTTTATGAATTCAACTTTTTTAGGTTTCACATATAAAGATCATAAGGTATTTATCTTTCAGTGCCAGGCTTATTGCACTTAATATCGTATCCTACAGATTCATTCATGTGGTTGTAGATGACAGAATTTTCTTCCTTTTTAAGGCTGAATAGTCTTCCATTATGTGTATATCACATTTTTTACCATTCATCCACTGATGGACACTTAGATTGCTATAATGAACATGAGAACATTCATTATAGCATTATTCACCAAACCATGATTTCCTGTATATCAATGCTCAGGATGAGGCTACCTTGAAGAACTTCTTAAAAGTTAATTTTTAAAAAGCATAAGTAAACAATGGAAAAGTAGTATATAGGTGTCAAAGTTCCAAGTGTTAAGGTTCAGTCGTACAAGACAAACTTCAAGCAGTAATCAACCCTTTATACTGTGATGATGTAAGCAAGAGACAAAAAGAGGCACCAGTTCCTTAATATTCCATATGTCCCCATGCATCAGCACCAAGAGACGATCAGATAACATGCAGCACAGGTGGGAGGAATTGTCTCCTTTTCCAGGAAACCCCAACAAACCAAAGAGGCTCTGAGTTCTTCTGGAGTTCTTTCTGGAGAAAGTGACAGTGCACGTTCTTCTCTGAAACTCCCTCTGAAAGAATACAGTGCACTGGCTGTGCAACAAACCTAGTGGGGAGCATAACTGTCCCTTTTTTTTTTTTTTTTTTTTTTTTTTTTTTTTTTTTTTTTTTTTTTTTTTTTTTTTTTTTTTTTTTTTTTTTTGAGACGGAATTTCGCTGTTGTTGCCCAGACTGGAGTGCAATGTCACGATCTCGGGTCACCACAACCTCCACCTCCTGGGTTCAAGCAATTCTCCTACCTCAGCCTCCCAAGCAGCTGGGACTACAGGCACGCACCATCATGCCCAGCTAATTTTTGTATTTTTAGTAGAGACGAGGTTTCACCTTGTTGACCAGGATGGTCTCGATCTCTTGACCTCGTGATCCACCCACCTTGGCCTCCCAAACTGCTGGGATTACAGGCTTGCGCCACCACGCCCAGCCTATAACTGTCCCTTTTAAAGGCTGTCATGCAAATCCTTTGTCGTTGCCTATAGTAAAGCCTGAAAGATCACACATGGTATTTTGACCTGGAGTTGGACTCTTCAGTAGGTATAACAAAATTTAAAAGTTGGTAATCCAATAACTTAAAATTGGAAAAAACAGCTCTGCTCCACTAATATTGAATTATTTTGTATAACAAGTGTAATGTGTCCATCTTCTGCTTAAAATCTTTAGTTGATCTCAGTGTCTACAAGATTAACTGTGAACTTCTTTACTTGACACATTTCAATCTAGCTCCAGCATAGGCACTTGTACTTCCCTTGTGCAAAAGCATTCTCCATGACAGTCCTGTTAAATTACTAGGTTTCACCAAATGTACTATACAACTTTCTATCTATTCTAAGGGTTTGCTGATGTGCTTGTCTTAGCATAGAGTGTAATTCATCTCTTTTCTAGTTTATAATTCCCTTGTAACCCTTAAATATCTAATTCAAATATTACTTCTTTTGGGAAGATTTCTCTGGAACCTAAGAGATCAATAGATCCACATCTTAATTTCAGATGTAATCTACAAATCTCTGTTTTACTACAAATTTTACTACAATTTTCACTACAGTTTTCAGTCTGACATTTTGGAAGACTTGAAGCCAAGTCAGTAAGTCAACCTAAGGACAAATATTCTGTGCTATGTATTCCTCCAATATTCATTCTCCTCTCTTTTATAGTAGTAGAAGTTTAGTTGGTCCCACTGTTTCCCCAAATAAGACTACATTTCCCAACTTTCACTGAAGGTAAATGTACCAACTGACCATGTTTTGAATGAAAATACTGTCTGCAGTTCCTTGATAGTGCCCTTAAAAGGCAGAATAGGGCCATTTCTTGCTCTTTCACTTTTTCATGGGCTAAATGATAGGTATGATAGAGTTGAAGCATTCATCTAATGTCAGATGAATTGTGAAGATAACAGAGCGGAAAAAGACCCTCTTTTTATGCTAACATAGTTAGTATAGTGTAGGGAATATAGCGTGTGTCAAATCAATAATTACTAAGAACTACATTTCTGTAGACAAAGGGCAAATAATAAGGCAATAAGGCAAATATAGGTCTGTCAATTTCTTAAGGCATGTGAAAGTGGAATGCCATGGCAGTTACCAACATAATTAGCTATTTGGTTGGGTGAAGTCAAAAAGTAGTGTTCAGCTTCATGAAGATAAACATATATTTTTTCAATCTTTACTTTGACCACAGATGAAATAAGGCCTACTATAACTGGTAGAGGACATTTAAGGAAAGGTAGAAACATATAAACATACAAAAATAATACATATTACAAAACTCTAACAATTGCTTCCTCCAACTTTAAAAGTTTTGGAATACTGTAAGATTTCTCATGGAAAAAAAGAAAAAAGCCCCAAAGGTAAGTGTCCCAGCCGAAACAATGGAATTTTTCCAGTTTTAAAAGTCATTCAGTATCATTTTCACTGCACTTTGCTAGTAAAANAAAAAAAAAAAAAAAAAAAAAAAAAAAAAAAAAAAAAAAAAACATTAAGGTCAGTCTAGATTCAAGGCTAATGAACACACACACTTCTTGATGAAAAGAGCATAAAGGATTTTGTGAACAAGTGATACAACCTTCACTTGATAAGTTATTATATTTTTAGATTAAGGTCCTAAAGTTTTTATATGTGTATTCTGGGCCTGGGTTACTGAACACACCACATATTTCTAAGACGATACCTCAAACATTATTTTAACAAAGCTATTGTACAGAACATAGTATATATTTTTTAAATTATAATGGCATTCTTTACCTTAAGTTCTCTTTTCAAAGTTTGTAAATATGTTTCAAATGTAATAGACAGAATATATTAGCAAAAACATGTTTGTCATAGCAGAAACTTCCTCAAAATAATTTTCCAAAATACAAATTAGATGTAAATATTATGTAGTTTTATAGACAACAGATGATATTAGAAAGTCTTATATATATGTTCTCCAAAACTTTCCTGCCCTACAATTACCACTAGAAATGATGGATTTTTTTTAATAAAGTATCATCTTTAGCCTAAAAGCTCATATGGGCAGTACTAGGGTTCACTTATTTTAATTGTCATTATTTCAATTAGGAGTCATTTATCCTGGTTTATTCTGGATCAAATCTTGTTTCTGAGTCTGCAGTGCTCGGTTAGATTATTGCTTTGAAAGAAGCTCAATTTGTTGTTGAGTGGCAGGAATATTATTTTTACTTGGGGAAGTCTAAATTGTAGAGCTGGCCAGAATATGATCACATACAAACAAAATATATCAAACTTGACTCTAGGCTCATGCTTTTGGTTTGATATGCTATGACCTGCACTTCTTCCCTAATGTATCTCTCTTATGTAGTTATCATCCAAGTAGTCTTGTAGGAAGTTCAGGTTTATGCTTTGAATGTATCAGTTCTTTTCTTAGAATTAAAAAAAATGAGAGTTTCTCAGGAAGGAAAGGCTTTATATAAAGGACAAAATGGTAAGTACGTTCTAATAGTAAACTGGGAAGAAATAAAATGTATAGAAGAAAAGCTAAACGTTGAAAATGTGAATAAATTATTATAATTCTGTTACTGTGATTTTTAATACCACATATCAATGCCTCAGTTATGACTATGTTGCTTTACAATGTCCATCTTCACCATATCCCAGAAAACTAACCTACACCACTGTCTGCTCCACTTAATGAAGTCACATTTTGATACTATGGTTTGCCATTCATAACATTTTGTTATGTATTTTTAACCTTTTATCTATGTATATACTGTTGTGCCAACTAGATTTTAAGTCCCCCAAACAGCAAAAATAACGTTCTGTGCATTTTTCAGTGTCTTCTGTACTATCTGAAATTACAGGTATATAAATATAATTGGTGCTTGATAACTAATTGTGATGATTTAAATTTATTTAACTTATTGCTAATCAACATTTTAAAATTGCATCTAAAGAAAGGTAAAATAACTAACATTGATTATCAGAATCAGTTTAATTTTGAATCACTAGTTTCTTCAAATTCAAACAAATTTTTATGATGATAAATCAAGTCAGATCCTAGCTAACTATTAAGAAACCAATAATAATGATTTTGTTTTAACAAAGAATTAATTATTTCATAATAACTCAAGATAAAGGAGGTCTGTGGGAGTAAACATAACAAATGGTATGTAAATTTTCAGAGAAAATTAATAAAAGTTGAAAGAATTCTGATGATTTAATCTTTGTCGACTAAAATTTCCACATTATTTATGTTTACATAGAAACAAACTAAAAACAGTGACTCAATGAAGATAACTTTTAACTTATATAAGAATTGCATAACTTGAACCCAATAGAGTTTGAGGCTACAATGGGCTATGATCACACCAGCCTGGGCCAGAGTGAGCAAGACTCTTTCTCAAAGAAAAACAAAAATAAAAACAAAAGAAGAATGGCAAATGGCATGACAGGACTAGAAATAAAAACTTCAGGAGTTGAAAATTTTTAGTAGAATCAAAGAAGCTTAGGCTGGGCACAGTGGCTCACTCCTGTAATCTCAACACTTTGGGAGGCCAAGGTGGGTGGATCACTTGAGGTCAGGAGTTCGAAACCAGCCTGGCCAACATGGTGAAACCCCTTCTTTACTAAATTACAAAAATTAGACAGGCCCACGTGGTGGCATGTACCTGTAATCCCAGCTACTTGGGAAGCTGAGGGGTGAGAATCACTTGAACCGGGAGGTAGATGCACTCCAGCCTGGGCAACAAGAGCAAAACTCCATCACACACACACACACACACAGGAATCAAAGAAGGTCAGAGCAGGAAGAAATCTGAAAGATGCCTGGTATACCTACTTAACATCAGAGGCGACACATCTAAGACCAAGAGACTTTCTGAGATTTGCAATGGATGTGAAAACTAGTGACTGAACTAGAAACAAAAAACATCTTTCTTCTAGTGCCCTTTTTATAACAATATATACATATCCACCCACCTATTATGAAGAATAATGCACATTGGCTCATTTGTAAACTCTGTTATTTTGAATTCCTTTACAACCTTCTTCTCTTCCAAGGAATGTTTCAAATTTTTCACCTATTGTCTCTTTTCACCACCTGCATGATATGTCAATAAAGTATTAACTGCCAGACTTCCTGGTAGGCAGAGGAAATCAGATTGTCCATATCGTACAACACATGATAGACAAAGGGAAACCCTGGACTGGCATGAATTCTTTACCAGTCCAAGGGTACTCAGGCTTCAATGAGAGGTAAAATTTGGGCAATCAAGTGTCGGTTTTTGTATTCAAATATCTCACTGGAACTTAAAAAACCAGTTCCACCAAAATTAATACAAACTTTGAATTTTTAAATATCTATGTTTAAATGAATTCATTGGCTTGTATTCCCTGGTGTTCTGGCCAAAGAAGGCAGGAACTCAGATTTTTTCATTAATTTAGGATGCTTCCAAAATATGTAATTAACAAAAAAATTCAGAAAATATACTGTGAATAAAAATCAGCAGGCTGCTTGCACAGAATTATTTAATGAATAAACACATTCTTCTAGATAAAGGCTTTGATCTCTTTTTTCCTGGAAACTTACTGCCTGGTAAATTATATAAACCATGTACAAAAATAAGTAAGTGGACCAAAAAGTAAATTATCAGAGCCAGATGCAGATGCATAATACAGACAATACATGCTCCAGTAGTTCAGTGGAAGGACAAATGCTTAGAGAGGGGGCTGGAGGGGTAGAGAGGTGTGGGGTGGGGGATGGGGTGTGGCTAATATAACTGGACTGGATGCTGCTGCTACAAAGAACTTCCTCAGAGGAAAATAAGAATGATTCTGCAATTAAATCCTTTGAAGGGTTGTTTCACTGTCACCATATAGACAGCTTCCGAATGCAATATGTAGGACAGCATATCCAACTAAAGTGCAAAAATCCTTTTCAAAAAAAGCATTTTCCTCATTACCTTAGGATCAAATAATAAATAATAATAATAAATGCAGCTTGAGGAGGAAAAGCCACACTCCCATTTATTCTTTTCTGTGAGTGTTTCACCTTAAAAGAAGCTTTGATAGTTTTATACATCAGTCAGCATCCAGCTCATTTCTGTGTTGGTGTGTTAACCTTCTCCCTCTGGACACTTGGGATATTAATATTATCCTCTGCAACAATCAGCAGAAGAAATAAAGCATTTACGCAAATACTGCAAATTAGATTAAACTGCAGTTCTGATGTAACCCTGTGACATACAGTTTCTTGCGAATTAAGCCAAATGTACAAGCATTTAATGACTAATCCTTTTAGGTATTTTAATGCCCACATGAAGATTTATTGAGGAGAAAGGGAAAGCATATGCGGTTTTCTGTTAGAGCCTGCCTGCGGGCGGAGGATTGAGCAGATTGGCTTTTTTTAATTAATATTTCAGTTCTTTGTGTTTTGCCGGGCAGGTTGCACGTGGCCCTGGTACTGAACGGACAGCTCCCTTTTCTCAGGCTGTATGCTGGGGGCTAGCCGTCTAGGAGGACAGTGGCAGGCCCTGGAGACAGAAAAGGAGAAAAAGGAGGGGGCGGGAGAATGAGATCAAGTGCTGAAGCCCCCCTTTCTCCTACCCCACACAGCCATAGGCTTACCTTCTCCAGAAATTAACCTACTGATCTATATTGGTAGAATTAGTCATACTAGAAGCCTTCTCAGTTCAGCCACAAAAGGGGAGGAGAAAGCTTGTCAGACCCTCCTCCTTCCCCTGGGCTTACTACAAACAACTTTTCTGATGCTAGGAGAAGACCTTTGAAGATAAGAAGGGCAAATTCGCCTGCATTTTAGGAATCTTTCCGCAGATGGGAGGGTTCTAACTAATGAAATCTCCAGGATGACACTTTGTTTTTAATGATATGAAACCTTGTTGAATAAAGTAATATGAAGGGGGGGGGGGTGTGCGCGCGAGCGCGCACGCATGGGGGAAAGACAAACAGATGTAGATTTAAATACAGAGCTTTATCAACTTAACTTTAAAAAACCAATGATCCTGAAAAAGCTTCTTTTTTTCTATTTAATCTTATTACATACTACTTTCAAAACACAGCTTTAACTTTGTTTTGAAAGTTTATCTTAGTATGAGAACAAGATGTAAAGAATTGGGAGCTCTTGGTAACTACACATTTCATCTAAGTAGCTGAAAACTTCAAACCGTTGCCATACAAATATGAGCTAGAGGATTTAAGCATGTTTTTTAAAAATTGCATCTTCAGTTTCAGTGTGGATACCCTCTGAGCCCAGGCCTCCTAAGCAAAATATCTTAGGCCTGTGTCAAATAGGTCACACATTTGTGTTAAACTGGAGATCTAGAACATATATGTCTATTTCCATTTCTCTCTTTATGGCAGATATTACAATTGGTATTTATTTTTACTTCTCTCCTTCTTCTGGGAATAGGGGAAGATTATACACTCCAGATGCTCTACGATTAAGCAGAGCCACATGACTAGACCTGGCCGATGTGTTTCTGGAACAAATAATTTTATTTACTTGTCGAAGACCCTCCAGCACCCTCCATCTTATGACAATGCAGAAATAAATATCCCACTAGATCCCTGTGCTGCCAAATGGAAAACAGCTCCCTGGTGAGGTATTCAGACCCACAGTGAATTGTGTGTTAGAGAGAAGTAAACTTTTGTTGTGTTAAATCAGACATTTGTGAGTTGTTTATTATTCACAGTATAGTGTCTCCTAATAAGATTAATTAACTTCTTTTTTTAAAAAAAAAGTTATACGCAGTGTATGCATGGTCAGCTTGGTCAACTATTGGCTTTTCTGGAACATTATAAAACAATGCAAGTTCAGCAGAAATAAAATGCAAGCTGTATATGTAATTTTAAATTTTCTAGCGACCACATTAAAAAAATGTAATTGACTTTTAATAATACATTTTATTTATTGATGTATCCAAAATATTCTCATTATAATCAATATGAAATTGTGAAATATTTTACATTCTCTTTTTTTTTTCTTGAGATGGAGTCTCACTCTGTTGCCCAGGCTGAAGTGCAGTGGCATGATCTACAACCTCTGCCTCCCAGGTTGAAGCGATTCTTTTGCCTTAGCTTCCCAAATAGCTGGTACTATAGGCGTGTGCCACCACGCCCGACCAATTTTTGTATTTCTTTTTAGTAGACACAGGGTTTCACCATACTGGCCAGGCTGATCTCGAACTCCTGACTTCGTGATCCACCCACCTCGGCCTCCCAAAGTGCTGGGATTACAGGCCTGAGCCACCACACCCAGCCCTACATTCTGTTTTTCATACTGAGTATTTGAAAATCAAGTGTGTATTTTACACTTACAGTATATCTCAACTTGGACTAGCTTCATTTCAAATTGCCAAGGCTTTCTACCCAAAGATCGCCAATCACATACTTGTAGTTGAAATTTTATTTATAACTTATTTCAGCAAGAAAGGGCACATGTCATGGGAAACCACTGAACATCTGAATAAAATAGTGTTATAAAGGATTTGGACTTTGGTGGATTATTTCAGGAACGGTCCAAGAAAGCACTGGTTCACACTGTATTGAATTATCTCAGAAAGCAGGAAGAACTCTGATTAGGTACCTCAACAAACTTTTTATACAGTGTAAATACTTGAATGGGCCTGAAGCTGTTAAATGATTAAGAAGTAGCAGTTACTCCTATTGGCCAGAGGAGGTGTATGTTTGGCATTTTGTGGCTTAGGCAATGTTCGTAATTTGTCTGTGTTCAGACATTACTAGAGTGATCTTATTTTCATCTTTATCCATCATGGTCACAGAGTGGCCCTGCCTGATGTTGATGTTCTTTAAGATTGTGCTCAAAAGGAGAACACCAAGACCTAACTGTGAGTGGCAGACCAGCTTGCAGGAACACTGAAGCCTCACCAACGGTACTAGGCCAACTCCTGATATCAGGGGCTGCTCTCACTGTTTCTTCCAAGTGTTGGTATTAGTCCACTAGAACTGCCATAATACAATACCACAGATGAGGGGATTAAACAACAGAAGTTTATTTTCTTACAGGTGTGAAAGCTGAAAGTCCAAGATCAAGGTGTCAGCAGATTTGGTTTTTTCAGAGGAGAGATCTTTGGCTTATAGATAGCCTTTTTTTTCTGTTTCTTCACATGACCTTCTTCTGATGTCTCCTCTTCTTATAAGGACCCTAGTCCTCTTGGATTAGGACCCAACCTTATGACCTCAGTTAACCTCCTTCAAGGACTTATTTTCAAATACAGTCGCATTAGGGTTAGGGTTTTAAGATAGCAATTCAGTCCATGACAGTGCTCAATGGTCATCACTGTATAAGATAGCAGTTATAGACAATTTGATACTGCTTGTGTCCATCTGTCAGACCCTCACACTGAGTGAGGAAATTTCTCTCCTTTCCCTTTAATGTAAGGTACTGACCTCATGGTAAAGTGTTCTATAAGTAGGTATTGAGATGGTCCTATATTCTGCACTAGGTTGTTGTTACATGAACAGTTGAATCAAGTAGGTGAAATATGTCCCTACTCTTTAGCATTTTCAAATGTCTAGGTAGTCAATCACTTCTTAAAAAAAATAGACTTGATGATATCATAAATCCCTGTCACTCCAAGCCACACAATTGGCATTCTTCCCACCCTAGTAAGAGTCATAACATAGCCTTATCTTAATGTAAATATTCCATCTTGAGGAAAGACAAGGTAAGCTTCCTGAATTCATTTTCTAATAAGGTAGTGATCATATTTATCTGTGGAAGTATGAAAATGTTCCATGTTCTCCAGGAAAACACAGACTGTAAAGTGACCTTTGGTTTGCTGATTTTGAAAAAAAGAGTCAAAATTGTTAGAATTAACAACTTGAAATCCCCACTCCTCCTTAAAGATTGAGCGATTTTAGCCACCATAATCTATATAATAATGATAAACAAGCATATTGTCAAGGTATGAAATTTCTACGTTTCAGGGATTTTGAATTTTGCTATCAACTGCATCTGAAACACACTTGACCTTGTCAATGAAAAGCACATTAAAATGTTAGATTTCTAACATTCTCCACTACTTCCTGTCCTCCATCACCAGAGTCCAGATAATTAATGGGAGAGCTTCCTTCTCTAAGTAAAAATTTAATTTGCCAGGGCAGAGCACCTATATGTGCTTAGTTTTGCTACCATCTAAATCTTAGCATTCAAGTTGGAACACACTCCTAAATGACTAATGCTGTTTCAATGTATTTAACTAGGGAAAGAAACCTGTTCTCTTTAACTGCTGCTACATAAATATACCAGAAGTAGATAGTGTTCAATCATACAAAGAGCCTTACATTGTATTATTTATCAGAATGTCTGCATTCATTACAGACATTTCTAATATATGGTACATATTTAATACATCACAGTCTACACCTGTTTCCAGTGTCTTGTAATAGAGAGAAGTTCCAATGCTAGATTTAGTCTATAATTTCCCTGAAAAGAAGGGGGCAAGAGGTGACATTTTCACATCTAAAGATAGCAAAGCAAAAACCTATGCTGCCCCATTTCACTGAACTGAAAATGAACTTTCCATGACATGACCTACTCCAAGCCAGGTTGCCAGGATGCCCCTAAGGGGAAGACATTCCAAGAATCACTAGAATTAATTGTCTTTTCTTTCTTGCAGCTGTTTTTCAGTAAAGGCCCTCTATCTGAAAACAAAGACTGGGAAAGTTATGAGTGGTGGAAATTAGGAGTGGAAATTGATCAAGAGAGGATTACCCAAGAGTAGGAATGGCGATAATCTGTTCCTGGGATTACAACATCCATCCTTTGCAGAGAATATTAAGAGATAGAGAGGGGATTCAGTAGGTGGCTATTGTTTTCCTCAAGGCTTTTCATGACACCAAAATGGAGAAAAGTCCTGAAGAAAAGGTGTCACATTCTGAATCTAGACTTTTGAAACACAGTGAGTGCTCTAACAAGGAAGTCAGCAGAAGTATCTGTGATCAAGACAGACAGACTGCAATTGAGTGTTGAAAAGGATAGGTCATAGAAGAAAAAAAGGAATACTCTTCATCACTATTAGAATTGATATTTTGCCAATGAAGAGACTTGACCTACCAGTAAGAATGTGAGTTGCAGAAATAAAATATACCAAATAATTTTAAAGTACATTATAAATTCCAAAGTTGTTTCACACAAATTTGTCCTCATTTAATACAGCCTGACTGTGAAAGAGAGCAGAGTGGTTAAGTGTCTGAAGTCCCAAAACCAATCATCAGTGGCAAAGTCAATGAATACTTCATCATCCTCCACTTGCTCAAAAGCAAATCAAAAGAGTGAAAGCCATCCCAGCAATTATCTAATGTCCCTATGATACCTACAACTGGAACTAGCTTAGGAGGAAGGGACATTATCACAGACCACCAAAAATGGCAGGGCCAAAGTAGGAAAAAATATATATTTTTTTAATGGAATGTCCTGTAGGGTAAAATCTGTAATAAAACAGATATTGTGCAAATTTCTGGGCACTATCCACAGGCATTACAGGCAGCAAAGAGATAGTAGGAAACAAAGGCATAAGGCAAATATAAACGGGCCAGGAGTTTCAAAACAAAACTATTCAAGGGTAAGTAAAAGACAGACGTGAGGTCTAAACAGCATGCACAGAGTGTGGAGAATCGGCAAGATTACATAATGAAGTCGAGAAAGTGTAAAGACAAACACTAGCAAAGCCAAGTTGAAGAATAAAAGGGCGATTGCACCAGAGATTAAGATAAATAAAATAATAAGGCATTGTTCCAGTATGCAAGGAAGTAAAGGTCAATGGAAAAATAAACGGGGCCTCTGAGAGGCTACTGAGGTAATTGACAGAAGAAACAGACGAAGCTCTTTTAGAAAAAAAAAAAAAGTAACTGGAGGCCTTGGTTGCCTCAAAGCTCCCCAAGGCTAGTAGGAAGGAGAAGAGGCAGGAGCTCGGGGTCAGCAACAAGACAGATCCACGGGTGTTGGTTAGAAGGTAGGAAAGGAGCTATGTACCAGGGTGACTGGAACATGAAGTACTGTGGCTGAAGAAACACCTCCACACCCCCACTTCGCTGAGGCCATGCACAGGATGTTGAGGCAAAATGGAACAGAAACCTTTGGAAATTAGAAGGGAGAGAGTTCAGTCAGAGCACAATTCCAGGAAAGCAGAGGCAGAACCCCGGAATACATTGACAGGGTGGAATGGAAGGAGAGGCTAAGGGTAATGGTTGGGAGAGGGAAAATGGGAGAGAAGGATGGAGAATGAGACAGAGATAAAAGAATTAGAGAGGAAGGAACATGAACAGAGGGGAAGAAAGAGAAGAAAAAATGAAATTAAAAAAAAATTAAAGACCAAAATGTTAATTAAGCCAGGAGAAAATACAAAATAGACATGTTAGAAAAAGGGCTGGGTTACTGAGCTGTCCATTCCCTGAATCCTGAACCAGTGGCTTGGGGCTGAGCGGACACAAGCATCTGAGTTCTAGCTCCAGTCCTGGCTCTGTGGCTCCAGTGGCTGTGTGACCTTATAGGGCAGTAGAACGTAGGATCTGATGGCCTCTGGAGCCTCCTCCAGCCTAATTTTCTTTGATGTTTTCTGTCCAAGGTTCACAAATAGGCCCTAGGGAAGCAAGAGTCTCCACTAATACGGTCTCTTCTTAGCCTCCTTAACAATCCTCCCTCTTTCCAAGTAATAGCCGTTATAAAGGCATTCCCTGTCCACGCTGATCTCAGCGATATATATATATATTCACTTAATTCTCACAACAGCTGGGCAAGCTAAGTGTTAGTATAATTTTTCTCATTTTACAGGTGAGAAAATTAAGTCACTTGTACAAGTAGAATTGATACCCAAGTAGGTGCCCAAGTAGGATGGGTGCCTAGGCCCTGTGGTTGCAGAACCAGCGCTCCTGCTGGGGCTCAGTTCCTGCGGCCACAGTTACCACGGGGTCCCGGAGGTCAGAGCGGAATTCACCAAGCCAAAGCTGCCTGTCGCTGAATGCAAAGCGGACGCGGAAGACTGGCAGGTACAGCTGGTGGTCCCTGAGGCCTGGTTTCCCTGATGCATGTCACAGCCTCTGAGATCCACGACTGGCCAGCCGGAGCCACCGACTCCGAAGAGAACTAGAAGTAGACCAGCCAGGGGAGGGGCAACCGTGGGAGCACCGCACCCTTGTCGGTCCCCTTGAAAGCTATCGGTAAGATCCGGGAGGCTGAATTTGAGGCCGCGGTAACCCAGGCGACTTCTGCTGGAAGGTGTGAGGATGACTTGCGCTGAAAAAGAAACCTGGACCAGCCCTCCGTGTAGGTGTTTTCTTTTAGGCATTTGGAGAGGGATAGAGAAGGGGCAGGCGGTGAGGAAGGGGGTAAAAAGAGGAAATTTAAAACCTAGAAAAGCTTAGACGCAACAGTAAAGACCAGAAGATGGAGGAGGGCAATGTAAAACTTCTGGATTTGGAGCCAGAGCCCCAGGAGTCACTTACACCTCTTTGGGTCTTACTTTCCCCAGCTTACAGACCTGCTAAGCGGGAGTGGGGCTTGGGATGAGCTGCAGCCAAACACTTCCGTTTCCTCATCTTTTGCAAAGGGAATACGTTTACGTTTGCACTAATACCTACAACCAAGGGATGAAAGAATGAAATGTTTGTAAAAGTCTCGGAATGGGGGTTGGTAAGGATGATAAGAGCTCAATAAATGTTAATGCTGCTACTTTGCTGTTATTTATTTTGTCTATACAAAGTGGGTAATAATTATACATGTCCTCCCTATTTGAATGGCAGACGAGGGGAGCGTTCTCAGGATTACACGAATCAATACTTTTTAAAGCTTTAGTAAACTATTCCACATGCAATCGGAAGGCCGGCAGACGGACTTTCAAAGCCCCTTATAGCGCTTCAAGGTTAAACAACTGAAAGAGGAAAAAGAAGACAAAGTGCAGCCTCTTTAGGAACTCAAACATTTCTTGGCCGAAAGGGACAAGTTTCCCACGGGAGAAAGGCCTTAGCCGGAAGAGCAAGCTTCCTGCCTGAAGGCGTGAAATCAGCCAGGAGGCCTCCAGGGTATCTTGCCCTCCCGGCCTCCAGCCCTGCTGCCTGGGAGCGAATATTCCCTGACGCGGTGGGGCTGGCGAGTCAGGCTCTGCACACGCCGAGCTTCGCGCAGAGGGCGGGTGAGCCTGCGCCCTGCCTGAGCCCAGCTTGGCAGCTGGGGCAGAAGGGTAAGGAGCCTGCCGTCTCAGATGAGGGCCTCGGCTCCAAGTTCCATTGTTATCAAAGAGAAGACTTCAGAAGAGGGAGTTCTCCCACTTAATTTTCCACTAATACGTTGGCAAGGCTTTTTAATTGCTTGCAAATGCATTTTCTCTGTACGATTATGAAATCCGTGTTGCCTGTCCGCTT
>NW_016107563.1:1459309-1528608 GCF_001604975.1 Cebus imitator | reverse complement strand
AAAAAAAAAAAAAAAAAAGAAAGAAAGAAAGAAAGAAAAGAAAGAAAAAGGAGTTAAAAAAAAATCAATAACAACGCTTAAACTAAAATGACTGCAGAGTCTGTTAGAAATGTTAATTTCCCCTAAACATCCTAAAGCTCTTAAAAATGGCCTGCCTGGACGGTTGCGGTGGCTCACCCCAGTAATCCCAGCACTTTGAGAGGCTGAGGCGGGCCGACCACGAGGTCAGGAGATCGAGACCATCCTGGCTAACACGGTTAAAACCCGTCTCTACTAAAAATACAAATAATAATAATAATTAGCCGGGGATGGTGGCACGCGCCCGTAGTCATAGTTACTTGGGAAGCTGAGGCAGGAGAATCGCTTGAACCCGGGAGGCGGAGGTTGCAGTGCCGAGATTGCGCCATTGCACTCCAGCCTGGGCGACACAGCGAGACTCCAAAAGAAAAAAACAAAAATATAAATAAGCCCACTTTTTCTCGTTTGCAATTAGGTAACGTTTTATGAAACGTGGCCCTTCTGTAATAGAAAGTGGAATGGGCGTAGAATACCGAGAAGAAGTAGAGTTACCAAATTTGATTACTTGGTAATTCATTAAGAATTGTCAGATTTGATAAGTAGAAAGGGGAGGGACCTTTCGAAAGAGAACCAGAGTCAGAATCCGCACAGGTCAGAAAGAAAAGAAGCAATCACTGGTAGGGGAAACCTGGCTCCTCTGCGCAAGAATGCCCACCTTACCAAGTCTTTTCTCTCCGAATATTCCGATCCTTACAACTGGGTCAAATTTTAAATTGCTGCCTTCTGCCTAGAATTGCCTGGTGTTTGGAGCACGTTTCTGTCTTCACCTTGACTAATGAGGAATAAATGAATGAACTAGGGATTGGGTTACTGCATGGCGAACCCAACATACTCTTCTTTCCACCACCTGAAGTATTGCGCCCCCGCCCCCCTCTCACCACAGCAGTGACTGGAAGAGGTTAGGAGTTTAGAAGAATCACACCACTGGATACCTTTGGACTGGAAGACGTTTCTGAACTTTTAGAATCCTGAGTGACTGTGAAATTCAGATTCTGCTGTAAGAGAGCCCTGAGGGTGCCCTCTGTGGTTGGCTCCAGAAGACCCTACGCTGAGTGCCTTTTGAAAGACTACTAGGTGGAGGCACGCAGAGGGCTGGGGATTTTCAAAATGGTGGAAGGGTGCCCGAGGGCAGATGGAACAAAACACCCCTAGATAAGTCACAGGAGTCCTTAGGTGGCTCTGGATTCTTTGAAGACTTCTGTTCTTAATGTTCATCCATAAAAGGAGTGAAAGGAAAGATGCTGGAAGCAGTAAGGAGAGGTGCTGATTTTCAGACCTACATATCCTGTTTTGCTTTGTGGAATGAACATCATTCACCTATATTGGATCCTCAGTGCTCCACCGTTCTTTGAATAACAGGGTCTTTGTGACCATGGAAATTGTTTCCTATTGTGTAAATCCAGGTCTGGTTATAGAGCTGCATCTGCCAGTGGAGCAGAACACACTAAACTTCATTCTTAGACAACATACATGCATACTTGCTTAAGGTATAAGTATAAGGCATAAGTATAAGGGATTCAATCCCACCTCTATCTACCTTTCATTAAAAAGGAAGGAAAGGAGGGAAGCAAGGAGGGAGGGAATAAAAGAAAAAAAAACAGAGAAAGAAAAAGGGAAGAAATGAAGGAGGAAGAAAGACAGGAAGAAAGAAAACGGGAGGTAGGGCAGAATGGAGAGTGAAGAAGATATTCTGGTTGATTCATTTGCCTAAATGCATCTGAGAAAATATTTTTGTTTCAAAATGCCCAAAATAATTGTAATTATTACTCAACTTTGCTTAGTATTAAACAGGCAATTTTGTGGGAGAAGTGTATTCAAGCAACAAAAACAAAATCAATTTGCAATAGCAAAGGAAATCTTAAGTACCAAAGGAAAGAAAGAAAGAAACTTGAAGAAATACATGTTTATTAAAGCTAGGGATAGGCATGAGTTTGTTTGTAATTGTTCACCAACCTCAAACATGCAGTGGAGTGGCAAACTCTTTCAATGAAGATGTTTGAGACTGGATGAAAACTGTAGTAATTTGTATGATGCTGGCTTAGAAGCTCAGGAAGGAATTTGTGACTCCCCAAAAACGATTCCAGCTCTGGATTCTAACCAAGACAATAATGATATATACAAAGATTTATTTGCAGATTCCTAAAGTGACTGTGAAAAGATATTCCTTCCTGGCATGTGGAACATGGAACTAGAAGGAAGAACAGGAGCACTAAGTGCTCAGGAGCAATCTTTCCAGCTTCTCGGGTGCCAGGCCAGCAGGGTATCTACTGTGCTCTTGCCAGATATTTTGAGTGGCTGACTCTGGACTGGCCTCTGACTGAGGCTAGAATGTACACCACGGGTTTCCTGTTGGAGGTGGCCCCAGGCAATAGTCACCGAGTCTCCAGAGTGCTGTGGCCAGTTGATTCAATTACGCCACCCACTGGAAAATGTGTGGCCAATCACTCTCTGGGAAAGAAGCAAAACAGAGAAAGAGGAATTAACTTTTCTAAAAAGCCCAGTCTTTGGGTCAAGCAGGAGGACACTTATTAATTGCTCAAGACTATTAATTGGATGGGGAGGTGTCTGACAGAAATGAACACTACACATGCACACATCACACACACACACACACACACACACACACACACACACACACACACACCAAATACACCACACACCTGCCTCAAATAGTTTCTTTAGAAAAGGGGCGCGCTGAGCAACCCCAGAGCAGATGGAAGGGAGCGCTGACCAGTATGTGCATATGGCATAGATGATTTCCCCAACTTTTCTTTCATGGAGAAACGGCTTTTTTATTTTTTTTAAGTTGGGATGAGGTGGGAGGGAAGCAGTTGGCCAAATGAAGTTTCCCTGTGGTTCAGATGCTGGTGTGGGAAGCCAAAACATAGGGTTAAGAGTGACGCTTTCTAAGGGAGTCAAGGGCCCTGGCAAAGGAATTCTCTAAACTAAAAGGGAGGCATTTTATCCTCCCTGCTTCATTTTCCTTAGGTACAAATGAAAGTTTTTTTTTTTTTTTTCTCATTCATCATGATCTTTAGTTTCCCCTCAAGTCCACAGGAGTTCAAGAAACATGTAAGTGAAACCCTGGACACTCTTTGTGTGGATACCTAAAAGTCACTCAGGAAGGTGGACCTTGAAAGTCGGTTTAGGGGATGGAATGGGATGACTGCCAGTTAGTTGGTGATGTCCTGATGTTCACAGGGGCAAGGCTACTGGAGGTCATTCCGTGGAGTGTACTCAGCTCAAGGCCAGAACTCATTAACAAAAGTATCATAAAGCTACGTCTTCTGTGTATGGTGGTGGGAGTTGGGGGGTACTATCTATGGCTCTTCCTCCAGACAGGGATAAATATATGTGGACCAAACATGTTTGGCAAGCAGGCAGAGCAGGCGACCACATCTTCCTGAGCCTCCTCGTTGTTCCCCGGGTATAGGGTTTTGTGTCTGCTGCCTGGACCTAAACCGGGAAGAGAAGGTACCTTCACCTTCAATGAAGATGTATCTGACAGTAGGGGGATGTGGAAGGAGATTGTAACTTGTCTGAAAAGGGCTATCCTTTTCCATTTGACTGTGACTAACTGGGAAGCCAATATCATTCACCAGGAAAAGTGCACCTGGGCATTCCCCAAGGCAACCTGCAAGCCGTACATATTCTTCCGGTGGGGAGTGCTCTGTACTTTCTCAGGGGCAGGGGTGTCTGGGTGTAGGTCGTGGGGACAGTCCCCCCTTTCCAGAGATTATTAGATTATTGATTTCCTCTGTGGGTAAGCTATGGAGGCCCCACTCAGACCTGGTAAACAAAGACTCCATTGCAAACAGTTTTGGAATTCAACCCCTAGAGCCAACAGCACTCATTTTACCCCTTTTACTTAAATATCAAGTTGGATATTCTTCCTTTTCATCATCATTGGGTTCTCAGTCTCCTGACCTCATTAGACCAAAATATGGAATTTCAAGGAGGGGCGGGGGGGGCACTGGCACACCTTGAAATAGGGAGCCAGTGTCCCCTGCTGACCCCATGTGGGGCTGAAGCATCGTGTATCTCCATTTCAGACAACGCATTTCAATTCTTGTCGTGTGCCTTTGTCCATTTGTATAAAGCAAAGAGCGCTGAGTGACAGCCCCAGTTAGCCTGCATGAGCAGATCCTAATAAACCCTCCCAAACCCCAACCTAAAAAAAAAAAAAAAAAAAAAAAAAAAAAAAAAAAAAAAAAAAAAAAAAAAAAAAAAAAAAAAAAAAAAAAAAAAGCCACATGCCTGTTTGCCCGCGGCTTATTATTAAGACACCTTCTCAGCTTAAACACTTAAAAGCAAACCAAATGAAATGGCAATTAAGGCTGAATTACCCCTTCTATCTCTGAGATGAGTCTGTGGGGCCAGCCACTCTCTCCTATAATATAGACACTGAGGAGCAAAGCCTCAGTATTTTGGGTTCGTAGCCACCACCACCCCCTCCAGGCACTAGACAACTTGGTGGGGGAACCTAAATTTTGAACGAAGGAAAGCTCAAAAACTGTTTGAAAGTCAAGAAATCCACTGAAGAGATAGAGATAGGTGTGCACTGCTTCCTTCCTGCCCTCTATTTTATAAAATATAACTTCCAAGTATTTAAGGGTTATTTTGGGGTAATGGTGTTCAAGAACCTAATGCTACTACTAAACCGTCTACACCCTACCACCAGTAGCACTGTTTCCAAAAAGGAAGAAGAAAAACACAAAAAATGGGAAATGTGGGTTGGGTTGGGGAGTGAAAGACAACATTTTACCTAAATGTAGAATCTTGTCTTACATCTTTATTCCCTCGCATTTTTCCTAAATACATTGCCAGTTACACAATTTCTTGATGATGGAAACTTGGGACTGTCCATCACCATTATTTATTTTTAAAGCTGCTGAAAACTGTAAGTCACTGCTTGATTTTGCCTTTCAAAAAGGGGGAAAGAACCCAAATTCAATGTAAATATAGAAAGAGCAGCATTGTTTCCACTTGGGCAAAGGCAGACACCCCAATCTGGACAAAATTGATTCGGGTGGTTGTTGGAAAAAGCAGCTTTCAGCATCCAGGGAGTGGAACCAATAGGAATGAACACTTACTCATATAAAAGGAAGCTTTAATTAATATATATTTCTATCTCTAATATACACATATTGGAACTAGATCTCTAGCCTCGCAATAAATGTGTGCAAATACTCTCCACAGAGATGAGTCCCCATCTCAGCCGGTATAGAAAAGCATGATAAAGGTTGGAAAAAATGGATAAAAATGTTGAAAGAACCTCCAGTTCCTTATTAGGCGAAGATACAATATTTATTCCTTGTCTCCTGGGATAAATCTCTTCTGCCTATTGTCCTCCCAGTTCTCAGTGCTGATGCTTAATTTTCAAAACTTCTATATTACCAAGGGACCTACGACATCAGCCAAAGAAATACTCAGCAAGTACAAAATCTGTTCCAGGGAGCTGCTTTTGTGCAGAGGGAAAATTTTGTTCCTACAGGTTTTTAAGTGGGTACGAGGCAAGGAGCTATCTGATCCAGGCAAAACCATTACAATTTAGATATCTATCTATAGAACTTTTTTTTTCCTTTAAAAATTGGAAAATACAAGAACTTTGGATTTTTTTCCCGATTCTTTTTTTGGAGGGGGAAATTGCATCGTAAGCTTTCCGAGAGACCCAACATGTCAACTACCTTTCCGGGACTAGTCCACGATGCCGAGGTATTATTACTTTTTTTTTTTTTTTTTTTTTTTTTTTTTTTTTTTTTTTTTTTGTGCGCGTGTGTGTGGTGGCTGCGGCGGTGGCGGCGGCGGTGGCAGCTTCCCCTTTCTCTAATCTATATTGGACCGTTACGTTTAATTATAATCTGTCTTTCGGGGGAAGTTAAGGAAGGAAAGGGGAGAAAGTTCGTTATGACATCTGTCGCCAGGGAGGGCAACTCTCTGCTACGTTAAGAAACATTTGCCATAATGAGCGGGAAAACATAATCCTAATAATAAAGGAGGGGGAGGGTGAGGAGAAACAGATAGAGACGGAAAAAAGATTCTCAGAAAAGCAAAGAAGAGGGACTGATGGGGGAGCAGTAGGTGGACAAGGGGGATGGGGGGAAAACGCGCCCTTTTTGGAATGGGCTTATTCAAGGAAAGGGAAGCAGAAAAGGGGGAGTCGGATTCCCTCCCTCAAACGACTTAAGGAAGTGAGCAATTGAACGATTTGCACAGGCTGGATTTTTTTAAATGTATGGACAATGATTGTGAGCAGCCCCGGCCGAACATCTCGGCATAGACAGGCACAGAATTTCGATGCTGGGATCTAGTTGGAGTGGCCAGGCGGCGCGGGCCAGCGCTCTTTTCGTGTGGACTCGTTCCTCTGCTCCCCGCGGCCCCGGAGTCAGTTGCTAACCTGGATCCCAACGCCAAGCTCCCTGCACAAGTTGGACAGGGGCAGTGTGTGTGTGTGTGTGTGTGTGTGTGTGCGTGTGTATGTGCGTGTGTGGTGTCACCCGCACCTATATAGGGTGGGGGATTTTTTTCCGCTCTCTCGACTGTGAGGACGAGGCCGCCCACCCCCAGTTCGCCTGTTTTCAAAGGCCGTCTCTGGCGAAGACGCTGAGACCCTGCTTCTGCTCGGCCCGAGTCTTGTGCGCTCGCTTTCCTTAGAGTGCCAGAGAAAGCTCCTGGTTCTGGGAGAGCGGCGCCTTGGTTGCAAAATGACAAACCTCAAGTTTTTCTGCTCTCCCTTTTCCCCCTCTTCCTTCCAGATACGTCACGACGGATCAAACAGCTACCGTTTGATGCAGCTTGGCTGTCTGGAGTCCGTAGCCAATTCCACTGTCGCCTATTCCTCCTCCTCTCCTTTAACTTACTCCACCACCGGCACCGAGTTTGCGTCCCCCTACTTCTCCACTAACCACCAGTACACCCCGCTCCACCACCAGTCCTTCCATTACGAGTTTCAGCACAGCCACCCGGCCGTCACCCCCGACGCCTACTCTCTGAACTCGCTCCACCACTCGCAACAGTACTACCAGCAGATCCACCACGGGGAGCCCACCGACTTTATTAACCTGCACAATGCGCGGGCGCTCAAGTCGTCCTGCCTGGACGAGCAGAGGCGGGAGCTGGGCTGCCTCGATGCCTACCGCCGCCACGACCTGTCCCTCATGAGCCATGGCTCTCAGTATGGAATGCACCCAGATCAAAGACTCCTGCCAGGGCCCAGCCTGGGGCTGGCCGCCGCGGGAGCAGACGACTTGCAGGTAAATAAGCATGCAGCGAATTTGTCTGCTCCCTCCCCTCTTCGCCCTCCCCCTCCCGCCCCGTTAATGCTCCGACTGTAAAGCATCTCTCTCTCTCTCTCTCTCTCTCTCTCTCTCTCTCTCTCTCTCTCTCTTTCACACACACACGCGCACACACACACACCCCACTTATGGAAAGTTATCAAAACAATTAGAGGAGGAGTGTGCCCCTTCTGTTTCTCTCATTGGATCCAGGCATTTCACCTGGACGCACGGGAGTCCGGCCGGCTGCGGCACTCTACCTTCGGTGGGTCCTCACAGAAGTCTTTTGTGAATCAACATTTCCGACCCTGAGGGGATGAGGTGGGGGAGACCGAGGAGTCTGGGGTTGGGCCAACTGGACTCTGAGTAAGACCCGTAAGTGATAACCAATCGTACCCTCAATCCCCGCACTTCACAGGCTCTGCCGAGGCTCACCAGGTGTTTGTCTCAGAGTGAGGTTGTGGAGATCTTATTACAAATAGGAGTCTGGCTTGTTCTAAGGAAATTGCTGGGACCCTAAGCTTGAGAAAGTTTCAGCAAATACACTAGATTGCTGTGGAAAGTAACGAATTGCAAATGAAAGTCTCAAAAATCTACCCCAAGAGCTGCACAGTGCATTTTGCCACGGGGTAGTGTTGAGTTTAATTCTGTCTGCCTGATGTGTACACAAAACCGCAGCCCAGTTACATGATTTACAACTTTAGTTTTGCTCTTCAGGCCATTGCATTTAAAACGCAACCCCTTAAAAAAAAACGAAAATGAGGAAATAAAGGTAACGAGAGAGGGAGAAAAAGGAAGGGAGGAAGGAGAAAAGGAAGGAAGGAAGAAAAGGAGGAAAAGAAGAAAAAAGGAAAGAAGGCAGGTATTCAGACACTGTGGAAGTCATCACTCAATCAGATAACCTCTCTTCTACTTTATTTCTTAACACATGTTTGCACATTTTTGCCAACGATAGAATATGTAATTATGCAATTACGTTGTCAGAGGCGTATTTTAAATAAATGAGCCCACAAATACTCAGAAAAGAATTCAAAGACCTATATTTTTAGCTCCTTTTAGCTGAAAGTGAAGTTCTACCTGTGAGTTCCCACTTTTTCAGTCTGCACAAAGCTGGCCACCTTCTTTACACTCTCCAGGACAAATAGGGAAATATTATAACAACACAAGTTGGAGACGTAAGAGATCCCTTGTTGCGCACAGAAAATCTTTTCCCCTCATTTACCTTTTAGTAGGGGATTATTTTTAAATTAAAGTGAAAGCCCTTACGGTTCCAACAAAGAGCCATAGCAGTAAGATCGGCGCACAAGAAAAAAGATTTAGCTCCATAAACCTTGACTTTCTACATTTATATTCACAAAATAATTTTATACGCTCAGGGCATTTTTACATTTTTCACAAGGATCCCTTTATGCCTCAAGAGGGAAAAAAATCTGCCATTCAATGCTTAGCTCAACTAAAACCTATTTACTCCTTTTAATAGCCGCGTCTGCTGCTGATTTTTTTGTATCTGTACAAATTTTTTTTCTGTGCTAGGCACAAAGCCGGGCATTTTTCAAAAGAGGGGATTAGAACATTTGCAAGCACCAGACAAAGAGCGAATCCCGTGCAAAAGGACACCGTAGTGTATCCAATTTTCGACTTAGTGCCATTCAACTGGTCATTTATGCAATGTCATCTGACCAAACAACATGTTTTACTTATGAGGGGAAAAAGTTTGTTAAGTGAAGAAACCAAGATTCGTTTCTTCTAAGAAAATAAGCATTGTAACCGTGCGCCAGAGAGTGGGAGGGAAAGTGGTTCACTCTCTTGGAGAGCTTTGAGACCATTTATCATATACATTTCAGATATTTTGAAACCTTTTCTTCAGCCTGTCTCTTTTTCCACATACAAATGTCCCCTTTCTCTTTTATTACGCAAACTGAAGCAATATTACTCATACTAAGGGACACATGCCAAGATTCTAGAAGACATAGAGTACTGTGTATGATATATGATAATACCTTTACATAGATATATCCACGTATGTATATATCATATTATACATCCATATTTATCTATCTATCTAATCTAAAAATGCTATGTAGCAAGTTTTTAAATCTGGCAAGTTATTTTCTTCCACTGTTCTTGCACCAAGTTGGCAGAATGAAAAAGAAAGTCATAGCTACTTTTAGAACAAGAAATGGGGAGGGAGTGTGTGGGAGAAACCAGTCTCTCTCCTTTTATTTCTTCCTTTTTAAAACATTCATCAGCATATGCCTCATTTCAAATGCAACAAATGTAAATATACTTTTCCCTGCACAGAATTTTAAGTGAAAGTCCAATGGTTTGGAGGGCGGTCTAAGTCTGCCTAACAGATGCAAACAGTCTTGTGGCTTCAGTTCCATCTTTGAGTCTCCTAAAAAGATTTGCTATGGCCAACAAAGGAAACTGTCACACCTTTTCCCATCACCGCTTTAATTTATGCTCAGTCTCCAAGTTTTTTTTTTATATTGATTTGATAATCACTTTAAGGCAGAACATTTAAAATAAGAAAGAGCTCGTGAGTAGGTTGAAAAGGGGGGTCTTACAGGCCTGCCTCAATATGGTGAAAATGGGGAGGCGAAAGGGAGCCAGGGTTGTAAAGGTTGTTTTGTAAAGTGGGTTTTTATTATGCACCGACTCTCTCCGCATTTACTTAACTCTTCACGGGCTGTTGGGTAGGTTAACACCCTTCAAGGCCTCTTTCATGTCCAATACCTCGTTTGTTTGTAAAGGAAAATGAGCCTTTAGCACATTTCGATTTGGAGGAAAAAAAAGACAGACAGGGAGAAATTTTTATTTTTCTTAACCAAAAATCAGCCAACCCTTTCCATCTTTCCAGCTCCAGGGATTCCTCAATCCATTAGGACCTTGAAGATCTACAGTGAGTGAATCTGAAGGTTTTTCCTTCATAAGGCCCATTTGGGTAGCACTATAGGATGTTCCTACATTTGGGGTAAAACAGAACCTCCATAAGACATCCTGAATCCTGCATATGAAATAGCTCCTCTGTGTCCCCAAGAAACCCACAGTCCCAGACTTGACACTCAAGGTGTAATTTGCCCTACTCAGAAAGTGCTGAGTGTACACTGTTTGTATGTTTGTTGTGTGCCTTGATGGGGACTCAAAGGGCTTCTCATTCTCTTGTGCCAAGATGAAAGACTCCCAGGCACTTTGAAGTGTAATATTGTATGGTGATGTAAAATGCATACCTTAAGATTTATACAACTTTCAGATTTTGGGGGTTTTTTTTTTGCAATTTTTTAAAAATGTGTTTCAGCTCAATGGTTGCTTTTAAATGTCTACTGAGACAGAGTTTAGGAATGGGCTAGTCTAAAAGACTTTACCTACATGGTCATACATATCAGTATCCATTTGAGTAATTTTATTTCTGTTTCTTTTATTAAGGGCTCTGTGGATGCCCAGTGTGGGCTTGTTCTCAATGGCCAAGGTGGAGTGATAAGAAGAGGTAAGTAACAACATGTTAATCCTAGACATTCTTCTCTTATTTGTTACTTTGTTTAGAAGATCTGGTGGTGCTCAGATTCCTTTTCTGATGATTAAGAAAACAATTACTCTTAGTCAATTATTCTAATCCAACACTGGCATATCCACATTAAAAAGTCTTCTTTCTTCCATTAAGACTTGAACCCAGGCTGTGGCCAGAAGGCTTGTGATAGGAGATATTTGTTGATCCTCACAGAACAGTGACAGAATCAAAGTCAGAGGCAGAAGGAAAGAAAAAAGAGAAAGAAAGAAAAGCTTCTCACACTCCCTTCCCCCAACACTAATACCACATCCTCAAGCAGAATTTCTGGTCTTTTTAGCCCTAAATGTGCCAGCCACAGCCTGAGTGTTTGAGGTGATGGTGTTAGCTTGAGGCTTTGAGGGATTCTGTGAAAGGCTAGATCAGTGAGGCTTTAGGGGAGGCTAATGAAACACCAATATTGTAGCTGGCCTTATTTTTCTAAGTGTCCAGAACATTTCTTTCTTTAAGGGAGAGTGTGAGGAGGAGGTGGTGTTAACTGTACTGGATAAAGCTTTCTTGTTCCCATCTGTTGAGGAAAACATCTGAATCCAGAGTTACCCATGGAATTGGAAGGTGGGGGAAGGCAAGAGGAGAGAAGAGAGCTGTTGCTTTCAGCTTGGGCTGCATCTCAGATGTTCCGTTTTGACAAAAGGTTTTGAACTATGACATTCTCAGGGCCTTAAGGCAGTGCAGATTTTGCTAGCTTCCCCTGCTTAACTGTACCCAAAGCCTCTGAAGTTTATTTTCCTCGCAAGCTGAGTAACCCGAGCAGCACACAAGGAAAAGAGGGACCAGCTGTTATCCCAACTTCATACGAATTAATAAGATATGGCCTATTCACCAAGACTAATTCCTGCTCCAGGGCCACAGTTGTCTGCAGTAACAGAACACTAAAAACTAAGTCACTTCTGATGGAACCAAATAAGTGTCCTTCAATCCCTCTCCACCCCTTTCAAAGCTTCTTGAAAGATTTGCTTTTCTGGGTAGAGAAATGTGCTGGTAGAAATAAGTTGAGTCTTTCAGGATTAAACTGAAGATTTTATATTCCAATGTCCAATGTAAATTCCATTTAAACTAGTGGGTAAAGAAAACTAACGGTTCTTTCCTTTTGGAACTTGGTTATTGTTCTAGTGGATGCTGGTAGTTTACATTAAATTTAAAAGAGCTGCTCAACTCTTGTTTCACCCAATGGAGATTAAAATACACACACACACATGCGCGCGCGCGCGCACACACACACACACACACACACGCACACACACACACTAGCGGTATAGTTCCACAAAGATCTTTTAAATGAGAAATATTAAGTTTGCCAGCCACCCTGGTACTCAGGCACATTGAAATGGAACAAAATAGGCCCAAGACTAATGAATACTGAATATACTCTGTTGGAGGAGGAAAAAAAAAAAAAAACCTGAAAAAAAAAAAAAAAAAAAAAAAAAAAAAAAAAAAAAAAAAAAAAAAAAAAAAAAAAAAAAAAAAAAAAAAAAAAAAAAAAAATAAAAACCGAAAAGGAGACCAGGTGAGATGTGCTGATTGGGGTCTGTTGGGACGGGTAAAATTAAAGGTGAGAAAAGAGCACTCAGGGAGCATAGAGACGTCGGTGGTGCTGAAGGACAGCGCCACTAATTAGGGACGGGAGCCCGCTTCTCCCACAGCCGGCCTCCTGCTACTGCAGCTTCGCATTCAGTTCTAGACTCCTATCAAGATCAACTTCTCAAATGCCTGGAAACTGCATCTGAGCAGAAAATACCGGACAGAGGATGGAATTACCTGAGGGTGAGGACGGGAGCTGGAGAGGAAGCCTCTTTGGAATCAATTAAATTTCCAGAGAGATTTAGGGGAGACTCTCTAACCCCCTCACCCAATTCCCAAGAATGGTCAAAGCTCTTAGGTATCTCCAAGATGTTAGGTACTTTATCGGAGCCACAGAAATTGTCTTCCTTACGTTATGCTTTATTATTCTTGTAAATATCAGTCCCTATTAGTTTCACCTAAAAACTGTTGTTGAATCTCTACTTGAAACCAAATATTGATGTCATATGAGAACAGTAAAGCTCCAAAGAGACAGGGCATGTAACCTGGGGTTTATATCTGTCTTGTTTGATTAAACCCTGCTTCGTAGGAATTCAGATTTTAGCTACTGAGTTTATTCCATTTCCACCTGTCTTAGAGAAAGGCCAGTTAACCTAGCTGAGCCTTGGAAAGGAGAGTGTGTGTCTGTAAGTGTCTGCTTTACATGAAACAATCAATGTTCGTGACAATTTAAAAGTGGATAGCAAGGAAGTGTACTCCCAAAAGAGAGTGTATATTTTGCTGCAGCCTGCCCAGACCCTCATCTCAGAACTCCCTTTTACAAAACCCTAAAGAAGTTTATTTTCTCAATTGTCATGGTAGTATACAGGGTCCCTAATATCAACAGCTCTGACTAGTGTTCATCAAAAATCAGGAAGACATTAACTCAAGTGCTCTGCTATACTGCCATACCTCATATGACCCGACATCGTCTAACAGCTTAGATAAGAATATTTCTTTTCCAGTTTATGCTTTACAGATGACTCAACACATGAGACATGATTTCTTGAAAAGCACAGCTTTTCACCATTTTCTCTCTTTTGCTAAGTTCCCGGATCAATTTACATTTCTAGTGATTTCCAGAATGTACTATGGGAGGTTCCACTTTCAAAGACCCCAAATGGTGTTCTTGAAGAAATATAGGTGTCTATGTGCTTTACATGAGCTAATCAGGGATATTGTCCTGGTTTGCAGTGGCGTGGAGGGCTTGGGCGTGCTCACTCGTTCTTTACATTTGGTGACTTCAACTTGTAAAGAACAAAAAATAGTGTTGCGCTGACTCACTTTGTTAAGTGGCAATTACATTATTTTAGTCTGTAATGAAGGCGTGATAGCCAAAGAAGCCGTGGAAGAGGGGACAGCAGCGAGGTAATTACCACCTAGATAAAATATTTGCCACCGCCTCGGAGGCGCAGCTCCCTGCGCGCTCACTCTCGGTTAATGGCGTGCGCGATTTTGCCCGCAGCTCCGCCACTCCAACCATCAGAACCAATAATCTTTACTTTACCCTGTGCTCGCGTATCGATAGCTTCTTTCGCCTCGGGCATAGGCTTTGATATGTTAATATTACTGAGTAGCAAATTCTGCAGAGATCATATTAATGTTGTACGTACAGAGTGGAGCTTTGCCTTCGTTGAATATTCAGATACCGGGTTTCAAAAGGCATCTCTTGAAGAAATGAGGCTTCTATTTACAGGAGTCGTCTGTGTTTTTAATCATTAAAAAAAGAAAGAAAAATCCACTCTTTTCTTCCTCCTGCATCTTCTGAGGCTCCCTTATGGCCCCCTCCCTTTTGTCAGGCACGGGTCCCTTTCATTTCGTGCTCTGGGTATTTAATAATAAGTGAACAGTGTTGATGACGATGGTGATGATGAAGCTCATAATGAATGAATCCATATTGGAATCGCAGGGTGGGGGTTCAGCTGGGTAGTGGGCTGTGGACCTCAGAAAAGGGCTAGATGAGAAGACCTAGCTTTTCCTTACGTGGGTGGAAAGTGACATTTTGGCCCTGGTCTCTTTTGTGAAATCGGGATGGCAACTAAAAAAAAGGGGCGGGGGGCGGGAGAGGAAAAAAAAATGAAAAAAGTGAAGAGGGGAAGCGCCCTTGTTTCGCTTTGTGATCATTCTGCCTTGCAGCCCCAGGCTAATTTCAGAAGCTTAAATACTGCCGTAGCCTCTGGGCCACGCGAAGAGGGAGCGGACCCGGCCACTGGCAGGCAGGAGCGCTTTCCCGATTGCCCGTGGCTACACAAAATACAAACTACTTTGAATCAAAACATTTTTGGGGAATTAATATGATCTGAACTCTGCACGTTTTAAGAGAGTTGGAGTTTGTCAGATCGCTTAGAGGTGACTGGCACGCCAAGGCGAAGGCATTTATGCTGCCGTACAAATATTGTCAGATCTGATTTAATTTCTTTAAAAAAAAAAAAAATGCTTCCTTGAAATGGAGCCTTAGCTTCAATTGCCCAGTCTGCCAATAACACTGTAGAAGGACCTGACCGCTTTTCCCTTTATCCGGCCTCAAGGCCAGCAGCAGGCTGCTTGGCAGGAGGATGCTCTTTCCACTGCTTCTCTGGGTTTCAAGAAGGCCCAGAGCCTTGGAATCCGGGTTGGAGTAAGTCGTTGGCTCTTTCAGCAGCTCCTGAAGGCGTACAATTGGAGGAGGGTGGGAAGCCTTGCTCTTCCTTTGTCAGTAGTCTTGGGACTCCAGATGGACTACCTGGAATCTCTGCTCTAACTAACCAAAACGCATCTCTACGGTTCATCCGTTGTGGGTAAGATAGAGCCAGAGATACACCTCAAGCCTCGCCTGCCTCCATAGTCCCCATTGCAGATTCTGCTGGTTTGAAATTCAATCTCCTTTATATAAAATCTAAAACTCTTGTACCAAAGCATCCAGAGGCATGCTTTGTTGGAAATCTTTTTTGGGGGTTGGGGGTTGTAGAGGGGAAGAGGTGGCTCTCCCAACAGCCTACAGCCTTTTCTCTAATTTCTTCAACTGCTTTGAAAAATCAACAAAAGCCAAAACACTTTCTGCATTGGGGAATCGGGATTAATCCCTCCCCCACATGCATACACCCCAATACACACCATTACACATCCACCACCACATTAAACCAGCCAGTCTCTTCACGCAGACCTCTCTTTCTTTTGTTCTGCCAGAATCTACAAAAGGAGAAACTCATTCGGCCCTAGTAATCCAGCTACGTACCTGTAATGCTGTACCCTTCCCCCAAACACCACAATTCGCTGCTGACACATTATCAAAGGCCTACTTGATTGCAATTAAGTCCGCATCCTTTGCTGTTTGATTACAATTAATATCTACTGCCATGGGGGTGGGGTAACATGGGAGAGGAGGTTTAGGAAGGGTGAGAGGCTAGAGGGGAAGCAGCCGAGAATAATTCTACCCACCCAACTCACACGCGCACCTCGCAGAAATGCAACCGCAGAACAAACAGGGACAGGAAATTCTTGTAATCGCTTACACATTTTTAATGTGTCAGAAAAAACGAGCGATCACTGGAGATGAAGAAGGGGAGAAGAAAAATCCCTGCCGTTTGTATTTCTTTCATTTGAATTGTAAACATCTGTTTGGCTGTAAGGCGAACAGAACATTTATTTTGCTCTCAAGATTTGGTCTAATTATGTCAACACCGACGCTGCGAAGAGTGGGGCGGCGCTGTAGCTTTGGAGACGATGCGCGCACCGGCCCAGCGCCCGGAAGCCCGCTAGGAAGTATTGATCGCACCTGGAGAGCGCGCTGGGCCTCTCGCCACAGCCGGGTGCGTTCTGAGAAGGGGGGAGGCGCGGAAGCCGCGCGTGTGGCTCAGGGGCAGGTTTAGAGGCTCCAGGGAGCCGCGGCTCCTTAGAGACAGCCGCCGCTGTTTCCTCTGCCCTAACAGCCTGGGATGAGAAGAGAAAAAGCTCACCCAGGCGCTGGGGCTTGGCTTTCCCATCCAATTGCAGCACAGAAGGTGGCGGGGCGGGAAGGGGGGTGGGCCGGTGGTGTCTTGTCCTACTCCCCAGCTCGCACTGTGCGAGGTAGTAGTTGTTTTAAAAAAATAGCAGGGCTGGGTGGCCTGTAATCAGGTTGCTGAGCGCGCGTGAATCCATATCCCTTTGCACCTCTTTACAAGCTGGGGAGGTAAGCAGAGCAGGTGTGAGCACCTTCGTTGTTCAGGTGGACAGAACGGACTGAAACCCAGAGTCATTCTCCCAAAGTTGCATGGGTCGCTAGTTGGCCAAGTTCTCACTTGTAGCCCAGTACTCTTTCCACAACCGCACACTCTGTCTGCAGACACTGGCCCAGATGTCCCCAGCTATGCAGAGGTAGAGCCGCCCCATGCTTCTTCAAGCCGAGTAAGATCTAACAAGATATGCCAGCTGGAGGATCTGCATTCATGTATTTTGTGCCAAGTTTTGTCACACCTGAGACAGAAGTCTCTGGCTGACTTCTTCCTGTAGCTATGGAAATTATTCCTTTTATGAAAGCCGTGTCCTAGGCAAGGGACCTTGATTAGATAGTTTCTGATTTCTTACCAGTGTTACCATAGCTACCCATCAAAATTTGCAGCATCACTGAAAATAGAAAGCCCTATATCTCCAAATTCCAAATATAAAAATAGTGAACTTTATGAAAGTATTGTTTCTGTGCACTGTATATGGAAAAGAGATAAACTCTGGAGAAGTTCTGCATGAATGCACTGGCAGTAGTATCAAAGACATTCCTAACTGAGATGCTGAATCTAGAATGATTATCACATAATTTCAATAAAAGCTGACATGCCACACAAGCACCATGAGGAAGTTCAACTAGTAACACTGGAGATGACTACTGTAAATGGCTTGGTGTGGGCTAATGTTTCGTTACATTCTTCTTTGAGATTTCATCATTACCATCCATAGCCTGGATTCCCTTAAAGAAGTCTCACTCCCTCAGTACCTTCAATCTAAAGGCAAAACCCTGGTGATATTGACCTATTACTTTTTTCCACTTCCCTCAAGAATAAATCACTGAGAAGAAAGATATTATGTTCCCCATGTTGCTGTAAACTCTACAAGTTGCCAAATCTTTAGCCAGGACTAGAGAGTTCCCCAAGGCTGCAGCAATGCCAACTATCAAAGCAACAGAAATTCCCTTTAAAGATGCTGTGACATAAAAAATAAAAGACTCTAGAGTTGATGGCTAATCCTGAATACAAAATAAATCCTTCAGGCAATTTATGTGTGCATACAGAATACTCTTAATATGCAGCTTGTGTAACTTACCTAATAAATGCCTACTTGAGCATAAACCAGAAGCCCAACCTAGATGTAGGAGAGGGAGACTCTGGGCCCAGGGAATTTGCATGTGGGTAGGTAGCAGACTCAGTGGCTTCCCTGGGAGCAGCTGGCTTTCAGCACATGGGGTTCGCTTTGCCAAAGTTTTCCAGTTGGGGAGAGTCTGATCCAACAACTTCTTTTAAAAAGTGATAATCATCTACATCTCCCTAAATTAGGTTTTTAATCCACTGAAGATTTGTAAAGATAGGAAAGTCTAAAATTGTGTTATTCCCTACCTTTAGTATCCAGGAAAATAATTCATACATGCTCTCCAATGCTCTGTTCTCTCACTCACCATAAACTTGAAGCTAAATGGCAACTGGGTGAGATTTCCTGTCCTCATTTGTGTACTGACAAGTGTGCCAGAGAGGAGAGTTTGTGTGAGAATATAAATTTGCTTATGATTCATAGTGACTATGAGTAGAGGCCCATTTTTAGAAGAGTGCTATGCGAATTTTGCATACAGACATTGATTTCTGTTTGTTCAGTATATTTGCTTTAGACCTATCTAATTCCTGAAATAATCAGGATCATGATTATCACAGTATGACTCTAAAACACAGATTCATTAATACCTACCTTGCTTTCCTGTTCATCTCAAATTTTAAGAAATCATTTAAGAATTTATTTTTGAAATGTATTTTGCATCTGTAAGTACAGAGTGAAACCATTAAAAAAATGTGAAATGGTAGTCTCAGGTCCCCCAGAAATCTGGGGGAATGTTTTTATTATTGTTATTGGATTTGGGCTTTAAACTTACAAGAATATGAAGAGGGGAAGTATAGGAGAATTTGTGTGTAGCTCCTAAAGCAGGTGTTTACATGGTTTGCCATTGTATTGGCTACAAGTTTGATGGCAAGAAATGGATTTTAGTTTGACAATTGAGATTATGAACTCTCCGATTTCTAAGTGAGAACAGGTTTTCAGGCACTGGCATGGAGGTTTTGGCAGAGTGCACAGGACCCAAATTATAGCCTGAAGATGATTGGCTATCCTGATGTTCCCACGGTTTACTCTCCTGGTTTTTGTTTGTTCTTGTTTGGAGAAGGAGTTTCAAGCATTCAGCTTTGGAATGCTGAGGGAGAAATATCCTGGTCTCCAGCACTTTCAGGGGAAACATGGGTGTTCGAAAGACAGTCAGGAAGAATGCCAAAAGGTACAGGGGTAGAAACATTTTAAGAGTGGGGCAAGATTAGCCTTTTCTGTTTCCTCAGGTTTGGGATCCTTTTGCCTTTTTAAATGTCCTACCAGGGTCGTTTGCAACCCACCCCAGAAAACATAACAGAATCTGAATGCCAGAGTTTCTACCACCAATGTAGCATTCTATATGTGCTAGTTAGTAAAGGAGGGTAGGAGATGTCTGGGAGGAAAGTGGTAAGTCCTAGTTCAGTGCTTCTCAAACTTTAATGAGCACGTGAATCATCTAGGGATCTCGTTAAAATGCAGATTCTGACTCAGAAAGTTTGGAGTTGGGCCTGAGATTTTGCACTTCTAACAAGTTAAAAAGTCAAAATATTTTGGACAACACTCTTCTGCCCATTTTTCTTCTCCTGCCTACTTTTTTAAACCTCTTTTTTTCTCATAGAACTTGACCCTTTTCTGGAGATGGGTCATAAGATTTCCCTTAGCTGAAGAAATAAAATGCATGATCAACAAAGCCAACTTTGAATTTGCCTCTGACCCTTAAAAATTCTGCCTTCAGATCGCTCAATGCATGAGGCAGTTTTGAATCCCGGAACCAGATAATCAGCAGGGTGGACATTGGCTCCAAACTCTTACAGTGGGGGAGGAGTTGGAAAGTGGGAAACTCTTCTCAGACACGATCACCTTTGGATCCTCAAGTCTGCTTCAGTAATTGTTGACTGCCTGAGGTTACAGAATATAGACTGTTCCTGGAGGAGACTAAGCTCAAGGGTCTTTCTGGAGCTTGGAGACAGAAAACTTCTGTTCCAGGAACTCCAGCATGGCAATATTGCCTTAGTGATTTTGCTACTGACAATTTGTTTTGTTCCCTAATAGTAATGATGACAATGACAATTACAAGAATATTATTATCAGGAAACATTTAGTAAGTATTACTCTTACTATGTTCTAGGTCTTGTGCTATGTTTGCCTTTGTGGGCTGATATTGAGGGCTGGCATATAATAGAGGTATTATCAACTGTATGGGTTGGAAATTTCTGGCAATGAGTAACTGGTTTTCAGCAGTGCCTGGGATTGAGTGACTGTGGTGCCTTTACTTGGCACATGGATGAGAAAAAGATGGCAGTTTTCAAACACTTTAGAAAGGACAATAATTGTGAATAAAACATTTTCATCCATTGTATACATTGTGCATCTGTGTGTGTTCACAAACACACAACCCTGTATAAGTAATACCTAGACTTTGTGGGGTTAACTATTGGAATTCAGGTTTTTAATTAATTGAAGTGTTTCTTAGTGTGGATGCTGCCAAAATTAACACTGGCGAATCAATCTACACTCTACAGGATGCCAATGTTTCCTAAAATTGCAATTGCAACACTCACAGACATTTTCTCAAACATTGGAAAGACGCTCCCCTGAGTAGTATTTGAAAGAACATTTAGAACAACTCTCTGAAATGATCTGGGTTATATATAAGTACAATTGGTAGCATATATTCCCAAATCCAGAATAGTCTCTTGATGTTTACGGCCTCTCATGCAGTTAGCTTCTTTCACTGTCACTAATATGTTATATACTTTTTCCTTCCAAGGTGGTACCTGTGTGGTCAACCCTACAGACTTATTTTGCTCTGTTCCTGGCCGTTTGTCCCTTCTCAGTTCTACTTCCAAATACAAGGTGACCATTGCTGAGGTAAAGAGGCGCCTCTCACCACCTGAGTGCCTCAATGCTTCACTCTTGGGAGGCATTTTGAGAAGGTAAGACAAAGCTGTTTTCTGGCACAAAATGTCTGTTTACTAACACCATACCCTCTATGCTTAGTCCTGATTTCTTCCATCTGATATTGTATTCCCCGTGTGGGTCAAGTCATCTCATAATTTTCATCAGAGTGTGAAATTTCAAAACCTAGTTTTTGTTTATTTTTATACAGAGCAAAATCAAAGAATGGGGGCCGCTGCCTGAGAGAGAAATTGGATAGGCTTGGCTTAAACTTGCCAGCAGGAAGACGGAAAGCAGCTAATGTCACTCTCCTCACTTCTTTGGTCGAAGGTATGGCTTTTCAGTTTGGCAAAATAATGCTGGAAGGTTGGCAATTCTTTGAAACTCAGGTTTCTTAGATTATGCTGTTTTATTTTTGTCCGTACCATTAAGCAAGTCAGTTAACAGTTAAGGTAAATTTCCTAAATTATCTTGACAATGATGATTAAATTAGACTTAAAATAAGATTTAGATAATTCATAAAATAATAATTTGCTAATCTTGGTAGTATTAGAAAAGCAGACAATGGAAGGTGTGGATACTTCTCCAAATATCCTCTAAATAACAGCAACATGAAATTGGCAAGGCTCTTGTCATTTGTATTACTGTTTATTTTAGAGTTAAGTAAATCCAACTTAACTCATTATAATTCAGTACAACATGACCTATAGGAGAAACACCCTTTTATGAAGAGTTCACAGATGTCGAGGCATGATACTGAGACTGAAGGCATATTGTATTAATCCTAGCAGACCTCTCTTAAGACATGCTGAAGTTTCACGGCTGTATGGGTGGAAAAGCTCAACTCAGTCAGAGAGAGGTTTAAATTAACCAGTAGAACAGAAAGAGAAGTGGAAATAAATATATTCCCAGAAGTTGTTTTCTTTTTTCCCAACTTACTTTTTCTCTTTTTTTCTCTTATTAAGGTCTAAACTTTACGTATTCTTATTCAGTCTTCTTTTAAGGAGAAGTATTATTGAAAGCTTTTTTTTAACATTGTAGGGGAACTTTTGAATGGCAAAGGAAAGTTCTTCCATCACACAGAATGCTATTGTTTTAAATATAAAAGGCAGGGGCCTTTTGCCAAGCCTCACCTTGAAGGCACCTGTGATACTTCTTGCAATCGTTATTTGTCTATAGGTTACTGAAAGGAAGTAGTGAGTGAAAGACAAAACCAAACATCTATAATTTTTTCAGATTGTCAATATGTAGCATTTACTGTACAACATTGAGAAGTAGTGTGTTCTTGACATTTGTCTTGGCAGAATTGCTTTGGTGATTTTGCTCTTGATAGCCATCTTTGCTGTGTTTCCTGATAGTAGTCATGATAATAACAACCACAACAGTAATATTATTGACAACTGACATTTACTGTGTTACTATTACCATGTTCTAGATCTTGGGCTGTGTTTGCCTGTGTGTGCTCGTACTAAAGGCTGGCATATGGTAGATGGTTTTAACCTATCAATCACCGACATTGGGGAAGAATAAAGCAGAAAAAAAATGATTAACGGGTTATTTCCAAAGGGAGACAGATTGCTGCTCATTTTAAGTAAAAATGCTGGTAAAGTTATAGTTTTAGTTGTTTAAGATTATAACAAAATACTCCTCCAGTTATTCTGGTATACAATGATGTTTAAATATCATTGATTTAAATGTTCCTTGGACTCCTTTTCACTACCCAGGATGATTCTTTATGAATTCTCATAAAATTTCTAACTGGTGTGAAAATTAAAGATCCCAGTAAAAACTTTCCTCCACGCTCTCTGTCAGTCCTGAAAAAGACACAGCATATGCTGGTCAGTACAAATGAAGAGCCACACAAAGTATGATCACAATTCTTGTTGATTTTGATGGTAGGCAAGAGTACTGGAATATTCTGTATGGAAATCATCAACCTGTACTAGCAGCAAGGGTGCAAGTAAAATATGCAGACTCCTAGGATGATCTCTGGAGTCTTGTCATCCTACTCTTTCAGCATGCCCCTTCTATCACAAAAGTGCCTAACTTGTGTTCTATTGCTGTGGCCTCTGCTCACAGGTAGCTATCAGCCTTGGCTAATAAAACAAGATTTTATTCTTCTGAGGAGCATCTTATCTTAACTGTGTGCTTTTGAAATCCCCAATATCATCATGATGTAGAGAAATAAATTTTTTACTAATGAATTCCAGGTACATTGATGAAACTATAAAAAAAGAGATTGAGTGTCAAAGGGACCTTTTGCTCCCTTCACTCCCAAGGTAGTAAGACCCTCAAACCTTCAAGCCCACTTTCATACACACACATACACACACACACACACACACACACACACAATTTTTAAAGTTTTATTACTATGTGAAATATTTTTTGACATTTTTATTTTATGCCATATTTTGTATTCTGTTTTAATGTTCACTGTAAACCCACTAAATTTATTTCACAACTCACTGTCAAGGCATGAATCATGACCTACAGTTTCAAAAATTGCAAGTTACGTTGGGATATGAGAGGAACCTAATCTTTGACGAACAAGGATATTATATCTAAACTGAAATAGGCTTCATTATAACCCCGAGCTGACAAGAAGAGTGACTTCATTGTTGATGAATCCTTTATATTTTTATCCCCGCATTTCAGTTGGGTTGGTGGTAATAGCTGATGACTGCTTTCCAGCCAGCAAGATGCGATGTTCTAAACTAGGTCATGGCCCCTGAAACCCTGCAGACAATATTAGGTGTATAAGGAATAACAGTGACTCAACTCTAATTCATTAAACCTCCTATGACATTGAAATCGTTGAGGTTTATCAGCAATTCTGGCAACTTGATCCAACATGGGTCTAATGTTAGTTCCATTTGTACAATTTTACTTCTGTATGAATTTCACCATGCTTACTATTTCATGTTTATAAGTTCTGGAATTGACCGTGTCTTTGAGTAATGTTTTTCCCCCTCAATCAAATATTTTTGCAAGAGCCAGAAACTTTTTAGACACTTTTCAAAAATTCTAAAACTAGATTTTTAGTATCTAAAATAGTCCATTGGCTTTCTTATATGACCTTTCTATGGTCTTGTGTGAAAGAATACTACTATTTTTTCCATCATTTTAAAACTGAAATCTCTCATTTATCTTCTAGATTTTCTACATTAACTTATATGTGCATATTACTTGCCAATAATTAGTAACTTAGTTTTTCTTAACTATCTCTTAAAACCATTGATTGAAATTGTTACAGAGTAGTTTAGTCATAACCAGAAGAGTAGTTTCTCAAACATCCTGATGACCCAATACATTAGTGGGGTTTAATCATATCCTCCCATTTTGGTACAACACTGAGCACAGGAGAAAAAAACATCTAATTGATTTTATTTCTCATAGAACAGACTTATAAATAAATCTCATGAAGGTTAAACTTCTACAACTTTGCAGAGCTTGACTCTGCCTCTTTCTGGGGAAGATTTAAATACAGTCTTGCCATTGCTATTTTTATAGAACACCAATGAAAGAATAGTGTGTGGGAACCCTGGCAGGCTTTCCACACAGAGATGATGTAATCTTTGTAAAGATCCAGTCAATGAACAATAAGGTGCCTTATAATGGGGATTCAGATTAGCAAATGAATATTTGTTTTTCAAAAACAACACTTGTTACTGACATAACAGGTTTTATTATGATATCCCCAGGTTTCCATGCTTACCTTTTGTTTTGACTTTTAAAAAATTATTTTAATATCATTTTTTCTATATTCCTTTTAAATGAAGTCACTCTATGAATAGCTCCTCGCATTGTTTTTAAATTCACATATCGGAGTCATTATTTTTAGAGATCATTTTAATGATATATAAAACACGATTATTTGATGCAAATTTATATTATATTCCAATAATTCACAACTCTTCTGTTACAAACATTATTGTATCTACTAACTAATGGGATGAAGAACTGGAGACTGACTGAATGTTTTTCCACCTGATAAAGTTGTTTGAAAAGTAAACATTTTAATAAGGCAGATATTTAGAGTGGAGATTTTGGAAGGTATACCCATAACATAGATACATTTAATTTTGAATGAGACAGAAATATTTGAATTGAGTCCCACAAAAGCAATATCACATTTAACTTCTTTTTTAACCATATGTCTTCATCCTAGTGGTTTAAATCTATAGGTAATAATTAGGTATAACTCCTTGTACCCTGCTTTATTACAAACCTCTTCTTTTCATTTTCCTTTGTGAATTACATTGTTTTTATCCATTCTAGTATCTATAATATCAGAAAGATGTCAGTCTCTGACAAATACAGTGGCTTAGATTTGCTTAACTGATCTTCTTGAAGAGACATTGGAATAATTTTGCACTCAAAGAGTAGAAATAATTCTCTTCTAGAGTGGAAATTATTCTCTCTAGAAAACATTCTAGGGAGAAAGAAAAAAAAAAGAAAACATTGAAGGAATTTGACCAATATTACAATGCCAGTTTTAACAACCTTGTTATATGTTTATTACTTTTGAATCAACAACTTCTGTGGATGCCTCCTCCATATTTTACTTCAGAAGAATATTTTCAGAGCTGGTCATTATTCAAATAAATACAAGAAGTCAATCATCTTGTTATTCCTGCCTATCACTCCCTTCTTACCTATGATTTTTCAAGATGGCTGACCTTGCAGAGTATTGCTAGAAGGAAATTCTGCCTGCCTGAGTGGGTTGCTTTCTTGGGACAGTTTTGCTACATTTGCAAAAGCTCGTGTAACATTCTTAGGCAACATTCAGGATTCTGAAAGTACAGCCTATTTAAGCTCTTAAATATAAATACCTTCAGCTGAAATTTGTTATGATAGGAGATTAAATTCTCTCTCTCTCTCTCTCTCTCTCTCTCTGTGTGTGTGTGTGTGTGTGTGTGTGTGTGTGTGTGTGTGTGTGTGTGTATTTAAACAGTATAGGACAATGGAGAATATAAATATATACAGCTAGTGCTCAACTTAGGACCATGATTGGTTCCAACAGACCGGTCATAACACAATTTGGTCGTAAGTTGAGTAGGCTATATGTACAGTACTGTGAAATGGTGTTATAAAAATCTTTAAGTCATATTTTATCATAATTTTCTTTCATTATTGTTATATATCATAATTTTCTTTGTTCATTTAATGCCATTTGTATCATCTCTACACCATTGTATTTCTTATTTTTACATTCGTCAGGTTTAAGTAAAACACTGCATTACCAGTACAACTGGTTTAATATTTGCAAAACATACAAAATTACAAAATACAGGTGCATACAAACATACAAAATACGGGTGTAAAAAATACCATAGGAAATATTTTCCAATTGCAAAACATCAAAATATATAAACATGTACGAAACATTTTATTGGCCGCTGGTGCTTTGCTGCGGATGGTTGATGTCCTCATCTGAGGCAGCAGTTGGGGTTACCGGAGTTGGTTTTTTCATAAACATGGTGAGCTTTGTCTGAATTGCATGTTTCTTTTTTTCTTCATAAATTTCACAGTACGGATGAAACACATTGTGTGCCATCCGTTCAATCCTTGCAAATCGTTCGATGTTTGGGTCCATTGCTTCGAAATGTATAAGAATTTTATTGGGAGGGGTTTGATGAAAAATATCCAAGACACAAAACACAAATTGCTGTACCGAGTCTGGGATAACAGTTGAAATGGTGCACGCGGAGATGGTAGTGCTGCCAGAAGCTGGTCCACACTGTCGTACGCCCAGCTGGGCAACGTTTGCGCTGCCAGACGCGGAGCAGTCGTGGCTAGCGATTGTGGTCATAAAGTCGAATGGTCATAAGTTGCATAGGTCATAAGTCGATCAATACCTGTATCAGCAGAAGAAACGGAACCACTTCCAAATATTATGTATGGTCTCCATCACTCTTTCTCAGCTTAAATCCTTAGTAACTGTTGCTCTTGTCTTTCATTTCAAAATATGTACTCTCAGACCCTGTCCTAGACATCCTAACTCATGTAAGTTAGTTGTTTTGTGCCACTTGCAAAATCTATTAACCCTTTACCTGGTATTTCTCCCAACACCTCTTACCCTCAGAATAATGTCATTTTTCAAGTATGGTCTGACTTTGGACTGGTTACTGAGCTTTATTTTCCTAATTAATAAGTAAAGACCATAATAGCTAGAATGATGAGGATACTGTCAGCTGTTATAATAGTTCCCCAAATTTCTGTTACTTAACATAATAGAAGCTAATTTTTCACTCATCACAGTCTGATGTGAATGTTCATTATCAGGGGCCTTTCTTATTGTCAGTGTCTCTTTCAAAGACCCAGGGACCCAGAGTTCTTCCGTCCATAGTTTACTCTGCCTAAGTCTTAGAGTCCTATTCATTTAGCTCACAGATGAGGAAAGGCATAATGGTCAAAGTATACTGCTTCTTCTCCACTTTAGCAAGGAAATGATCCAGTTACTACTATTCACATTCTATAAGAATTAGTCACATGGCCATACCTTATTGTGAGGATGTCAGTGGGATATGCTAGAAAATGTAACTTCTAGCTGAGCAGAGTCTTCTCAGAAACAACTCTATAGTCTGTAAAGAAAAGATGAAAACTTTATGGTCTAACATCCATATCTACCACAACATCTGCCCTGTGTTTCTTGTAGAATTAACTGCATTCACATAGATTAAGCATTTGCACAATAGACCCCGCATAAAGCCACTTTATAAAAATTAGTATCTGTCTCCTAGTTTCCTTCTTCCTAAAAGATAGTGCTGCTTAATAGTAAAATTTACTCAAAATCATAAAACTTTAGCCCTGTAAGAAAATGAAGAGCGAGTAGTCTAGGCACTGCAGCATAGTAGATAACAGTGTGGTTTCTGGAGTCAAATAAACGTGTGTGAACTCACTTCTACGCTGGCTATAAGGGAAGACACATAACCTGTCTTAGCATAAGCCTCCTTATTTATAAGATAGTATTAAAAAACAATGCCTTCTCATAAGATTGTGGTAAGGATTAAATTAGAATGTTTGCAAAGCAGTTACCACAGTGCCCAGCATAAAGCCATTGCTCAATACATTTCAGTTGTCATTATTATCAAATGAGAAAACTAAAATCAAAGTGAGAATAGCTGTTCTGTACAGAATTATACAATTGGGTGCAGGAAGGATGAGAACCCAGATCTTCTGGTTTGCAGCATCATGGCATATTTCCCATTTAGATTTGTTTTTGTGGCATTTATTATGAACAGTTGCGTTGCTGAGTTGCTTCTGAATTTAACTAAAGTAAAACTCAGGGAAAGAAAGATCTTTGAGCTTATTTTTCTCATTAGATTGGCCCTTCCTTCTGGCTAGGAATCCTGGACAAGTTTCTTGAACTTTCTTGTGCCCAAGCTCCAAAACCTTTGTCCACTTGTACAGGATTTTTAAAACCTGATTAGCCTTCTGCTGCTATTTAATCTCTCAAAATTAGGGGGACATTAAATCTTGGTTTAATCTCCTCTGAAATAATTAATAATTATCAGTAGTATCCACTGTACTTTTTTTTTTTTTTTTTTTTTTTTTAAATATCATTTTTTTTTTTTTTTTTTTTTTTTTTTTTTTGAGACAGAGTATCGCTCTTGTTGCCCAGGTTGGAGGGCAATGGTGAGATCCTGGTTCACCACAACCTCCACCTTCCAGGTTCAAGTGATTCCAGTGCCTCAGCTCCCCGAGTAGCTGGGATTACAGGCATGAATCACCACGCCTGGCTAATTTTGTATTTTATTAGAGACAGCGTTTCTCCATGTTGGTCAGGCTGGTCTCAAATTCCCGACCTCAAGTGATCTGCCCACCTCGACCTCCCAAAGTGCTGGGGTTACAGGTGTGGTCACCACACCCAGCCTCCATTGTACTTTTAAAAGGATGCCAATTCAGTAAGTTATTAGTTACAAGATTCCCCTACAAAACCTTTTTATTCCACTCTAGCCAAACTGCCAAAAGGCACTAGAAAGAAATCCTACCACTTGGTGGTATTTCCCTTCTGCCTTTAATCCTCAGCCTAAACGACTGCATTCCCAGGAAACAAGGAAAAACAACCAACTTGCCAATGAACTCTTTCCTATAGGTTAGATCTACCAAGGAAGTTTTCTTGATGTGATTATTCTTTGGAAAGGAGTATCATTGACTATATGAGACTTGTAGGCTTGAAACACCAGAATCATTTTGCCAAGTGTTAGGGATAACATTTGTTTAGGGAATACTTATTGTAAGTCATTCTTCTCATAGAGTTTAGAACAAAGCTGATTTTCTTATTGCTCTCACACAACAACAGCAATGAGCAGTTTTTTTTTTTTCTTTTTTTTTGGACCTGTGAAAAGCCCAACAACAGGCTTTTTTTTTTTGACACATGAAACTAAAAGTCATATGAAACTCGAGGAACTCATAACTGTCATTTCCCAAATTGCCCCTTCTCCGGCCTTCTCCAGTCGTTGCATTCCCGCATTAGTCCCACCTTTGGGAGAAAGGTTTTCAGCTTTCTTCTAAAAGCATATTTGATATGAAAAGAGTGTTTGTTGAACCCTTATATTAATAGCTCTAATTGATGTTCACTTTAGTCAGACAGTTTCACCTGGAAAAGCTCTGGTGTTCCCTTTTGTATACACACACTTCGGCACTGATGGTGTCTTCTTGGGGACAGATTTGCATTTTTTTAGACTATGAGGTTTTGCATCATCCATAAATATCTTATTCTAAGCACAAAATGATTTCCATCTAGGAGACTCTGTTTCAGCAATTGGTAATCAGATAAAACTTATTGTTACCTATTATCTAAAAACTTACGTTTATCAGTATTCAATAATTGGTCTCAATGAACCTAAAATAGTATCACACAATATTATGGATAAATAGATACCATCTTAGAGTATATCTTTTAAAATCATATGCAAAGTTTCTAATATCACTCCCCTGGGCTACATTTTAAGACTTCATTCATTTCTGAAAGGGAAATGTATTTGCATGTAGAGGCAGAAGGAATAGGATACTATGCATATGTTGTTATGTCTGACTATGTGCTTGGGTGTCCATAAACTTCTGTTCCTACTCATGGTGACTGTGCCACATAAAGGCAAATTATTCAAACCAATTTGCCTCAGTTTTTCCCTTGCCACCTTTGCATTCTTCTCTTAGTGTCTTTCTTTTCTTTTTTCTATGATTCTCTCTTTCAAAACTTAATGAATCAATGAATGCTTTTTTCATTTTGGATTGTTTTGTTCCTAGAGACAGAGTCTTAAGAGATCTGTTGTCCAGACTGGAGTGTAGTGGCATGAACATGGCTCACTGCAGCCTCTACCTCCTGGACTCAAGGGATCTTCCTGCCTCAGCCTCCTGAATAGCTGTGATCACAGACATGTGCCACCATGCCTGGCTAAGTTTTGATTTTTTGTAGAAATGGGGATCTCACTTTTTTGCCCAGGCTGGCCTGGAAATCTAGATTCAAGTGACCCTTCTGTCTGGGCCTCCCAAAGGCTGGATTATAGGAATAAGCTGTGGCTCCCATTGTTTACTTTTATTGAAATTTGTAGATATTCTAATCAAATTGGAGGCTGTAATTATTCCTAGTGATGACTAACTTTTATTGAATAATAACAGTGGAAGACTTGGAATTACCCACATTCCATTTGTAATACATGTTTGAGTTCAGAATTAAACCTTTCCAAGAACAAGGCAAAGAGTAATTTACCTTTTGATTAATACAAGCTTAAACAAATAATACAAACAAATAGTTTAGGATTCAAATGTTACAGAATACTATTCAGTAAAATACTTCCTTTTCACGCTGTTCCCCAGTTATTCAGTTTCCCTCCCAGAAGAAAACAAATGTTATTAGTTTATCTGTTTCCTTCCAAAGATATATGTGTGTATCTCTTTTATACATTTTTAAAACAAATTATAACATTCTGTAGACACTATTTTGCAATTATTTTTTTTCACAGTTTATCTTAGTATGCATTCTTTTTTACAGTGCTTACAAGTTGTTTATTCTTTTAAATCCTCAAGGTATTTCATTGAATGATGCATTACAATTTATTTAACCAGTCCTCTTCTTTTTTTTTTTTCCAATTGGGAGCAGGTACTGTTTATTAACTGACCATCTTAGAAAAATAATCATGGGAGACACCTTAGTTCATTCTTCTAATAAGCCTGTTGATCTGATCCTCCCTGTTGCCTGCATCTCCACCTTCCACAAAATGGGTGGTCTTTTTCTTCATTCCGCCCCATGGAGGAGATAATTTAAAGGGCCACAGGAAGTTATTTGCTTCTTTGAAGCATTTTCCAACAGTATAGATCTCATGAATCAGATCCTCCATGCAGATGATGCCGTATTTTCCAAGAGATCGAGCAATCAGAGCGTTATCTGTCAAAGCAATTCACTTTTTTTTGATTTTGCCCTAACCGTGTTTGTAGATTAGTTCATTTACTGACTTCAGATTTGGGTACCCCCATGCAATATATGGCTCCACAATCCTCAGCATGTTAATCGAAGCCTTGTTGAGCTTCACAAAGGTTCCATTGAAGATTTGACGAAGACGAAGAAGCTGCAACACCTTTCGGACCTTTGGGCTCATACCACTGATACCTCTGATCCTGATGACAAACGCCAGTTTGGGTTCTGCAGGTACATAGAAGTGGCCAGCTTTCCTTGCCATCCTCGCCATTCGAATTTTAGTTCTGTACATCTGCCTATATTCCTTGTGATAATGCTTCACTTTTTCACAGATAAGCTTCCTCCTTGCCTTTCAAGGCATCTTTTGGGCAAACTTCTTTCTCAGGTGCTTAATCTTCAGCTCTTCGAAATTCCTTCGCTTTTTCCTGAGGGTTTCCGGCACAGCAGGAACCTTCTTCTTCTCTTCTACACCCTCCATGGTTCCAGCCGGAAACAGAGGAAGTCCTTAACCAGTCCTCTTCTAAATATCATTTAGTTGTTTTCAGTCTTTGGCTATTACAAATAGTGCTTCAATGAAGAACCTCAAACTTATATAAATAGTTCCACAAATATGCAAGTGTGTATCTTCAATATATGTCTAGGAATGGTGTCGCAAGGTCAAAAGATATTTGTATTTATAGTTTTGATCAATTATTGGCAGATTCTCTTTAATAGTGGCTGCAAATTTATAATCCTATCAGCAATGATGATAGGAACCATTGACATTATAGTACTTTCCTGTACTCTAAATTAAACAGGAGACTATCAATTTTTTAAATCTTTGCTAATTTGATTGACTAAAACAAAAAACCCTCCATTATAAAAGAGATTGAGAATAGTCCAGACTTTTATGAGCTTTTCTGTCTACTTACTTATTTTGTATATATGGAGTAATTTTTTGTACTTTCCTTATTGATTTGTAAGTTTTCAGTCTATATTAGGAAAATTGACATTATATGTTAGTGTGTCATTTGTATTACATACTTTTATTTGTCAGTTGGCTGTTATGGGTTTTTGTTTATTTGCTTCGTTTATTGAGGTCTCTGCTTGCAGAACTTTTTTATATTAATATAATTATATTTCTCATATTTTATTTCCTGGCCTTCAGTTTTAATTGGAACACTGTAAAAGGCCTTTTTAATTCCAAGATTATAAAATAATACCATGTTATCTTCTAATTATTGTGTGGTTTCATTTTTTTATGTTTAAATTTATGACCCATCTGGACTTTGTTTCGTGGCTAAGTGTATGCTATAGATCCAGTTCTATTTGTTTGTTTGTTTTTCCAGGTGGCCACCTTGTTGGCTTAATACTTTCTATTGATAATCCATCTTTTCCCTACTAGCTTTAAGTGGAAGCTTCATCTTATATTAAATCCACCTACACAAATATACTTTTCCAATAAGCCAAAGTCTTTGTTTTCCTAACAATGCTATCTCTACTTCCTACCACATTTTCTCTTTTGTTTATAGAGTTCATACCGTATTAACCAAATAAGACAGGTCTCATCATGCAAGAACCCAGCCAGACAGAGGCTCTTACAGTTTCATATTAACTCACTAGTGGCTGCTTTCCCTTAAATCTGCATTTAAATCTGTTTCTTATGAAACCCGGTATCTTGGTACAATGTGCAATCAATCTTTCCTCAGAAAACATTTTGCCATTAACCTTCTATTTCAGGGCAACCTCAATAAATATCTCTTAAATTTTTCCCAATATTTCTTCCTAATTTTTTACTTTTTGCTTTGGAGCATGGAAAAATGAATTCCCTAAAATCAGGGAACAAATTTATCTTTTGTGTTCTTCCTATTTTCTGGAATTTATTTGTGCCTGCTTTTTAAGAGAGATATTTAATTTATTATCTGCTTCTGTTACATTGAAAAGTTGAAAATCATTCATGGTTTCCACTTTTTTGAAGGTGTGGTTATCACGTGGCACATAGAATCTAAAGCCTTGCACTTGAAATACTTCCCTCCAAATACCTACCTTATCTGCCTATATACCCATGTACCCTACTTCTTTTTTTTTTTAACTTTTATTAAGTTCAGGGGTACAAATGCAGGTTTGTTACACAGGTAAACTTGTGTTGTGGGGGTTTGTTGTGCCAATTATTTCATCACCCAAGTATTAAGGCTAGTACCCATTGATTATTTTTTTTGATCTTCTCTTACCTCCCACATTCTACCCTCCAAAAGACCCCGATGTGTGTTGTTCCCTCTATGTGTCCATGTGTTCTCATCATTCAGCTTCCACTTACAAGTGAGAACATGTGGTATTTGGTTTTCTGTTCCTGTGTTAGTTTGCTAAGGATGCTGGCCTAAGACCTAAAGACAGAAATATCATTCGATCCTATTCTAAAATATATAATTCTTGAAATGATATGGAATAAAATGGAGGTATGTCATATTTAGTGTGTGCTTCAACTGTATTAAATTAAATTTTTTTTAAAAAAAGGTGGATGGCCAAGTGCTGCAGTACATTGAAATAAAGGGACAGCTTAAAGTAGCTCTGAAAAACAAAAGGGAACAAGGGAATTCTACTTCTCTCCCGGAAATGAGGTGACAGCAGCCATATTTGCTGTTCTGGAAATAGAAGGAAAAATGTCCTCAGGCTTTTCTGGATTGTTCTTTCCACCACAGGTTATTGAACTTCAGTTCATTGTTCACATAGGCATTTTGTGCTACCGCAGAGACAGAGGAGCTCATAGGTCTTTATTTTCCCAAATCGGTCAAACTTCTTACTGTTTTATTAATATGCTTTTCTAATTATAAAATGTCTAGTTTTCTATATCCTGTTGACTAACATCTGTTGTAAAGAACTTGACTATAGATTTGACATTGTTTCTGAATACTATGTGTATTTTAATTAATGGATCCATTTATTCATTCATTCTTGGGTCCTCACACACAAAGCTTTTGTGGCATGCTATACACGTTAACTACATATCAGAGTGTCTTCACTTGCCGCTTCTTTTGACGTTGCATTGCTATACATCCTATAACAATGTTGTATCGCAAGCAGGAGAAAGCAGTAAACAGAACTGAGGGAAGGAAGGATCTGGCTGTCAGTGTAAATGTAAATAGCAGCTGTCCCACTCAAACTGTTTTTAAAACTACCACACGGTGAGAGCTTTGCATAAAATGGGACAGATCTGCAAGAATCGGGTTTTAGCACAAAATTCAAGAGGCGTGCTGCCATCCTCCTGCCTGTCCTGTTTTACATCTCCCACTATTGTGCAAACAGTAAAGGAAAAAGGATCAGATAGATGGATGGATGGATGGATGATGGACAGATAGATAGACACAGACACATAGATTGTCTCTGTTAAAATATTTTTTAAATATCTGTTTCAGTGTGAACAACAGCAATGTCCAGCTATGTTAATATGTGGAACTTGACCTGTTGTAAAAAGATGACAGCACTGATGGTATTATACTATTAGTTACAAAATACTTTTGAATTCTGAGGTCCATATGATTTCATCCTCTGGTCAGGTGCTATAGCATTATTTGATAGGTCAAGCTTTAAAACATTTTTACTTCCAAAGTTGTAAACTTCTCAAATAATCTCCCTTCTATCGTTTTTCAAGCAACAGTGAGTTTCCTGTATGGCATGGCAATGACCTTAAAACACACACACACGCGCACACACACACACACACACACACACACATGCCTTTGTGCCATTTCTTCTGCCAAATATTCAATATTTTCTTACCTTAAGCTGTGAGCCTCCATTAAACTGGCACTATTCAGATTAATTAATATAGAGATCCTTTCCATTTAGTTATATCATCTCTCTATTTAAAATAGAAGAAAAAACAATGATGTTTTCCACCACACAAATATTAAAATACAACTAAAGATCTGCCATTGCTCATTTGAAATATATGCGGGGAGGGGCATGATCAGAGTTTATAAAACATTAACTGTACCAATATGTTTACTTATTGCAATACCTTTTATATTAAACTAGACTTTCTGCTAAGGCCTAGGAGAGGAGGTCTCACCTACAGTCTCAATTTTATGGTGTCAAGCAATCCTCCGGCCTCAGCCTCCTGAGTAGCTAGGTACCGCAGGCATACACCACCACATCTGACTAGTTTTTAAGTTTTTCTGGAGATGCAGTCTTGCTGTGTTGTCCAGGTTTGTCTGTAACTCCTGGGTTCAAGGGATCCTCCCGTTTCTGCCTCCCAAATTGCTAGCACCTTTACTAAAGATATTTTCATTGTTATTAACTATTCCATTTTGTATATTTGTTTTGTATATCTATAAACTTTTTCTCCATTTTCTTCATATTATTAGCTATTTCATTTTTTTCTAGTACTTGTAATATAACATCTTGTATTATATACTGTCACCATAATAACAACAAACATGAAAAGATTATAGGTAATATTCATATAGGTACAATAAAAATAAGGTGCTACTAAGATACTTGTTGTTGCTACTATTATTGTTATGACTCATTTTTGTAGAGACAGGAAATCTTTGGTACTCTTTTATATTCTCCATTACTCGTAGCTAGCACTGTGCCTTGAATAAAGTAGGTGAGTAGATGCTTAGTATTAACATATATACAGTAAAACCTTTTTTAACTTTTAGGTTTAGGGGTCCATGTGAAGGTTTGCAATATAGGTAAACTATGCATCATGGGTATTTGGTGTACAGATTATTTCATCACCCAGGTAATAAGCATACCTATATAAAGAATCAGAAATTTTTCTGATTCTTTCCCACCTCCCACTTTCCACCCTGAAGTAGGTCCCCATGTCTCTTCTTCCTCTCTTTGTGTCCATGTGTTCTTATTGTTTTGTGTTTTGGTTTTCTGTTCCTGTGGTAGTTTACTTAGGATAATGGCCTCCAGCTACTCTTGCAAAGAACATGATCTCATTCTTGTTTGTGGCTGTGTAGTATTCCATGATATATACATGCTACATTTTGTTTAGAAAACTTGACTTAAAAAAAAAAAATGTTTAGTGGCCAGGTAAGATTTGCCTTGATTAAGCTTTAAAAATACGATTGTTTTTCCAGATTGATTTTCATCAGTTACTTTGCTGGGAAGCCATTTTTACTCCTTTTCTTAAAAATTTACTTGGGTTTAGAACTTTGTGAGGGAACAAAAGTTATTCTTGATTTTCCAAAAAAGTGCTCCAACTTCCTTGAAAAGTTATCTGAACCCTTTGCTGATATTTTAATAGGTCTCATGGAAAAGACATCTGAATAGTTCAGATTCACTGAGAATGGGTTGTAGGTTCAGCAGCCACAAAATGACTTGTCCCTGGGGCTATTTCACTTGTGAATCATGTGTAAAACCTTGGAAGTCAGTCTGATCTAATGGCCAGAGCCATAAGGGGAGTCAACACTTCTGTGTTTCTGTTTTTTTCCCCTCAATTTTCCACATATCTCTGGCTGCTAAGTCGCTTCTCTGTTCCTCAATTTCCCCTCATTCTTCCTTATTACCTCCCTTCCTCTCCCCAAAAAAGGTCATTTTTCTTGAATAGTTTAAGTAGGAAATGATTTGTCTGACCACTGCCAGGAGTGAGGCTTGAGCAAAATGTAAGACACTACTGTGGTTAAAGTTGGATGCTGGTGAGAAACTCACTTGTTTTATTTGCCAACAGGAGAGGCTTTGCACTTGGCTCGGGATTTTGGCTACACTTGTGAAACAGAGTTTCCAGCCAAAGCAGTAGGAGAACATCTTGCCAGACAACATATGGAACAGAAAGAACAGACAGCAAGAAAAAAGATGATCCTGGCGACCAAGTAAGCAGAATGGGGAAACCTCTGTGTGCTTTCATCTTCAGCTTTTTAAATTTTCTTTGAATGAGGAAAACAGTCTAGAAGGCAGCTGTTCTCTAAAACAAGGCAGGTCTTACACACCAGCAGCTAAATATATTAAACAAGGACTTCTACCCTTTGGTGCCTATGACAAAGTTTACAAACTATCCTTGATTAGTGATGAAGCTGTCATTGAAACTGATGAAAGTTTTTGGAAAACCTCTCCAGAATATGCAGAAATCCCTTGGAGAAAAACATTCAGGAAATGTAGATCCCAGGCAAATATGCCTTTGGTTGCTATGTAATTTGCTCTAAGGCACTCATTTTGCCTTAATAAATGAGGATAAAGATCTCAAAACACCATAAATGTTTGGGGAATGTGACAGAAGATGAGGTCACAGATTGGTGAGGGGTACCAGGGAGACCTCTGGGACTGAGGATCAACATGAGTGCCCCCATCCTCTCTTGTGTGTGTGTAAGCATATCATCCTTGTACTGCCTCATAGTGGTATTGTCTTTTTTTTTTTTTTTTTAAGTATAATGTATTTCAAAGCTTCTGGAAACTGTAAAAAGCCTAATTAAAATAATGAGGAAAATGATATAGACAAATTTGACATCACAATAGGAAAGGTGGAAGCTTGCATAGATGACTTTTAAATTCCCTGACATTTAAAAGTTCTTTGATAATAAATAAGAACACTACCATTTTTTTAATAAATTTATTTATTTTATTGCATTTTAGGTTTTGGGGTACATGTGAAGAACATGCAAAATTGTTGCATAGGTACACACGTGGCAGTGTGATTTGCTGCCTTCCTCCCCATCACCTACATCTGGCATTTCTCCCCTTGCTATCTCTCCCCAGCTCCCCACCCTGCACCGTCCCTCCCCTATTTCCCCCCAACTGACCCCAGTGTAGAACACTACCATTTATTGTGTAAAAACCCAGCAGAACAGCAGGTAGCACTGTAAGTTATAGTCAAAAGTTTTAGAGGAAAATCCTTCAGGTAGTAACTAATTCTTGCTATCCTCGCTTTACCGAAATAAGTTATTTCTGCATTTAGGCCATTAAGAATCTTAAATAATTTTTAATTCTATAATCAGATTTTAGAACTTATAGTTCCAGCTGGTTAAACTGTCAATTATAAATTAATTTTTTATTCAGGGAAAAGTAGTTTTTGTTTGTTTATTTGGTTGGTTGTTTGTTTGAGACAGGGTCTCACTCTGTCACCCAGGCTGGAATACAGCGGCACAATCATGGCTCACTGTAGCCTCACCTTCACCAGGTTCATGTAATCCTCCTACCTCAGCCTCCTGAGTAGCTGAGACTACAGGCATGAGCCACCACACCCAACTGGTTTTTGTATTTTTTTGTAAAGATGCATTTTTGCCATGTTGCCCAGGCTGGTCTCAAACTCCTGGGTTCAAGCAGTCTGCCATCTTTGGCCTCCCAAAGGGCTAAATCACAGGCAAGAGCCACGATGTCCAGCCTTAGGGAAAACTTTTTAAGAGAAAACCTAGGACAGATAATATTAAAAACATTGCTTCTTAGAAACTGATAAAAAGTAATTATTTAATACCTTTACAACATACTGGCTAAAATTTTAATTGGCTCAAAATGAATAAAACCAAAACTGAATATTCTCTTTTCTACCAGCTTCTAATGTAACATAGGTCTTTTTACAAATTTAAGAAGTATATGGGATACTTACCATCTCACTGGTTTGTCCAAGACACTTGAGTCCCTTCATTGGGGTTTATGTACTGCTGTGGCTATCACTGTTTAGATTTAGAATTGTACTTATGCCATTCTGAAAGTACTAGATTATCTCATCTTGTCCCAAAGAGAAGAAAAACAAAAGTTGGTGGCAGAAGGAATAGAGAAAATGCAAAACAAGATTAAGGGAAAAGGAATAGCAGAAAGAGAGAATGAAGAATATTTTAAGTTCAAGTTTTTCTCTATTGGTTTAGATTTAAAATTGTATTTATGAGAAATAGATAAATTGAAAGAGAAAGAAAATTATGAGGCAGGTATAAAACTTGAACTTAAAATCTGGGAATAAATTTTGTGATGTGGAAGCCCCTGAAAACTTGCTAATCAAAAGACCTAAATCTGAACCTTTTGTATAGTTTGTCTTCTGGGAGTCGTTATCTCTGCCTTGTACTCTTTTCCTTTTCCAAGTAATTTCTTGACTAAATTTATTTTCTGAATAATTTGAGTCATGTTTCAGTTTCTCCAGAAGGAGCTGAAAGCACCTATAGTTAGTTCGTTTGAATCCTTTATATTACCTTAGCATAAAGACAAAGACTCATTACAGATCAAGAGAATTATCCAGTACTAGCACTATATATCTCCCAGGTGTTTCCATAGCATATCATCCTAGCTGGCAAGATCATGCAAATTTACCAATGCACATATCCATGTGAATTTTACTGTTATCCCAAAATACAAATTTCCAGGAGAAAACATCTTTATTTTTTCTACCCCAAAATGACTTGGTTGTGGTTTTATCATGCATATTCAAAGACTTTTACTCCTTGATTCAGAGAAACAGTTCTCCTCTACTCTCTTCTGCAGGAATTGTTTTGTAACCATCACTACCATCATCAACACAATAAATATAATTCCTATTTTCTTGCAGATTCCCATCATTCTGTTGAAGTGTGCAATAGTCTTTGAGTACATTCAAATTGGCTCTGAGATTTGTTTTAACAGAAGCAAATGCTAGAAAAATTTGAGGGAAATCAGAAGAATGCATCCATATTTGTCAAAGTTATATTAAGACATCTATTTTTGAATAGAGTATTTGACCAGGTAGTAGTATTTTCCTTTCACCTGGGATCTGTGTAACATATGTTATTTTGGGTGATATTTTGAACTTTGAATTCATAAAATATTGTGAGAACATGTAATTTTCTTTTACCTGTCTGCTTATAGCTGCACATTTGCAGACTGTTAAATGTCAAGCAAGAATTGAGTGTACTTGTTTCAATTAACTTATTTTACAAAAGACTAAATAGGCATAAATATCTGAAAATTAAAATACAGCTTTATAATTTTTTATTTTTGTTAGGTATATGCATCCTATCTTCTTATTGGACTATATGAAATAAAAATCAAAGAATCAGAGACTGTGTAGTTATAGCAAACACAGGCAATGTAACCACTAATCACTATAACTAGATAAATTAGGGATGTGTAGAAATAATATCCTTTTTTGTGCAACAAATGAATGGACCCAACATGTGTTCTGAGAAGTTTCTAATTTTCCACTAATAGTAAAGCATTGGATATTTTCTTCAATTAAAATGCTAAAAGTTAATATTAAGTAGCCTACAGAGATATTCATTATAGCCTAGTCAGTTCACCTTTCTTCATAAGACTTGGACAACTTTATAAAAAAATATCTAAAATCTAAAATCTTAAATTTATGGAATGAGAGATCTAATTGCTGATCTGTGTTGTCAGATTGGCCTACATATTTTTTTAAACCTTCATGAATAACACATTCAGTTGTCTTTTAGTATATTGCCAAGTATACGGTTGTATGAAGAGCTTATTGATTAAGTGTCATTAGTCTTCTAATTCCTCTTTATTTCTAGTGTTTTGTTAATTAAATATTTTGATGTTATTTAGACATTTAGGTGAAAGAATAGAAACTGAAACATATTTTGAATTCTAAAATGAATCAGACAAAACATTTGTTTATTTGGTTAATAGAAAACATATTTAAACCTTTTAATTGAATTTAGTACTAAATGTGTCTAACATTCGATCTGCATTAAGGTAAAGCAGAATAGTTAACAACTTTTGGTGTTACCATAATATTAATCATCTAAAAGTGAAACATAGAACTTGGATTTCAGACATCAGCTGAAAACTTACATCCTTAAGGACAATGATGTAAGTGATAAAGTTAAAATGTATGATTCATTGAAGGTCATCTTATGTTACCTAATTCATAATATAACGTTTTGTTTTGAGACCTAAGTTTGTTTCTTTTTGTAGTTTTATAAATAAAAATTTAAATAAGAATGAAGCTAGTCATAAAATCATAATTCTTTAAGTGCCATAATGAGATGATGATGGTAATTGCCTAGGGGGCATCTACAGAATTGTCATCTGTTTTCAAGTCTAGAAGCTTGAAAGTGAGTGAGATAAGCTGTAGAGTTAAATATAAAAGGGGGAGAATTCTAATATTACTCCTGGTAGAACTTCATGTGTGATTTATTTAGCATGAGTTAAATTTTTCCACCTCTTTAGAGTTTTCTCATTTCTTCATCCATTTTATTATAACTTGCTGTATTATTTATATAGGAACAAAGTTAATTTGTCAGCTTATAACTTTATTCCATTATCCAATTAATTCTGATATTATACCACAATAACTAATGTTTAAATCTTTATTTCAATGTTTTAAAATTTATTTTAAACGGATAGAAAACTAGAAGACTAATCTAAAATCAACACCAATCTTTCTTTGTAAGAACGGATTATAATGATGGCCTGCCATACAGTAATTTATAAATGATAGCATGAGGCTACATTTAAGATTTTAGTTAGAAATTTTCATAACAAAGATAACAAATCTAATTCTATTAAATAACACAAAGCATAACAGATTATGATACCCTCCTCAATATGGCACCAAACACTTAGATGAAGTTGCATTCATCAATTAAAATATGGGCAATACACCTAAAATGGGCATATTTCATAAAGTAATTGAGTCTAACAACAGAAAACGTGAGTTCAGAAGAAACCTCAGTAAGAGTAGAAACACACAGTTGTTAAAAGTATGCATGCAGATGCTGTATCTCAGAGATCCAACTGGCCTTTTAGAAAGGGGATATGGAAAAAAAGAAAAAAGAAAGAAAAAGAAAATACCAAACAAACCTAAGTTGAGGAACATTCTAAAAAATAATTGACCAGTACTCCTCAAAAGCATTAATGAAAGATGACAAATGACTGAGGAACTGTCAAAGATTGGATCAGGCTAAGGATGCATGATAAACCAAATGCAATATAGAATCCTAAATGAGATACTATAACATTGATGGAAAGAACATTTATGGAGAAACTAAATTTAAGTCCATATAAAATCTGTAGTTTAATAGCATTGTGCATATAGTAGTTTCTTAGAGATAAGTGCATTGGTTATGTAAGATGTTAACACAGTGACTCAATGAAGGGTACATGGAAACTCTCTGTACTGTTTTTTGTTTTTTTAATTTTCCTAACATGATCTTAAAAGAAAAAGGAAAAAAAAAAACCAGAAAGGGGATATATGGAGTATCCTATTTCACTGCAGCAGATAAGGACTTTGTTTTTCCTATCTCTGGCTCTTTTTTACTTTCATCTGTGTCCTGCAAACATGAATAAGGCAATTTTGAACACTGGCATTAAACCAGACCCTCACTGTTCATTTTAAAAAATCATAAGCAATCTGTGGTACAATTCAATAAATTTTAGATACCTGATTAAGAAGTCTCCACTGATCTTAACTCAGTGATCAATTATTTGTACTTCAAGAAATGTTGTCACTTTTTAGTACTCATTTGTTAATGACACAAATGCCTTGCCGCAGAATAATGGCCGGGTCCATATTCACTAGGAATAATTTGAGCCTTCTGTACCAGTCTTTGGTTACATTGATAATCAAAGTCAGGGCTACATTGTTACATTTTGTGACTGCCTATTGTAGAATCAGACAAAAAACCTAATTATTATATTATCCCTTGATTATGGAGTCGGAGTTGCCTCACTTTAGATAATGGATTCTTTTAAGCAATTCCTTAGCAATCCTTTACTTTTTAGAGACTGGATTAATTTAGTGTTTTGTTGTTAAAAAACAAAAAGAAAAAAAACTTCTCTCTGTATAGTGTATTCTGCTTCTTTAGAATTATATCATTTGGACTGTACATCACAATGGCTTTATTGGTTTATTTCCACACGAAAGTTTTTAGTTTATTAAGCTTCTCGTGAAAAATGCACAACGGCCAGAGATAACATCATTGCAGCACCTTTACCCCTTCGGCTGTGATCCAATCTCCAGCTCACTTTTTGCCAGCACCAGCATTGGCCTTTGCGGTCCCCCTGACTTTCTTCATTCTGTTCCTGCGTTCCTTTCATTGCTTTCTTGAGGTCTTTTTCTTCTCATATAGGCCATGTCTTGCAAGTCTATGTTTGGGTTCATTTTTCTTTGCATAATCCAGGGAATCATAAATCATGCCAAAGCCAGTTGTCTTGCCACCACCAAAATGAGTTCTGAACCCAAATACGAAGATGACATCCGGTGTGGTCTTGTACATTTTAGCTAGTTTTGCCTGAGTTTCCATCTTAGGCACTGCTGCCTTCCCAGGGCGAAGGACATCAATGACCATTTGTTTCCTCTGAGGTAGTTGGTTGGTCATGAACTTTCTAGTGCAGATAGTTACTGTGTTGTTCATGATGGCAGCCTATCCTCAGACAGTCAGGGAGTAAAAGAGAGCCCAAGGGCTGTATTGTTGCATGGTAATACTGTAATTAAATGGAAATCAATGACCAGAAACCACAACCATTTAAAGCAAAAAATGAAGTAGAAAAGTGACCTTGAGGGTACTTTTTGCAAGAAATTAGCTTACATGGAACGTAATATAACCATTTTTGTGGGGCTAATGAACTAAATTATGGGTGATTATCTGCTTCAACTGTTAAGAGATATAAAATTAGTCCTTAAGAATCTGAATTCTAATGCAATATTGGGAAAAAAGGATTTTCTAAAGTCTGTTTGAATCATGGCTCTGAAGACTGTGACTTTAATTAAATTTGTTTACTTATATAATGTCTAAAACAATCACATTTCAATTAAAAAGATTATTGTGATCATTCCAAATGGGGTTTCCCTTATACTGAGGTTAATCTATGAATAGTCATCTTAAAAATGAACATGGTCTTATCAGTGTTCATGGATTGTTTGAAATGTTGTATGATTATCCTGTAACCACTGAGAGCAAAGTCACCTCAACTGTGAACCTCAACTGTATGCTGCGAATGGAACTTTTGAGGTTGCTTTATGAAATGTTATGTAGACTTCTTTTAAGAGAGAGAACAAACCTTTGGTTAAATATCATGGCATGAAATTAAAGCCCAATTTCAAAAGTCTGATTTTAAACTTGATTCTTTTATTTTAGACAGATCTGTAAAGAATTCCAAGACCTCTTGAGCCAAGATAGATCACCACTGGGATCCTCCAGACCTACTCCAATTCTAGACCTTGACATTCAGAGACATTTAACACATTTCAGGTAAGACTGGTTTTTCAGTTTGCTCAAATTTTTTTACTAACCCAGATTCTTGTATTCCTATCACAGTTCTATTTAGAGCTATCACCTATATATTTATATGGTGGCTGTTCTAGTCTTTTCAGATGGGCTACAACAAAATACCTTAGACTAGGTAATTTATAAACAACAGAAATATATTGTTTACAGTTCTGAGGACTGGGAAGTCTGAGATTAAGGTGCCAGCAGTTTTAGTGTCTGATGAAGCCTTGCTCTCTGCTTCAGAGATGGCACAGTCTCACTTTTCTCCCATGTGACGAAAGAAGCAAATAAGATCCCTTGGGCTTTATAAGGGCACTAATCCTATTCATGAGGATTCTTCCCTCATAAGCTAATCACCTTCTAAAGACTCCATTTAATACTATTGCATTGGGATTAGGTCTCAGTATATGAATTTGGAGTGGGGTGAGGGGGACACAGGTATTCAGACCATAGCAGTGATTGACTGAATTTTTTGAAATTCCAAGCTTATAAAATCAAACTGAGAATAACAATGCATGAAGCATTTTAGATTGGAAAATTTTATACGTTTATGCATTGTTAGGAAATAATTATTTTATAAAAGTGAACATTATTATTTTAAATAATACTTAGCACTTTGGGTTGAGGGTTCTGAAATCTTTTAAATAATTCTTTATCTTGGTGACATAAATTGTTTAATAGAAAGACCCCATGACAGAAGTTAATAGGATATCACTGACTGATTTTCCAGAAGTATGTTAATAGTTTCTATGTGATTAGAAACTGCAAATGGTTTTTAAGTTAGATCACACAAAAGCATGAAATGTATTATTGGAAGCACGTTTTATATTCCATTTTCTGATGTGTTTTGAGAATGAAGAAAATATTTTGTTTTCTGGTTAATTTATTCCCCAGATGGAATGTGAGAAAGAACATAGTAATTACTCAGGTCTCTTACAGCTTTAAAATTCTAGAATTGTAATGCCTGCATGATAGGCGTCTCATCAGTATAAAATATTGTATCATCTCTTAGTTATTATCATTTAGTTAAACAATGATAAGGAAAGACTAATACATTTTAAATATGAAAATGCTTTCCATATCTGTCAAAAATGTAAGGCTGTTGAGGAAGGTACTTTAGTATATAAAGTGACAAGTGTTTAAGTAAGTTAAAATTTAGTTTGCAACATCAGAGACAGTTAAATAGAATATTTTACAATATGTCACAAGTTTCCTCAAGATACAATAGACATACATCTCTGATGACTCAACTTAGGATTTATCTTCCCAAAATGCACAAAATGTAGGATATATTTCACAGGGCTTCTCTTCTATCACTCAGTTGAGCTAGTGATCATGATAGGAAGTATAGTAAAATTGGGAGAAAATAAAATGCCCAAGCGTTACGAGCAAAAGATTTTAGACTCAAAACCTTTTCAAATCCTTGTATATGTGAGCCCTTATATATATGAGCTGGGTTGTTTGGGGTAACATACACATTCATTCCAAACCTTTATTTCCTCAGCTTTAAACGGGATAAGAACACCTCCATTATATGATCATATGTGAGCTAAAATGAGAGAAAGAATATAAAGTAAGCATTCAGTAAATGACGTATTATTTGCCTTCACCACTGATCCAAGTTTAAATTTGTCTCCAGCATTATATCTACACAAATATTTTTCATATTTTTGTTTGTGTGCACAATAAAGGGATTTACAGTTTTTGCAAAAGATCAACTTAGAACTTAATAATTTTTATTGAGATTTGATTCTGGATTTAAAGAAGTTTATTAAATTACAAATTTACTCTGAGAAGGAGCATACTATTAAAGTACAGAGAACTGAGACTCTGTCATGTGTACTAGATTATTTCCAATTACAAATGCTGAGGCCTTCCTCAGATAGTAAGCTGTCCTTTTTACACTCAAAACAAAATAGAGCATCAGTCAAACATCAGCTACTGTGTGAAATAAATAGGCAAAACATTTGTTTTCTTAGCACAGGCACAACTTGCTCATTTGTTAATACATTAGTCAGTCACCAACTTAGTGCCAGAGAACTCTTCAGAGAAAACTCACTTCAAAACGAACATTTTCTTTGTGGGCTTTACATGCTTTTATTTACCTCTCCATAAAGAATATGGGAACAAGCTGGTGTTACTCGAAGTGCAGCTAAATATATGGTAAATGGCTATCCTTGCCCCTAGTGGAAAAAAAAGTAAGATTATATTGGGGGTAATTATATACATTTTCAGATTCTCAATCACAATTTCAAGTATAACCATATCTTAAAACTTTCTTACACTGCATATTTACTTATAATTGTATCATCTATAAAATGTTGGTATTATTTATATATTGAATATTTTGACTATTAGAAAGTTATGATTTCCCATTATTATACTTTTTAAATGTTTGCCAGAATTTTTATTTACTTTTCTTTAATTATGGCCCAAGATATTTACTTAGATAAAATCTTCTGATTTCACAACAAAAAGCAGCAGGGTGATACAAATTGCATAATCAAAAATTTCTTTATAGTAGATTTCCTACTATATATTTTTCTTAAATTGTGATTAAAAATTCATAACAAAATTTACCATCTTTTTTTTTTTTTTTTTTTTTTTTTTGAGATGGAGTTTCGCTCTTGTTACCCAGGCTGGAGTGCAATGGCGCGACCTCGGCTCACCGCAACCTCCGCCTCCTGGGTTCAGGCAATTCTCCTGCCTCAGCCTCCTTAGTAGCTGGGATTACAGGCATGTGCCACCATGCCCAGCTATACCATCTTAACCATTTCTAACCAATTCAGTAGTGTTAAACATATTCTCATTGTTGTATAACCACTCTCCACAACTTTTTTATTTTATAAAACTGGCCCTGTACCCATTAAACAACTCCTCATCTTCTCCTATCTCCAGCCTCTGTCAGCTACCATTTTATTTTGTGTTTCTGTGAACTGAACTATGCTAGACATCATATAAGAGGAATCATACAGTATTTGCCCTTTTGCAACTGGCTTATTTCACTTAGCATAATGTCTTCCAGGTTCATCCATGTTGTAGCATTTGTCAGTATTTTCTTCCTTTTAAGGCTGCACAATATTCCTGTGTATGTGTGTGTGTGTGTGTGTGTAAGTGTGTATGTGTCTATATATGGCACATTTTGTTTATCTGTTCATTCATTGATGGCAAATGGGTTGCTTCCACTTCTTCACTATCATGATTAGTGCGCTATGAACATGGATGTGAAAATATCTCTTCAAAATCTTGCTTTTAGTTCTTTTGGATATATACCCAGAAGTGAAACTGCTGGATAATGTGGTAATTTTACTTTTCATTTTTTGAGGACATTTTCTACTGTTTTTCATAGCAGCTACATCACTTTACATTTTCACAAATAATGTACAAGTTTTCCATTTCTCCATACCATCACCAAATCATGCCATCGTAATGGGTGTGAGGTGATATTTCATTGTTGATTTGCATTTCTCTAATGACTGACAATGCTGAGCATTGTTTCATATATTTTTTAGCCACTTCTATATCATCTTTGAAGAAATGTTTAAGTCCTTTGCCCACTTTTCGACCAGATTTTTTTTTTTTATTAAGCTGGAGTTTTGTGTTTTTTTTTCCCCATTTATTTATTTTATTGCATTTTAGGTTTTGGGGTACATGTGAAGAACATGCAAAATTTTTGCAAGCTGGAGTTTTTTTTATATGTTCTAGATAGTAACCTCTGCTTAGATGTATAATTTGCAAATATTTTTCCCATTTTATACATTTATTAATCTGTTTATTGTGTCTTTGGTACATAGTTTAAATTCTGATGTAGTTCAATTTGTTTATTTTTACATTTGTTGCCTGTGCTTTTGGTGTCAAATTCAGGAAATCTTTGTCAAATACAATGCCTTAAAGTTTTCTTGTATTTTTTCTTCTAAGAGTTTACAGTTGTATGTCTTGTTTCTGTCTTTGATTCATTTTGAGTTAATTTTTGTTTATGTTGTAAGGTAAGGGTCCAACTTCATTCTTTTACATATCTTCCTTTTTATCATTTCAAACAAAAGATACATGATTGGCATTTTCAGTTGAAACCCAAAATGAAGGTCCCTGATGTAGACTAAATTTAAATGTGTGTAATTTCTTTACTGTACATTTATTGAAAGAGGCATCAACAGAATATATTAACAGTAGGATAGCAAAAATCAGCTTGTTGCTTAGCCTTGAAATAGACTCTGCACTTTACAAGTGTATTTCTTAAACTTGGGTGTATAATAGAATCACTCTTGAAACTGTAAAAGAAATCTCAAGGATTGGAGGACATATTTAATATTTAGAGATTTGATTCAATAGTTCTAGGCCCGGACTCAGGTATTTATGTTATTTTTAAACAGGGAGGGGAGCATCACACACTGAGGTCTTTGGAGGGGAACTAAGGAAGGGACAGTGTGGGGCAGGGAGTTGAAAAGGGATAATATGGGGAGAAATGCCAGACATAGGTGATGGGGATGAAGGCAGCAAATCACATTGCCATGTATGTGCTTATGCAACAATCCTGCATGGTTTTTACATGTACCCCAAAACCTATAATGCAATAATATATATATATATATTATATTTATATATATATTCAGAGCTTTATATATATATATATATATATACATATATATTCATATATATATATATACACACACATATATATTCATACATATATAAAACTCTGAATATATATATATATAACTCTGAAGTTGATTCTGATTGTTAGGCAAGTTTAAGAACCACAGTTCCAGGATATTCCATAACTATAAGTTTTTTTTCCTTTGAGAGAAGAAAAATTCCATTTCATTTTTAAACTGGCACTGAGAATTCTATCGAGTTCTGTCTTATATACTAACACATTAAAAACATTCTGTTGGGAGGCTAGGTGGAAGGATCACTTGAGGTCCAGACTTCAAGATCGGCCTGGGTAACATAATGAGACTTCATCTCTACTAAAAAATGTAAAAATTAAAAATAAAAAGATTCTACATTGATGATTCTACTAATAATCTGGGTAAATATGTGTTAGCATAGTGTGTCTTTTTAATTTTAATTTAATTTTTTTGTGTGTGAGTCACCCACGTTGAGGTGCAGTGGCCTGATCATGTCTCACTGCATCCTAGACTTTCTGGGCTTAGGTAATTCTCACACCTCAGCTTCCTGAGTATTTGAGACTACAGGAACATACCACCATGCTTGGCTATTTTTTTGTAATTTTTGTAGAGATAGAGTTTTACCATGTTGCCCAGGTTGGTCTCAACTTCCTAGGCTCAAGCAATCTGCCCACCTCGGCCTCCTAAAGTGCTGGGATTACAGACATTAGCAACTATACCTAGCCGAGTATGTCTCCTTTAAAATTTTCTACTGACAGTGACAACTGTAATTTCAATAGAACCATAAGCTCAAGAGAAAGATGAATTACAACGGAGACATAGCACATCTGACTTTAAAAGCAGGCAATTGGTAGAGTGTGATTTTCCACTGTTTTTACTGAATGCTGGCTGAGAAAGAAGTGAGGAAGGAGTATAATTGAATAGACATAGAGAATACCCTAATTCATAACATCAACTTCTGTTACTATTTTATTTAGTTAAACCTCCTTCCCAATGCAGACCACTTGAAAATATACCTTATAGGTTGGCCAATTTGATGCCTTGAGAACTGTGGCTTACTTTCAGCAGATTTAATATGTCCAGACAAAGTACAGATAACTACTTCTAGTTTTCCATTCCATGGCAGTTGACGTATTAGTGTGTTCTGGGAAGCTGTATGCATAGCAGTGACCCTTCTCACAATTCACAGCCTGGAAACCTTCTTGTTTCCATCAAAATGACAGAAGGCAGCCTTATTCATTATTTATAATTTACTGAGTACCATCAACAGTGTGTATTGTTTTAGAGAACACAGCAGATACCACAACACAAACCAGAAGGAGGAAAAGATTTGATTGACAACTGCAGAAGACCCCATAGGCTTACAGCTCCTGGGAATAGTGGTGGCAATTAGACCAAGGTGGCATGGAGTTTCACGGTCAGAGTAGCCTCAGCTCACATGGTAACCCAGAGCCCTGCTTTTTTGAAATGTTAGAAATTCCCCTCTTTGAGATTTCAGGAAATCTTAATAAATTTCGCCTATTTGTCTTATGTTCTCATAATCTCCTTGAATCTGAAGTCAAGCAAAAGCTCATTTGACAATGTAATAAGAAGTTAGACTATCCTGAAGTCTCAGTTAAGGGAATACACCCTGTCCAAAAATTGAGGAAACTTTTTTTCTCAGCATATTCCTTGGAAGGCTGAAATTTTGTTGTTTCTGGTATTTCTAGTAGAATTATTATTTATTTTTTCTACTACGTTAATGGCAGGTAGTGAAAAGATGACTAGAGGCTCATTCCATTCTTTAGAACTTCTAAAGTGGAGAATAATTGTATATTATTATATATATAAATTATATACAAATAATTTATATATATAAACACATATATAAATATATATAGCTATATATTTATATATAATAATATATAAACAATTTTATATGTATACATAAAGACTTATACAAGAGTGATGCAATAATAGAAGATTAAGCATACTGATAATTTACCTGGGGCAATAAATTTCATCTTTTTATCCATAGAAATTTCATCTATTTATCCATAGAACTTAGCAAATAGTATGCATGTAATAAATATATGTAAATAAATGTAGATTAAAATAATATCTGAATTGGGGTCTGTGTGTTTTCTCCACTGGTTCATTCTCAGGGCCATGATATTTTAATTGGGTGATGGACTAGGGAAGTAAATGATCAATGTGCTTAATTCTCCTATTTAACTCAAAAAGCATACTGACATCTTACCTTCTTAGAAATATACCCTCTTACTACTGCCTTGGGAAATAAGAAATGTGTAGGCAGTCCCAGACATCTGGGTGCTTGCTGGTGATTAAACTTTCTTCATTGATTCTCAGTGTTGGAAGGCCCCTAACATTTCCTACTCTCCTCCAATAGTTAGATCTTTTATCCGATGTCTCCGTCAAGTTATCATCTGTCCCAAGCTTGTAAACTCTCAGTGATAGGCTGCTGTATCATTGATAACTGCTCTAACAACTCTGTTAGAAATGCCTTCCTTCCTTTTCCCAATGTCCCGCTTCTGGGGGCTTTACAGAGTTACTTTCAACCTGGTTCCTCTCACTTTCTAAAGACAGTTCTCATGTCTTTTCTAGTTTTCTCTTCCAGCATTATTCATTTCCATTTCCTTCAGGGTTCCACATATGACAGGCCTTACAGTCAACTCAACTAGTATTTTCTGATTGCTGTGTTCTTGGCAACATGCTGAAGAGCAGATGTTTGTTTCTACTTAAATGTGAGCATGTTTGGTTTTCTCCAAGCCTAAAGCATGCATAGTTTTTGTTTTTGTTTTTTGTTAAAATTTTCCTGAGATGGAAAAGTGGCTGGAAGGTCATCAACAGTGGGTGATTTTCTTCACCAAGCATTCTTTAGTGTGAGAAAAGAAACAATAAAATTTCAGTTAAATCTGTAATCTCAACAGCAAGGATCAGCAGATATGAGTTTGTGGGGTACAGGGGAATCTTCCTTGCTAAAGCTGGATTTTCACAAGGAAATGCAAAGATGGGCCCAGGAGAAGCTTTAGAAACCTGCCTAAAGTTTAGCCAAGCAAAGAATCTTTGTCAGGAGACACACACATTAAAGCATCCATTGCAGGGCTTTTGATAACATTTTTCTGGATTTTTAGATTCAGCACATAGAAGACTGGTGATTAAAACAATAGAAACCAGGTAATTGTTTCTCATTAAAAGTTGCAAACATGACCCTGTAATAACTACATGTGTGAATAATTGACTTTGGGGAATGCATACATTGAGGAAGAGTTTTGGTCAATGTTTAAATAATGACTATCATTGTTGAGTTATGGATTGGAGAAGAATCCACAAGGAGACAATATGGCATGATGGGAAGCACTCGGGATGAATTGTCAGGGGACCTGACTCAGTCTTCACTTGGTTACCAGCTAGATGCATGGATTTAGAATAGGCATTTAACCTGTGTGACCTCTACATGTTCATGAGTCAATGCAGTTAAGCTGAATGATCTCTAAGGCTCCTTCTAGTCCAATAATATTTTACTCCATTCTTAATTTACTGCTCCATTTTAAATTGTTACTTATGCTGAGTTTCTATTTCATCTCATTTCTTCTTTTTATGTTTTCTGGACTTATTTATCCTAAAAAATCAACAGTTCAATAAAATTCACTTCAAAAAACTTAGCATTTTCATTCCTCTATTCCAAATAGAAAATATGTCTGATAGGGAGAAATGTACCAAGATGGTTAATGTATCCCTATAATCTCCATTCTCATATGTAAAAATTATGGTGCAGACAGCAAATGTTATCACTTTCAAGAAATTGACTTGGAAGTAAATGATTGTAGTCTCTTCTAATGTATGTGCAATAATTTTATTTATAGCCTTCTTTGCTAATGAGCTGAACTGAGGTAAAATGGAGTCACAAGGACCCATTCATTACCCTTTGGGACCTCAAAGTAAGTGGTTGAGAAGAACAAAAGGAATGTGACTTTGGGGTTATGGCTGAGCACACATCTCCCAATCTGACAGAGATTCAAGGTAGTTATAAACATATTTCCCCAAATTGAGTTTCATAGAGCATTAGTCAGTCCTATGAGATGCTCTCTGAAAGTGTTTCATGGTCAAGTGTTTTTTGGTTTAAGAAACCCTAACTATTATACCTATCTTGAAGTACAACAATGCATATTGGCATACCAAAGACTCCTAGAACCCTTCTTGAAAGAAAGGGATACTTAGCCACAGTTTCTAAAACTTAATGATGAAAACTGTTTTTAAATTTCAGAATACATGTTAACATTACATAAAATTCAGATTCTGCAGAAGGTTTTGTGGGAAATGCTGCAGAAGTTTATCAATCTCTTTTTCCCAAGAAAAAAAGCAGACATAATAGTTAGGCATTATTTCTTGGTCCTGAGGAGACATGTTGAATTCTTTCTCTGCATTTAAATGGAATGAGGGCTGTTTAAAAAATACTGATGCTTTGGATTCATCCCAAACCGATTAAATCAGGATCTTTGGGGTGGGACCCATACATTACTATTTTTGAAATAAGCTTCTTGAGTGATTTCTTATATGCATCCAGGGTTGAGAATCACCAACTGAAGAAACCACAGAACATTTGGGAGTGTTGTCAAGGCCTTCCTTAATGAGAAGATGTCAATGATTCTTCACCACCAGAGAACTAGATACTTAAATTGTGTACCTGAATTAAATTCCATTTTAAAAGTACTTGAGGCCATGAGATAAGATAATCTATGTAGAAGATAAGCACCATCAATTGGTTTCATCTGTAGTCTGTTTTCGGAATCATTTAGGCTACAAAGAATAGATGCCATTGAGTTCTGGAGGCTAAGCCCCAGCTACATGCCCTTTGGTAAGGGTCTCTCTCCATGGCCTACATTTAGAAATTGTGGTGCTTGAGATGCCTTATACTCAGAGCTGTGAGAGGAAGTAAAGTTGGGCAGAGAAGACCTACAATTCTTTGCTGCTGTTGTTGCGTCCGTTTCCTAGACTCCTTCACTACTGGCTGTTCTCATGAGTAGAAGGTACTTGTCTGGAGGCCACCTAACACGGCAGTGAGATTCTACACTGCACTTGGACCAAAGCCTGTAGTAACTGAATAATCTCAGAAGGATGGAAAGTGAGATCTGTCCTCCCTTTACATCTTACTGTTTGCATGCTTCCCAGAGGCCGAAAAGCAGAACTGAGTGACATCGATATGCAGTTCTAGAAATCAAAAGATTAATGACAGCAAACACCCACTGGAATGATGCAACATAACAAAATAATTGGACTAATAACCCCAACTCCATTTCAACCTTCATACACCCTCTACCCACCCCCCCCCAAAAAAAAGTGGTAAAAAATGCTTGCTTACCAAACTTTTTCAGGTAAAAAGTTGAAAGTTCACAAAATGAAATTAACTTTTAGTCAAATTACTTAAATGATGATGGCAGGCTATTTTCTCTTGATTTTCAGTCTTCTAGTTTGTAGCATGATAGTGTCTATTACCTCCAGCTTTTTGTACCCCAAAAGAAAGCTAGAAAAAATTATCTACCGTTGGCAGACACAACTGAGTGACCTAATCTTCACTGACAAATACTAAAGAGACTCATTTTCTTTACAACACATATTAAATCAGTGTTTGCTTAACAGGTAGAAAGGTGCTGGATACCAGGCCCAACCCTTGCCAAGATAGGAAGAATTCAGGAGGGTATTCCATAGAAGGTTGCTTTAGGCTATGTTTTAGAAAATTGCTTTAGTGTTCTAATTTAAATTAGTTTAGTCAATCAATTAAAGATAAAGCATTTTTGAATGACAATTAGAGTAATATGGAAGCAGCTTGGTAGCATTTCTCTAGCATACGACTAAGCTAGTGAAATATAAGCTATACTTACTTAGATTAGGGAAAGTAAAATAGCTCTTATTCCTCTGACATTCAGAATCCTATACTAGCTTATATTCTAGATAAAAACTGAAGCTTTAGAGATTTTAAAGATGAATGTAGGTAAGGCATTGACCACGAGCAAGAAATGTTCTTAACCAGGATTATAAGGTGTGAAGATAAGTTTGTGAAATTCCTATTATATGGAGTTATCTGATAGGTCCTTGTCATTAATGTCAAACAATTTCTAAGTATAAACACTGTCCAAGTTAAAAATGGGTTGTTGCTACCGTCTTATTAAGAAAACCACACAGGGAAAAAGAAGAAAGGATTAAAATGTATTCTCATTCCAACAGCAGTCTCTTTTCTTCCATCCTCTATTCTACTGCTTCTCTTTAATTTATAAGCCTCAATTTCTATATTTTTGACACCCACTGTTAGAGAAATGGCTTGAATGGTTGTTATACATTTCTATGTAAAAAGTTAGAGGCTGTGTCAGTAAAACATTCAGGTCAAGGCCACTGATCAAGAAGGAGATGCCATTTGATTAAAAGGCAAAATGAATACAAGTCCACCAGTCCACACCATTTCTCTCTCTTTCACAAATATATGCATACACATGCACACACACAAAAAAACACTACATACATGTGTGCAAAATATCCCAAGAAATGGCTGCTCTGCCCAGTGGTGTTCTTCCAATCACTGAAATGTAAACACATAGGGAAGAACCTGACACTTAAAAGGAAAACCGAAAGGTAAAGCTTCACCTCTGAATCCGGTGAACAGTTACCTCTTCCTGAACCGAGCGAATTTGAGGAGATGGTTTATGTTGCAAGAAAGGTGCTTTAGAGGATGTTAATTGGGAGGTCTAGCAAAATAGGAGCTTTTAAAATCATGGACAAAATTAGGAAGATGACTGTTAAATATAAGTTACATTTTCCCTAACATCGGGTGCCATAAACTACAGTAGTCTGAATTTTCTCAGCAGGTAGTTGCATTGTTCAGAGACTTTCTGCTCCTCAGTGTGAAATTAGTAGTAGGAAAATGAAATCAATGAACTGTAATCAAAAGAGAGAGGGGGGAGGATAATAAGAATATAGTCCAAGGTAGATGTAGCCGCTAAGTCCACCTCATTGTGCCCCAAATCTCAAATTTTGACCCTTGCCTTTTAAGTATAGAACTGATTTTTTCCTATGAATAGCTCTTGAGTCAGATCTCCTTCTTAGAATATTGCAACACTAATTTGCTTTTTACCGAAGTGGACATTTCCTTAATCTCCCCTAAATTTCCTGACTTTTGATTTTTGGCCCACCAATTAAGCTGTCTATTACATTAAGGTTTTTCAGAACTTTGGCTCTGTTATGTAATGCAGGAATTTTTCTCTCTATTTTAATGCCAACCAATAAGTAAAAAATCTATGATGTCTTCAATCACATTGTTAATTAATGTGTCCAGCGGAATGGGATTAAAGACAGCCTTGCAGCACTCCATAAGAGACGTCTTTCAAGGCTGACAATTGCACTTACCCCATATATTGGGTGTCACTGTACAACTAGCTGTGAATTTGCCTTACTCTGCTGTCGTCTAGCTTACCTTCCTCCTCCCCTCCAACTTTTCATACAATATGTGGGGAGACTTTGTCAGATACATTGCTGAAATCTTACACTCAATTACATTGCTACTGCTCTAATAACTCATTTATAAAAGGAAATACAGTTACTTTATTGCATATCTTACTGAATCCATGCAGCATTTCCGTGATACTTCTACCTTTTAAATACTAACATTTCAGCTTTTTGATAACACTTTGTGAACAAACTGTGATAAATACATCCAATGGAATACTTACCGGCAATAAAAAGAAGCAATACATTGATAAATATAACATAAATGAATCTGAAAATATTATACTAAATAAAAAAGTCAATCATGAAAGCCTATAGACTTCATGATTCCGTTTATATGACACTCTGGGGAAATGTGAAAATTATAGGAACAAAAACTAGAGCAGTGATTGCCAGGAGCCGGGGCTTGGGAGAGTGAACTGACTGGCAAAGACATGAGAAGCTTTTTGGGTAATGGTGGTAGATACACCACTGTATGGGCTTGCTAAATTTTAACCAACTGTACACCCAAAAAGAGTAAATATCACCATATGCAAATTCAACCTTGATAAATTCACACTTTGAAAATATCCCATTACTGTAATATGGTAGACTAATTAGATATAATTGAATAACCCAGAGTTTCTGAAATCTTTTTTCCCCTGCTTTAACTATTAAGGCATGTCTCTCTGTTTAATTTTACTACTTTATGTTCCATCTTCCAGGATTTCTCAAAGATTAAATATTACCTAACAACTTTATTGTCTCTGAAACATGTGCTTGTGTTTTCTTTATCCATACATAGGTGATTTCTAGACTTACCAGAAAGGTCTCAACTTCATTCATTATATTATTGCCAGTTTTAAAGATTGAACTCTGAAAAGAAAGCAAAGTATTGTGGTTACTATTTAATCTTTCATATGCTAACAGAATACTCTTTCCTGCAAGCATTGGGCCTATCTGCATTATTCTTTTTTCTCATTCTTGGAACAAAACTTTGAAACTAAACCCTATTAATCTGGGCATCAGAGATTTCCAAATGAAATCAAGCAACATGTAGCCATTCGTTAATTCAATTATTACATACACTGCTGTGCAATATATCCATGTAATGAAACTACACTTATATCCCTTAAAACTATAAAAATAAAAATAAAGGAATTAATATTGTGATTAAAATAAATATAAATAAAATTGTCAAGGAAAAAAATGTTACTCCATAAACTGGAGTCCCTAAACCCCTTCCTCCCCAGGCTAGATGCCTCCTGGAGGTGACTAATACTCAAATGCTGGCAGATAACGTCAGTGAAGTATGTGCTGATAATAATAATTTTCCATCTCAGACATGTGTATTTTCTTCCCAGCTTTATTAAGGTATAACTGACAAATACAAATGACATATATTTAAGATGCAGGATATGATGATTTGATATATATTGTGAAATGATCACAACAATCAAGTTAATTAACACATCTATCACCTCATATAGTTACTTTTTGGGTGTTTGTGGTGACAACGCTTAAGATATACTCTCTTAATTATATCTTGAATATAAGAAAATTTCAAATATGTAGTGCATTATTCTTAACTATAGCCACCATGCTGTATAGTAGATCCCCAGAACCTCTTCATCTTTTTACTGAAAATTTGTACCTTTTCACAAACATCTTCCCATTTCCCTCATTTCTTAGCCTCTACTCTGTTTTTATGGTTTGACTTTTTTAGATTTCACATATAAATGACACCATATAGTATTTGTCTTTCTGTGTCTGACTTATTTCGCTTAGCATGTCTTCCAGATTCATTCATGTTGTCAAAATGGCAAAATTGCCCTCTTTTTTATGGCTTAGTAATATTCTATTTTTTATATATAGTGTCTTCTACAAGACACTTAGGTTGTTTCCACATCTTGACTATTAAGAATACTGCTGCAATAAACATGGAGTGTAGACACCTCTTTGGGTTACTGATTTCATTTCCTTTGGATATATACCTAGAAATGAGATTGCAGGATCATATTGTCATTTTAGGGTTTAAGTTTTTGAGGAACTTTCATAGTATATTGCATAATGGCTGTGCCAGTTTTCTCTTCCACCAACAGAGTACAGGGTTTTCTTTTATCTAAGCCCTCACCACCACTTATCTCTTAACTTTTTGAAAATAGCCATCCTAACATAATGTGAAGTGACATCTCATCGTGGTTTTGTGTATCACTGATGATTAGTGATGTTGAACAACTTTTCATATGCCTATTATCCATTTGTATGTCATCTCTGGAAAAATGTATGTTTGTGTCCTTAGTCCATTTTTAATATCAGGTTATTATTATTATTTTTTAGCTGTTGAGTTTCATGAGCTCCTTATATATTTTAAGTATTATTTGTTATATCAAATATATGGCTTGCTAATGTTTTCTCCCATTCTACAGGTTTCCTTCTCATTTTGTGATTGTTGCCTTTACTATGCAGAAGTGTTTTTCATTTGACCTAATCCAATTTGCCTATTTTTGGTTTTGTTGCCTGTGCTTTTGGTATCATATCCAAAAAATAATGCCAAGACTAACGTCAAAAACATGTTTTCCTAGTTTTTCTTCTAGGGTCTTTATAGTTTAGGTCTTTTGTTACGTTTCAGTTTCAATCCATTTCAAGTTCATTTCTGTGTATGGTGTGATAGGATCCAATTTTACTTTTTTGCATGTGGATATTCAGTTTTTCTACAACAATTTATTTATTTAATTTATTTATCCTTTCCCCATTGTGTATTCTTTAAGCTCTTGTCAAATATTGGCCTACTACTGCATATATAAGGGTTTGTTTCCAGACTGTTTCTGTTCCATTGGTCTATGTGTCTATTTTTATTCCAGTACTATACTGTTTGATTACTATACACTTGTAATATAATTTGAAATCAGAAGCATGATACTTTCATCTTTGTTCTTGTTTCTCAAGGTTGTTTTTGGCTATTTAGGGTCTTTTTGGTTCCCAGTGAATTTTAGTGTTGTTTTTCTATTTCTGTGATAATGACGTTTAAATTTTGGTAGGGGTTGCACTGAATCCATAGATTGCTTTTACTGTGAATATTTAAGAAATATTAATGCTTCCAATTCACGAACACAGGTTATCTTTCCATTCATTTGTGCCTTCTTTAATTTTGTTCATTAGTGTCATAATTTTCAGTATAAAGACATTTCAATTTTGTGGTTAAATTTATTTCTAAGTATTTTATTCTTTTTGATACTGCTTATTCCTCTTGATACTATGAAATTGCTTTCTTAATTTCTTTTTTCATATAGTTCCTTGGTACTGCTTAGAAATGCAACTGATTTTTGTATCATGCAACTTTATTGAATTCATTTATTGTAACAGTTTTTCTTGGAGTCTTTAGGATTTTCTAAAATCATTTCATCTGCAAGCAGATACTATTGAACATTTTCCTTTCTGATTTGGATGCTTTTTTTTTCTTTCTCTTGACCAATAGTTCTGGCTGGGACTGCCAGTACTATGTTAAATATTAATAAAAGTGGTAAGAGTGGGTACCTTCTTGTTCCTGATCTTAGGGAAAAAGTTTTCAGCTTTTCACCATTGAGTATGTTAGCTGTAGGCCTGTCATATATGGTCTTTATTATGTTGAGATACATGCCTTCTACACATAAACTGTTGAAAGCTTTTGTCATGAAAGAGTTTTGGATTTTGTCAAATGCTTTTTTTTTTTCCAGCTCCGTATATTTTCATTGTAGCTGCTTTTGACTTTTTGTTTCTTTTGATTTTGTTTTAACACTTTTTTCCAAAAATAGAGTATACCTTTTGATTACCAATTTATAGTAGGAGACCCAAACTATGAACTTTTGGAGATAGAGAAACCTTATTTACCATTTGTAGTAAAAATCTGATATACTTTGTTTGTCAGTTATGCTCTGATGTTATTCCCATTCCTCTTCCTCACTTTGTGACTGGAAGTTTAGCCTCACCTGTCTTCTTCCCATTGTCTCCTATGGGCTATAGTTTTACATTTGTTTGAAGATTGTTACTTCTTTCTCCCCAGAATTTTATTTAAGTCCTCTCATCACTTTGGCAAGTTTCTATCCTTTGGAAGGAACACATCTGTTTTTCAATGTCTTAAGCCAGACACAAGGAAACTAAGCCTTTTTCATCAGTACCATCAAAGAAATTCTGAATTTCTTTGAGTGGAATTTCAATTGGCTAAAAGGGGGAGGACACACAAATACACACAAATAGGAATAACTGTCATGTCTGGGTATTAAAAAGAGATAAGCTTGACATACACTTTACAAAAATAAGGTAATAGAGCACATGATTACATTGGGTGAAGGAAGGAGGCTTGGGAAACATTAATAAATCTGATATGACCTGTGAATCCTCTATAGTCACTGTTCAGCAAAAATTTTGCAAATGTTGCATAGACATGACTTATTAACACAATGCAAGTTGTCTCCATTGCCTCATTGAAGATAAAGTTTTAGAATTTAGAATTTAAAATAACTTCTATATTTTGACTGCCTACTTCAAAACCTCATGGCTACTATTTAACCCTGGTGATATTTGCATGTGACATACTGTCTCATCAGTAATATGATGAAAATAGGTACAAATGCCAAGGGTAACTTAAATATCAAATCTGTAACAGAAAAACATTTTCCAAAGGTGAAAATCATCTCTATTATCAAAGAGTTCGAAGATTTGACGATAATTTGTTTCCTGGCAGGCGACCTTAGTCTCTTTTTCTCCTGTTTAGAATTAAAAGTCAGGTCTTCCATTTCTATTTTTCTTTTGTTTTGTTTTCTTTTCTTTTCTTCTTCTTCTTTTTTTTTTTTTTTTTTTGTTTTTTTTTTTTTTTTTTTTTTTTTTTTTTTTCCTGCTGCATCCCTTTCTCTGTCTTCCTCATCTTTCCCCCTTCCCCTACACTATTCCTCTCTCCTTTTTTTTCTTCCTTTGAGACAGGGACTTGCGTTGTTGCCCAGGCTGGAGTGCAATTGTGCAACCGTAGCTCTCTGTACTTTCAGATTCCTGGGCTAAGTGATCCTCCCTCATTGGCATCCCAAGGCTCTGAGATTACAGGCATGAGCCATTGAACCCAGCCCTCTCCTTTTTTGTATGTCACTGTAAATGATATACACACCTATTTTTCTGGAATGACTGTGTCTACATGACTAGCATAATGTTCCCAGAACTTTTTAAATCATGCTGTAATTGCACACTTTTTTCTACATTGTTGTAGTACATTAGATTACCTTAATTATTTGCATTCATAAAGTTCACTGAAAAGTGCTAGAAAAGAAGCTCTGCCTTACATTTATTATCATTCTGTGAAATGTGCTGTGCATATTTTTTTAATGTACCGGTAACGTTAAATTAAGGTAATTAACAAAATGTACATAATGTTTTTTATATTGAAAGATGACATTTCAGGTCATGAAAGTCAAAAGATGACTTTTTTTACATTTGATATCTCACAATTGATTTTAGAGTTCTTTGTTGAATGAAGTGGGTTTTCAACTTCCATAACCTCCCTCCGTGTCCTTGATTTTAAGAACACCATAAACATTTTATACTATTAAATTAAAGCTTAGAGTTGGAAAGAACCTAGCAGATGTTCTTGTTAGACTACTGTCATTTTACAAGGCTAAATAACTTGCCCCAAATCACGAAGTACCTGAAGTCAGAGCCAGTGAGAACTTGGTACACTTGGTTCTCAATCCAAGGCAAAGATAACAATGCAAACTGCTAATGATCAGATCCATATTTTGGAACAAGAAAGCCCATCAGTCAAGAAGTGACACCAGCTTAAGGGGAATCTTTAAATATGGAAACAGCTCTTTTCTCAAAGTGGATAATAAAAGCATTTGTATATAACTACCTACCTTATGCTTGATTTAAAAAACCCTCTCTTAGACGTGAAAGTGCGTAAAAAGCATCTGATTTTACAAACCATCAAGGCTGCCCAAGTACAAAGTTAAGTCAGAGAAACTGAGCTAAAACTGCCCACAGAAAATGTGATTTCTCAGAGAAGAGGAGTAAAACATACCCTCAGCCTGGGAGGAACATAAGTACAGAATATCCAATTTCTCAGGCAAATTACTTAACTTCTCTGGGACTCAGTTTTTTCTCTGTAAAATGGAAATGATATTACCGAATTCTTAGTGCTGTAACTAGAATTACACAAAGTGATACAGACAGAGAACTTAGAATAGGACCTGAGGTATTTTTGGAACTCAAAGATTAGATATTAACTTTAATAATACCCCAGTGAAACTAAATAATTTTGTATATTTTGCCATAGATGAAGAGGTGAGTCACAACAAAGAGGACATGCCAATATAGAATAAAATTTTTAAAATGGAGTTCTAAACAGGAATAAAACATGAGAAATGAGACAGTTTGTGCCTAGGGCCAAACATCTGGACATTAATGGTTGGCTTTACCCAGTTCTTTTTGTGGGAATCTCAATGATTAATTCTTCCACCACTCCAACAATGCCATTTGTTGGCAAACATCCCAGATAGATTTCAAATTATTTGACTTCTCCTCTAATTGTCTCATTCTAGAAACAGAGCTTAAATTAATTTTCCTGCTTGGCAATGCAAGAGCTTGCAACAGAGATGGGGATATAGTTCTAGAGCGATGATGATGTCTTACAATATAAACTCTGCTTCACATAATTGCCCAAGCATTGGCCATTCTTGTTTTCTATGTAATAAGAGATTGAAATTTTTTTTTTCTTTTTAATGTATGTTAACTATGACGGAGGCACAGGGCAAACTTTTTAGTATATTCAGAAGAAAGATGGTAACAACCTGTGGAATAATGAGGGACATGCAGAAAATTTATCTTTTCCCAGAAAATATACCCAGCCAATAATCTCTATCATTTATGGAAGACTTAGTGTAGACCTGGCAGCCTCCTGAGCCCTTTGCATAGACTATTGTAAACAACAACTCCACGTGGTAGATCCTCCTATTACCTCCACTGAAGCATATTAACAGACTGCCTTAAACCCCAAATCCTTCATTTGCATTGTTATAAAATATTGTTATTTTTGCTGTCAAAGATTATGTAACTTAAGAAAGATAAACTGTAGGTAGTTACAGTATTATGAAGGGTGGTACTATCTGATTTTAAAACTACCATTGTCATAATAACAATCACAAACTGGAACTTAAGCAATTACTGGCTTCATTTATTAAATGGACTATGCACACACATGCATAATGTTGTGTATATAACATGGGCATACTATGTGACAAGGATGTTTTTCTATATTATTATAAGACAAGGACGCAAACTGGCAGAGTGTCACTTCAGGTCAGTTAACATAAATGAACAATCTGGGTAGGTTCTGTTCACAAGAGGAGGAAATCTACAGTTATGTGTTTGTTCAACCAGAGATGACATTTGTTGTGGGTGGAAGAACTACCTATGCTGAAATTACCATAACATTCTCTACATTTGCTCAATGGTTTTTGTTGTTAATTAGTCAGTTTCTGGGACCTAAATATTGAGTGGCTTACAAAAGACAGGGTTTTATTTCTCTCTCATTCAGGAATCTGGAGATGAATAGTTTCCTTCTATCTTGTTTTGTCCCTGCCACCTAAGCAATTCTCTACATAGGACATAGCTACCCTTTTAAGCAAGTGGGAATTGCATGTATCACTTCTCTTTATGTTCTATTGCAGGTAGATTACTCCCATGTCCAAATCTCACTGCAAAAGAAGCTTGGAAATGTAGTCTCCAGCTGGATGGCCATATGCCCAGATAAAAGTACATTACTATGGAAAAGGAGAATGAAGTCAGAGGGACAGCTAGCCATGAGGCATACTCAGCCAATTATGATTTTTTCATGTGTGGTCTATGCCATATATGACATTCTTGAAAGGAAGATGTTCCCACCCATAGAATCTAAAGTTGTGTTTTCTAGCTACTTCTTAATGAGGTGGAGAATCAAGTCGTGTTAAATATTTAGACTTGGTAATAATTAGTGCATATCAACTCTAATAATTACAAGCCTTCTTCCAAACTGGTCCTAAATTTCTTATAGAGTCAAGAGCCATACCTTCAACTGTGTAGTATCTTCCACAATGCTTAGCATCATTTAGGAACACAATAAACACCCGTTTAATTGAATGTTCTAAATTAAATAGAGGGATTCGCTATTTCACATGATACTACCAATCATTCACCTCTTTGTTCCTATCACTTCTCATTTCCAGTTTGATCACTCATGGCTTTGGGACACCAGCAATATGTGCAGCTCTAAGCACTTTCCAAACAGTCCTCAGTGAGATGCTGAACTACTTGGAAAAACACACTACTCACAAAAACGGTGGAGCGGCGGATTCCGGCCAAGGACATGCCAACTCGGAGAAAGCCCCCCTGCGGAAAACTTCAGAGGCTGCCGTGAAAGAGGGCAAAACAGAAAAGACAGACTAGCTACATCAAACAGAATCTATTTCCAGAGAGTCTTGCTGCTGATATTTTTTCTAATATATATATCATTGAGGGTGATTAACCTTCAGTGGACCAAATCTCTACCCTTCCCCAACCCTCCATAAAAAACAAAAATGGAAATGAAAAATGAAACAAAAAAAGATAAAACCAAAAAAAAAAAAAAAAAAAAAGAAAAAACAAAAAAAAAAAAAAAAAAAAGGAAAACAGCAGTGTAACTGTGTGATGAAATGGTCACTTTTTAATTTTATGTTATGATAAACTCCTTTTGTGCACGTAACTTATTGTCTGAATTATATACATCACAGTTTTTCAGCACTTCTGGACTTTGGAGAGGCAGTACATGCTTTTTCACATCTAACTGATGCACTTTCTTACCCAACTATGTAGGTAGGGATCAGAAAGCATGACCAAACTGGAATCCACTACCAGTACTTACAGCTCCAGTCTTTCTCAACTTAACTCCCTGTAACTGAAGAGTGCTTCATTCCACTAAATAGATCAATCTGGAAATTAATCTATTAATAAATGTTTGGACAACTGAAAGGGAAGTTATGAATCTGTGAATTAACAACAGATCTAAAAATTTGGTCACCCCTAGCCCACTTAACTACCAGTGCCTTGGTGGTATTTAAAAATTCCAGAAAACTTTCTCCTGTCTATGACATTCCCACCCAATCCCAGGTCCATTTTACCCCACCCCAAGAGCTAAGAAGATACTGGGAAAACATATTACCGAAGAGATAAGTGATGAACTCTTCCATCCATTCTCATCACGTCATCAACCTAATAACTCAAGAAAATAGACTCACCGTATGCAGTGGGTCAGGGCAGGATGGTAACAGGAAAGTAGTTTTGCCTCTGTTGGGCTCCTAATTGAAAGCAGTGGCATTGTTTTGCCTGGAAAAGCATGGGAATAGGAACAGTGATTTTTCTGGGAAGTCCTGCTCCTCAGAGATGGGAGAAGAGAACAGGGACCTAGGGAGGCCTCTTAAAGTGCTGGTGGCCAATGATTGTATGGTTAAGATGAAAGCCTTTCTTTTTCTGCTTTTGTGCTTCTTCTACCTGCCCCATGGCTGTGTTCTAAACCTTTAGAGGCACAAAAACATTCAGGTCTGTGTTCAATAAAGAAAACAGAAACAATGATCAGAGAAAACTTTTGCTTTTAAGATGCTTTCTTTTTTCGTAGCTTGTTCTTATAACTTCATTGTCCTTTAGTTAAGACACTGAATACAAGAGGTTCCTGGGTGCAAAGGCAAGGGGCTAACTGAATGAAAGTTTGGTCCATACAAATCTGAATATGTGAAGAAACCTAACTGGTACCACATTGTACTAACCTTTCTACTGTTAACAATTCTCAAACTTCTAGGCCAATAAAAATGTAGGTCATTGTCTATGTAAAAAAAAAAAGAATTTTTTATTAATGTATGAACTCCCAGCACTTAGTTTAAGATGAAAAGATTCTCCCCTCATTAACATATTTAAATACTTTCAAAAAGCCTCTGTCATATTATAACCCCATGGGACATATTAGTATTATTTTTAATGGATGAGAAATAGCTCAAGAGCTTTCATGTAAAGGACACAAAAACTATTTTTACCTAACAATAATTCTTAAAAATTATTTGACCTTGATCTTCAATTTTGTACAGAAAAGTAAAACCATACCAATGAAAATTTAAATTTTCTAGCCTAAATTCAATGAACAGAAAACACTACTAAGGAAGTCCATAATAAAGAGGTTTTATAGTTATACAGTAGAAGGGCTTAAAATAAAGAAATGTGAAATAATGAGTTGTGATTTCATGTATTTAGTTCCATTTTTAAATTTTTTCTATTATTCATGGCTTAAATTTTTTTGAAATAAAATAGAATAAAGTCAAAATTCTGCCACATTTTCAAATTTCATCACAAAATATATGATTTCACCTTACATGAAATTTCCCATATTGTAAAATATACACATGAAATAAAAATGATAAATATTTCAGTTTAATAAGTAGTAGAAAAGTTATGTACAGATAATGTGGGTGACTACTTCCTCAATGAAATTTCCACATTAACTTTCTTTTATTCTACTATTACTAATACATATGTATTTAATATGGCATTTTGATATGCATATCTGCTAGGTACTTAATGTAGTTACATACCATGTCAAATGTTCACTAATAGTCAGACAAAAAATTAGATCTGGCTTATATTACCAGCTTACTTCTTCACCTTTTGCTGTGACTAGTTGGGGTTCTAGACACCTCAATGCACCTCAATGGGATGTTATTATTTACTAGCCTTGGAAACAAAAATATAACTATAACTGCAGTGCATATAATTTACCAGGATTTTGGGTGTTTTAAGAGCCTTAAATGGACAGCACCCATCATTTAACTTAACCAGCCATTAGGATATAAGAGAATTGATGGACTGGTCATGTTTAGAATCATTATCATATTCTAATAGACATTGTTAACATACCGATTTTTGCCTTGTATATAATAGGTACTCACCGCTTTTTAAATAAATGAATAAATGAATGTGTGTGTGTTCTTTGTCCAAAATGGGCCAAAGGACGTTTTAATTTTGATTTTTTTTCAATACTCAGTGCTTTAATCTGGTTTATTTCCTCCATTGTATTTTATGAATAATTATTTTTATTTGAATGAGAAAGTATTTCCAAGATGACACATTAGTTTCAGATAGATATATTTCATATGAAACAGTAAAGAAAACTGGTTAGGTATCAGAATTTCAACAAAAGTGAAGTTATTGCATTTATTATAGTTTGTAGCAAAAGAAGATAGCTTGAAATAAAATCTTTCTGATTTTCAGTATTATGATAAACAATGAAACTTCTTTTTCAGATAAACGATTACTTGCCCAGAAACCATGTTCAAATCTCTCATACTTACCCAACATTTATAATGACAGCATAACAGTTTTATATTTAAAACTTAATGAAATAAGTCAAACTTTTCATACAAAGATATGTTTGTTTTAAGACTTTAAATAATGCATTTAATGTCATTATCATGGATATGTCATTAGAGTTAGCATTTGACTTAAGTGTGGTGACTCTAGAAAAATTAATGAAAATTTACTCTACATTTTTCTTCTCTGGAAAGATCAGTGCACTGCAAAGATGCCTAGTCTATTCTCCTTCTGCCTTCCTTTTAGATGCCTTAAAAGTAGAGATAATCTTTCCTGGCTTTTCAGATTTTTTTGTTTCCCATTTTTTTTTTTTTTGAGAGTATGTTCTCTTCAATGTCTAGACCAAAATATGACCCTTTAGGACCTATGAGCACCCTGATCCAAGTGTGACAGAGACAAGAGTTCAGCCAGCTGTCACATGGCACTTTTAAGATAAATAATGAGTAAGGTAATACAAAACATTTTCCTATATTTTGTTGCTTCTTTGTCTCTTTGGAAGCATTTTCAAACAGTGTAATTTAAATATATACATATCTGAGTTCTTTACACAATGAGTGTGCCATCTCTTTACAAAAGCCAAGTCAATATGTGAGAGGTATCATGGCCTACTGTCTAAGAGTATGGACTAGAAAGCCCAACAACTTGGTTCAAATCAAGGCTCTCTTACTTGCTACTGTGTGTCTCTGGGCAAGTTGCCACACCTCTCTGTGCCTCCATTTTCCCATCTGTAAAATGAGGATGATAATAGATACCTACTCACTGAATTACTGTCAGAATCAAAGACTTGGTGTATCTAAACCATTTAGAGCAGAACAGGGGCATGTTAGTGCTAAGTGGATATTAGCTACTGTCTTTAATACTTAGAATTTGGACAAATCATGTATTATTTTAGAGATTAGTTTGTCTTCAGTTTATTGTACCCTTTCTATGCTAGGCTTCATCCTAGAGACTAAAGGTACGGAGTGGAATAGAACATTTTTATTGACGTCACGCTTCTCATAGTCTCCTAAGAAGATAATAGCCATTAGGATGTGGCATGTGTCATGAAGAAAATATATACAGGGTGCCTAGCAGAAGCCAGACCAGAATCTAGGAAACAGGAGATAGAGGGATATGGGAGGGTGAAAAATTGAGGAAAAGATTTGTGATCAGGGAAAGGGAAAGCTAGAGATAGGGAAAGAGGGCTTTATGGTTCTGGGAGACTTAAAAACATTTGGGGCAATAAACTATTTTAAAAACTCACAGACACACCTTGTATTTCTAGTTATTCCTACCTTCTTTCCACATTTTGAGACAGTTAACATGTTGCCTGTACTGCCTCAGGGAAAGAACGTGACCCAGAAGAATGCAGGGAAAAAAAAGTTTTAAATAAATTTTTATGAAAATTTTCAGTTTCAAATCTTAAGCTCTAGAGGAGACTTGAGGTTTAAAAGCATCTCAGTCAGGACTTCCACCTGCCCTTAAACATTACCCCAACACCACACACACTGGAGACCAGAAAATAAACCATAGATTGGGGAAAGAATAAAGACAAAGGAGACATTTTTCTTTTCTTTTTTTCTTTTCTTTTTTTCTTTTTTTTTTTTTTTT